>NC_141618.1:8469389-8797451 GCF_047967505.1 Dipteris shenzhenensis | reverse complement strand
TAGAGAGAAGAGTAGGGAGGGAAAGAAAGAGAGAGCTGAGAGAGGGAGAGAGAGAAGAGAGTCTCCTAGGGAGGGAAAGAAAGAGAGAGCTGAGAGAGGGAGAGAGAGATTAAGAGAGAGAAGAGAGTCTCCTGGCAGTCGTGGTTGCTAGAGGGAGGAAGAGAGTAGGGAGGGAGAGGGAGAGAGAGAGAGAGAGAGAAGAGAGGAGGAAGACTTAGGGAGAGAGAAAGAGAGAGAGAGAGAGAGAGAGAGAGAGAGAGAGAGAGAGAGAGAGAAAGAGAGAGAGAGAGAGAGAGAGAGAAAGAGAGAGAGGGAGAGAGAGGGAATGAAACTTCTGTGCTAGAGGGAGGGAGAAAGAGAGAAAGAGAGGAGGGAGACTTAGGGAGAGAGAGAGAGAGAGAGAGAGAGAGAGAGAAAGAGAGAGAGAGAGAGATGAGAGAGAAGAGAGGAGGGAGGCTTAGGGAGAGAGAGATAAAGAGAGAGGGAGAGAGAATGAAACTTCTAGCGGCCGTGGCCGCCAAGAGAGGGAGATAGAGAGAGAGAGAGAGAGAGAGAGTTCTCGTGGCCGTGGCCGCCAAGGGAGGGAGGGAGGGAGAGAGAGAGAGAATGAGAAATAAGAGAGAAGAGGGGAGGGAGAGAAAGAGAGATTAAGAGTGAGAAGAGGGATAGAGGAGAGAGAGAAAGGGAGAGAGGGAGGGAGGGAGGGAGGGAGGAAGGCTGAGAGAGATTAAGAGAGAGAATTTAGAGAGAGAGAGAGACATAGAGAGGGAAAGAATGACAAATCCTAGCAGCCAAGAGGATAGAGGTAGGGAGGTAGAGAGGCTAAGAGAGAGAGGGAGAGAGAGAGAAGAGGAGAGATTGCTTACATATACCGTTGAATTATCTTTCTTGCCTACCGAGCTTGCAACTTGCCTATCATATATGGACATATCATGTCTCCCTCTCCATGCTTCTAATAATTAGTCATCCTTGTGTGTTCCTAGCCTCTCAATTCCGAGTTTGCACATCCAAAAAATTTGGAGATTAGCTTCTAATCCTAGCCTCTCAATTCCGAGTTTGCACATCTAAAAAATTTGGAGATTAGCAATCCTAGCCTCTCAATTCCGAGTTTGCACATCTAAAAGATTTGGGATTAGCAATCCAAATTTCCAAGTTTGCACATCTAAAAAATTTGGATTGCTAATCTCCAAATTTTGCACATCTAAAAGATTTGGGATTAGCAATCCAAATTTCCAAGTTTGCACATCTAAAAAATTTGATGTGCAAACTCGGAATTGAGAGGCTAGGATTAGGAGCTAATCTCCAAATTTTTTAGATGTGAAAACTCGGAATTGAGAGGCTAGGAACACACAAGGATGACTAATTGTTGGAAGCATGGAGAGGGAGAGATGATATGTCCATATATGATAGGCAAGTTGAAAGCTCGGTAGGCAAGAAAGGTAATTCAACGGTAGACGTAAGCAAAAACTCTCTCTCTCTCTCTCTTCGCGAATTCGGCTAATGGCTCCCTCTCTTTACAAACTCATCGAACAACCATGTACATATTAATGCGCTGCCTATTTCATGCCAAACAGCCTAAAACATAGGAGGCTGCCACGCATGGCGATCCGTTGTTGGAAAGCGCGTAGGTTTGCAAAGAATTGGTTGCGTAGGTTTGCACGATAGGAGTGCGCACGTGCTGCCTATTTCATGCCAAACAGCCTAAAAAATAAGAGGCTTCCGCGCATGGCGATCCGTTGTTGGAAAGCGGGTAGGTTTGCAAAGAATTGGTTGCGTAGGCTTGCACGATAGGAGTGCGCAGGTTTGCACGCAAGAAGGTGCTTGGCCACGTCATGAAGAAGGTGCAGCTTTTGGGATGAGGCCATAAGAGAAGCGTAGCTGAAGTGCACAGATTCGTTAAGTCAAAGGTGTGAAAATTCGTCAAGAGGATCATTGATTTGTCAAGAGCAGCATTGATTCATCAAATTCTGAGTGAGAAACAAAGTATGGCAGTTACCCTCGTAGGTTTAGCGCTAGCAAGTATCTCATATGTGATTGAAAAACTACGTATGGATCTTTGCTGTAGTTAGCAAGCATTTCATATTACTCGTGTAATACGGGACCTTGTTTGACGTCGTCACATATTGGGGATAAACGATCATGAAGAAATATACGATTCTGAGAAAGCATTCATAAAAAACGTTTAACATTTATCAAGAATGCAAATTCCGGATAGATCATGATACGTGTATGAGATATACGCTCACCCCAGATGGTAGAAAATACCATTAACCACCACAAGGCGGGAACTGGGAAAAATTAAGGTTTAACTTCCTAACACTATGGGACAAGAAATTAACTTCCAATCGTATTATAACTCCTTTGAGAATTGACTTCTTATGGAAATTATGTTGTAATGGGAATTAACTTCCATACAAAATTATAATTTCCTTAGGAAACTATAAATTATGCAATTAAATTCCCTTCGTTATACATTATGTGCAATACTCACGAATAGAAATTATAGCAAAATTATGTGCCATAGTTGGAAATATGTAAGCTAACTATTTATATGGGCCAGAGATTTGAAACTCTTTGTAAAACACAATACTTTAGTGGATACACGAGGATATTGGAAGAGAGGAGGGCTTGTGCCCCTCATGAATGGATACACGAAGCTAGGTTAATGGCCATCACGAGAGGGTACTTGTGGCTCTTTCTGAGTATCATATGTGGGTACTTGTGGCTATTAAGAGGCATGACATTTACATGTTGTCTAAATTTATGGAATTATTATATCTAGTCAAGGGTTTTATCAAAATAACAATCCGAGGGGTATCTCCAGCAGGAAGGGCTTGGAGAATGGCGGAGAAACAAGGGAGAACAAGCTTTAGCAAGATTTGGCAAATTCAATTCTGCAAGCTTATAAACAGCCAAATGGAGAAGAGTGGATTTGTACTAGAACATGCATTTTCCAAGATGCGCATGGTTGAGCATATAAAAAGGTGCACAAAGCATCAGTTCATGAAGAGCATAAAGTTAAGTCTCAAAAATGGAGGGCAGTAACAACAACAGCTTCTGCTCACAAGTGATTAACATTGTATTAGTCTCTAGTCCATGAGGGCGAGTTGCCAACACTACAAGCATGGTTAGCTTGGTGGGATGTTAGAGCCTCCACTAGGGGGGAATATTCGTCATGGCTAGACAAAACATATCTCGTTCCCTAACCCCTTGTATTTTTGCCAAAAAAATTTGTCCGCTAGAACCAAAATCGATTTACTTATCAAGCAAGACTCTTTATCTTGTTGCAACCACACAACATGTCTACTTGTGGATAGCTTTGTCTCAGCAACACCACCACTACAAATTGGCCCAAGGGTAGTTGAAAATTATACACCCACACTTGCTTGGCCCTCAAGCAACACCACACCAAGATTTTTCCATCTACATCAATTTTCTTCTTAGAAGACAATCAACTTCAAATGCGATATGTGTGCTCTTCAGTTGAACCAGATGCCATCCCAAAGAAGTTGCCTCTCACATGGGAACATAATGTCACTAGCACAGTTTGCATGCATCTTTATGTTTCTTGTAATTGTTGTAATCCATTTGCACAATTCAGCCGACAAATCCTCATTTGTTATGGTCCCTAATTGGGAGTATAGATGATCACATCTTTCTTTTGCTTATTCTTTGCACAATGCCTTGCTTAAAAGCATCCACCAACAAAGTATCATCTAGCTCGAGCTTTTGAATCATTCTATCATCCATGCAAGAAACAATTGAGATTATTTTTCTTTGGACATGCACAAACAAGTCCTTCTTGTGCACTTAGTCATCGGCCCAAATACATATCAATCAGACAAGGAGAGTGGTTGGAAAGAAAAAAATACTTGAGTTTCTGAGTTCTTCCAAGATGGAGGTTTGTAAAAAGACAGAGATGCATGATACCAATTGGGCGATTAGGAGAACTAAAACACACAATGTTGTCATGTGCTTTGGATACATGTAGGAAACTCGATGATGATGTGGAGTAAGGATCATTGCGCTTGGAAAAAATGCTAGACATGGACTGCCAGCTCCATGCTTCGAGGGAAGAAGGCAATACCCTAATGGAGTGACAGAGCAATTTGTTTGGTTTTGCAACACGTCTTTGACCCACACTTGGAAAGTGGTTATGTCCACTCAAGGTATTCTTGGAAATGCATGAGATGTTTGGAAGGTTGCAAGCAGGACATCATTTACTATAAAACAAAGGGAGAACTTCACAAAGACAAGGTTTGTGTTTGAAACAGATGATGTAGTCGATATCATGGGACCTTTGTCTTGCTTGGAAAAAGCCCATACACCAAGCCATGTTTGTCCATCTCAACATGATGGTGAGATCATGTCATTGAGAAGTAAATTGAATATAGAGTTCATAGAAAGGATTTATAAGGCACTTATAGAGAAAGGGGAGGTTATTAGATAAAATATTATAATTCCAAATGAGGTACATGTGTTTCATATTTGTACACGTGGCTCAATTTCTAAGGGCCTCACATACTCTATCTCAATTTCAAAATTTCCATGTTGCACATGCCTTGACTTCACACAAAGGGATGCAAGCAAAATACCATACATGCCTTGCAAGCACATGTATTTGTGCTCAGGTCAATGCTAGGATCTAGTGACAAAGTACATTAATTTATGCACCAGGCAGCTCTCACAAAGGTTGAGTTATTTCAAGCTCTAGGGGGTAGAAGTCACCTTGATTAGATGATGCCAAGGACTTTCTGGTGTGCAGAATGTATATGTATAGATCCTCACATGTTTTCCTATTGCATCAGATGTAGTGTGCTTTTTTTCTCTATAAAGCTACGCCTTAGTTGGTTTTACTTCTAGGTTTTGGGTCAAATGTATGGTAGATCCTATGAAGCATGGGAGATATGACATGTATATGTGGCATATGAGCATGTTCACATAATTTTTCCATCATGTATGGATGTTTAACTTGATGTAGATTGTACTTTTCCCAACCCCAGTTTTTCTATACTATGTGTATCTATGTATCCATAGATAATGTAGTGTGATAGTATGAGGATGAAAGACAAGGAACTGTGAGTTTTGATTGCTTGCATTCAATGTTGGAATATGTATGATTGGCTTATGATCAGCACAATTGATCCAATGATTATGAGAAGATTAAGATATTAGATGGGGAGCTTGCTCGCTTGAATCCAGTGAAATCTTGCTCGCTTATATGTGGTTGCTTGCTTTCCTTTGTAGACGAACACCTTGCGTTGGATATTTGTGTCATATATTCATAGATTAAAGTTTGAAAAGCAATCCTTTGGCATTGGACGTATAGTTTTATAACTATGCTTTTGCATGAGCTGCAATAGCTACTAACACATGAACAAGCTTACTTGTACTATGTTTGCATGGGTTAGGTGCGTTTCTCTACTGTGTTGTTGGTTATACGGTTAGTATGACATCAAATAGTGTTGTCTTAAATTCGATCTTTTATATCATGTTTCTACTATGAAGCATCTAATGAGAAATTCATTTGGTTTTATTACTTGATAGGCTCCCATCTCATTGCAGGTCATTTATTGATTGAATTGGATGTCATATAGTTTTATTTTGTTATGGAGCACATAATCGCTAATCTAGAATATAGTGTTGATTTAACTTCGGGGTTGGAAGCAGTGGAGTTGACCGAGCACCAATTTTGTAGCGAAGGTGTATCTGATGATCGCGACATCACGACCATTCCGCCGATGGAGGTTGGTGCACCGAGCGCATACTCTTTTAGAAGGCGGTTCCTTAGGTACTGATATGGATGTAATAGGTAGAGAAGAGAACAATTGAATAGTGTGTTGATTTCTCTTCCTCGACCTGAGTTTGCTAGGATAGGGAGTGTTCACTGCAAGCCGAGGTGGCTTGGTTGTAATCAAGTTGGTTTGATTCAAAAGAAGTGGATGATGATTGCTTACTCAACTCTATTGTTTGTACTCCATTGTCTTAAGTGTTTAAAGTGTGTGCACGACTCGGTATTCTCCCGTCATCATACGGTTCTCCTTCGTTAGCTAATCTCGACTTCCAAGTGTTTATATGTTAGCATCTATTTTGCACCCGAGCACATTTACCTTAGGATTACAAGAGCGACCATCTCCATCGAGCACAATATCGGGATGGGCGGTCAAGCACATGTGAGTTAGTCGGGTGAGGGAACTAGAGGGTCAACATTTTGGAGATCTTGTTGGGGAAGGATCGATTGAATTCTGAGTTAACGAGCTATCAAGATGGGAGATTTAGAGAACTGAGTTAGTAAGCTCAGTGTCAGGGTGGATTGAGAAGAGAGTTCATGTTAACCAGTAACAAAACAAAACAGTTGTTGGGAATCGTGGGTTGCTACAAAAAATTTATTCAAGTGATTGCATAGGTGTGGCATCGACTGGTAGTGTGCTTGAAGATTGATGTGTGGAATACAGAGAGTACTTAGATTGCTATTCGACTATGTTTTGTGTTAAGCAATGGTTGACACGTTCGAAAAGACGAAGAAGATACGCGGCTAGACATGAAGAGTATATGAGCCAAAGGCATTGGTTACATCTGACTATGAGAACTAGAGCTGTCTTAGAACTAGAGTTCAATGTCTGAAGAAGGTTTCTAGAAGCAACATTTACACCTTTTGGATTGAGAAATGCCCCGTCAACTTTTCAAAAGTTTATGGTTGAAACTTTCTTGGATTACCTCACGGAGTTCATTGCCATTTATCTAGATGATTTCTGTGTCTATTCCTCAGATTTAGATCATCTTAGATACCTAGAGAAAGTCTATCTTAGATGTAGACAGGTAGGTATCCCCTTGAATCTAGCTAAGAGTATATTTTGTGTTCGAATCAGCATACTACTTGGCCATGCTATTTCCAAGGATGGGATCAGAACTGAACATGTAAAATTAAAGCTATACAAGAGATGCATGAGCCTCAAAACTTGACTCAATTCCGTTCTTTTGTGGGGTTTATCAGTTTCTATCGAAGATTCATCAAAGACTTTGCCAAAACTACAGTGCCTTTGTACAAGTTGACAAAGAAAGATGCTAAGTTTGAATGGAATGTCGAGTTAACTGTAGTTTTTAATGATTTGAAGAATTGCGCACTAGCTACTCCAATTCTCAGGCAACCAAAGTGGGATGCTATCTTCCATGTACATGTGGATGCTTCTGGCTATGCTCTAGGCATTATTTTGGCTCAATCGGATGGTCGACTGGGCTATCCCATATACTATGCTAGCCGATTGCTAACACCTACCGAGTCAAATTATAGCACTACTGAGCAAGAAGCTTTGGGAATGGTATTTAGTGTGCAAAAACTAAGGAACCATTTACTCAATAATCCTTTCGTGTTTTATGTGGATCATCAAGCCTTGTTTTATCTTATTAATAAGACTACCATTCAAGGATAGCTTGTTCGTTGGATGCTTCTGCTACAAGAATTCGATTTTAAAATCATTCATAAGCCAGATAAAAGCCATGTAGGAGTTGATGTTGGAGTTGCAAAAAGGATTGAGCAAGTGAAGAAAAAAAAGAGAGTTTATTCAAGAGAGACAGGCCCAATATATAGGCTCCAGTTACATCCAGTAGTGACATCACATATGAGCTCACTAGAGCATCTAGATCCACAAATCTCTCAATCAGTTCCATGATTCTCTCAATCACACACCACACACCTAGAGCTACTGATACCTATCTAGGCACACCATGTGTTCACACACTCACAACCTTAGACCATAGGACTCTAGATCCCACTACATCAATTCGTCCTTCATTCCCCCCCACAAATTGATGACCACAACCCTAGCAGTAGTCCATGGGAAACTTCATGGCTTGCCCACCTCTAGTGGCAACACACACGATCCACGAACTAGTACATGTGTTTTTTCCTTATAGTCTTTGTAAATCACCTCTGGTCACCATATTGCCACAGTCGTGAAGCAGATCTTGAAAGGTACTCCTTCGCCCTCCCCCTCTCTCTCTCTCTCTCTCTCTCTCTCTCTCTCTCTCTCTCTCTCTTTCTCTCTCTCTCTGTGTGGAAGTTAGGAGCTTAAATAAAGAACTCTTGTTGCATTGCTACTACAAAGTGCTACAAATCACCCCGTGTGTGTCCAATTCATTGATTGTTAAGAGCTTGCAATTTAGGCACACCAAGCATAGAGTTTCTTCAATAGACACAATTTTGCCAAAAAAGGAGGACTTTTATAAGGAGTATAGGCTGAGTTAGGTCACGGAAAACCCTTGCTATTTGTCAAACATTGATGTTCCAAAAAGGATATGGCTCTCTGTATTTACAAAACCCCATTCTAGGTAGGGTAAGTTTCACTTAATGTCTCTGAGGCCAAACTTGTATAAGGAGTTGGTATTGCTGCACCATAGGGTGTATCAATGCCCACCCTCAAACAATGGATTCTCCATATTTTTTTCACGTGGTTTCATGTTGGAGGAGTGCAGGCTAGCATAGAGTCCTTCCAAGAAAGAAAACTGCATGGTAGCATGGGCAGAGTTTGCAGAGATTGTTGTAGAAATCATGGAGAGATAGGGTAAGCTCCTCAAGAATATGGATCATTGAAGGTCAGACAATGGTGCATTAAACATTGTTTCTCATAGTAATGATAGTATGAGAGAACATTATCATTTACAAATCCTAGAGGGTGGAGTGTATCCAAATAAGGCAACATCTACGCTAGATGTGGCAAGAACTATGTTGAATGAAAAGAAGCAAGATCTATAGAATGTAGCTACTACATTGGAGGATGCAATGAAACACAACATCCACACGAAGGGGTGTTGCATGTTGTTCATTCTATACAAATATAATTGGAGCATTTGGAAACAACATTAAACGATCTTTTGAAGTGCAGATACATAATGTAAGAGCTTGCATGTTGCAAGTTAGAGGCCCTAAAAAAACACTTGATGTTTTACATGGCAATCTGCACTCCTCATGCACATTGGAATCTAGTGTGGCATCCTTGCATCTTGCTTGACAATTTCTTGATGAGTGTAGAACAAAATGTTTCTAGGACTTAACCTTTTTACTAACATTTTTTTCTCATCTTGCAAGAAGACTATGAAAGTTTACTTGAAGAAGTGGAAGAGTTTGATGGCCACTATGCATCGGTGGATGCTCTATTGCACCATATGTAGAGCCATTCACTGGTCATAGCTCCCACACCACCCACTGCTTGCACATCCAACATGGATACTATCAAAATTAATAGGGCTTGTGCTGCATGTGGCCAACCCTTAAATGACATGGAGGTGGTGGTTGTGTCCCTAATACCATGTTCATAGCCTTGCCATCTAATATGCTTTGCAAGCTTATGTTTGAGAAAGTATGAATGTCTACATCATAGCTACATGTAGACTGTCTACTAATTTTGCAAAGAAAATGGTTTAGGGCTGCCATGTCGACCCCTCCATCAAATACTCAAATGGTATGTTCATTTATCACTACATCATTGCTCATTACATAGATGTACCACATATTATCACTTTGTGAACATAATTCTATTACTTGCCACTTTAAGACAATACAAAATTTCCACGTTCTCTTAGCAATTTTGAACACTCTTGTAGCACTTCCTAGGACTATTTCACACTATTGTAGTACTTTTTACCACAATTTGGTCACTTGTTAACACTTCTTAGAACTCCTTAGCAGTATTGAGCTTTTTTAAAAGGCTTCTTGGCACTTTTTTGCACTTGTAGGGCCTTCTAAGCACTCTTCTAGGAACTTTTTAGCACTTTCCTTACACTTATAAAGCTCTATTTAAGCACTTCTTAGCACTACTTCTTTTACACTTTTTGCACTTTCTAGCGCGTTTTTAGTGCTAAGCACTTTTTAGCATATTTGAGCACTATTTTAGTACTTTTTGGCATGTTTGTGCACTTTTAGTACTAGTTGGCATGCACAAGCTACATAGGGAGTGACGTACATTTTCATGCGATGGGTAATGCAAGTGAATTTGGGATCGGGTATGTAAACCACATGTCACAGTTCATCTCATAGATTGTCTCATTCTAGAGCTATTTATTGTAAATTTCTTTGTATATCTCACGTGAAAGTGAAAGTAGGTTTGAGGCACCTTCAACTGGGTCCATGGGAAACCCAACTACTCTACCTAGATGTGAGTACACTAGAACAACTAATTTATGATCAAGCAGTGTATACTTGTCTTCCTCTTCTTTAGCATAATAGCATCCTTGAAGAACATAAGATCCTTTTAAAATACATTTGCTCCATGCATCATTTTGAGATTTGGATATCAACAACTCCTTTGCCACTTTGCATTTGAGAATACAAAAGTATGACCCTTCTCATTATCCTCCTCTACAATGATTGTAAAATTATCTCTAATAGAGAGAGCATCACTCAAGGCATCATAATGGCACCTAGTAGTAGCATTCTCATCATTGATGTTTTCATTGAATGGATACTTGTTTACTTCTATGCCAACCTTTCTATCTGTCATGGGAACAAGAGTGTGGTGCTCCCAACTCTCCACTTGTGTTTGGTTGGTGAATTGCCTCCAATGTCCTTGCATGCACCAATAATAAAAGTGTGACATCCTCCTAGTTTTGATTTAACAAGGGTCAAGTATAGAATATCCACTAATAGAATGTGTGGACTATGAATTTTGGATAGGCTTGAAATCCTAGATATGACTTCTTTGCACATCACATTCTTTTAGATGAGTACTCAAAACGGCATCCCTCAGACAAGTAGGTCCTTAAAAATTTAACCGCATCTGCAACACATTTTAAAGTGGCATGCTTTCCTTGAGCTATTCATGTGTGAGTGCCCTCTTTATAATAGCTCCTACCCCATCATGCTCAGCCTTGGCATAGCCACAAAGCCAAAGAAGTTCCTTCATCTATTCATGTGTGAGTGCCCTCTTTATAAGAGCGTCTATCCCATCATGCACACCCTTGCCATGGCTAGAGCCAAAGAAGTTCCATGTGATCTGTAGCCCTATGTCAACCCACATATGGCATCTACCATGAAATTTAGATGCTACTATTAATCCTGTCTAATGTGGCTTAATATTGTTCCTTGATCTTTTAACCATCCATTATGTAGTAAGAAACACATGATGAATGAACAAAGTGTCATGATGCTTATCAAGTAAAAAAATAATGGTCTTCTTCACATCATTTGGCCCCATGCGGCATTATATTATGTGAACAAAAATAGTCACTTTGCTTGAATGCCAGTGCATAGATTGACTTTCATTTTGCTCTTTAAATGAGTAATTTTAAGGAAATTCTACCATAGAGATCACCACACTAAATCCAAGAAGACATTTCTTGAATTGTTATGCCCACCATCTATATATGAAGTTGGGCTTGATCAAATTTGCAAGATGTGTCTTTTGTAAACAAAGAACATCCTTGCAAAGCATCTTCTTGCATAATTTGTTGAGAGTTCACGCTCAACATCATGTGATCATGTGTGCATAGCACCATCACGTGATCATATGTGCATATCACTAACCTTATAGAGTGCTTTAAAGGAAAGGGTTAGATTCCCTAACCCTAAATGGGTTTGTATATATTCTATTTTTTCAACTAAATCTAGTGTACAATTAGTCATTTGTGGTGTGCTTTCTAGCTGTACCCTCTCTCCTCATCTCCACTCTTCTCCTCTCCCCTCTTCATATTTTGTAATGGTATCAAAGCTCCCTTGTCTTCCGCTGAAGCATTGCGATTCTTGAGACTGCGAGAGAGATTGTGAGATTGAGAGTTCTCTTGAGTGTTCTCCGTGAGAGTCCACTTCCGGTGAGAGATCTTCATCCATCCTTTGTGAGAGAATTTCCGTCCAATTCATTTGAGAATTCCGTTCATTGCATTTCTTTCCTAAGAGATCTATGAGTTCTTGAGAGATTTCATTCTTTGTGAGGACTTCCATTGAGAGAGAGAGAGAGAGAGAGTTTCCATCCATTGTGTTTGAGAGAAACCCCTTCATTCATAGAGATTCGGAGAGCGAGATACTACGTTTTGAGAAGAAAGAGAGAGAACTATCTTTCTTGCAGAGAATTTGAGGTAAAGACCTCCATCTACATCCTTTACTAAGAGGCTCACACATCACTTACTAAGAGGCTCACATAGAGCTCCTTACTAGTGCAGCCGACTCCATCCCTCAACAAATCATATGCGCCATACTCTATTCTTTAGAATCGAAGGCTGAATCCAACCAAGCCTTCAACCTGCCAGCCTTCAAGTTCTCAGCATCCGATGCTTCAAACGCACATACCCCTTACCTCTAGTTGTAAACGATTGCAAACAGCACTTTTGCTATCCAAATAGCAGCAAGGACCATAGCGCCAACCATGCTTCTCCATATGACCATATACTCTGCAAAAAAAACTTCATGTTGCCTCTCTGCCACAAGCTTTCTAGAGCTATTCACTATGTTGTCGACTCCAACAGTAGCACCTCACGGACTACCAGATGCCCACAACCGCCATAAATGGTTCGCAAACGACCTGTTCCATTGCCTCATAGCCACACCTCCAACACGGCCTACTCCAAAGCTCAAAAAGGTTAGAAACAGCTGCTCTATAGCCAACAACTCCTGCACTACATCGACTGCAAAGGCTCCTCCACGAGCTCACGGACTGCAGCGCCAACTGAAGCATCCAACTACCACCATCTCCACCCGTCGGCCAATGCCCAAACTTTGTTGCCAGCACTCTAGTCATAGCTCCTTCTCTGAAGCTCTCCATACAACCGATTAGCTTCAACAAGAGAGGGGTGGTGACGCCATTTCCAACCAAAGACGAAGTGCGAGATGAAAGGAGTGAGAACGACGAAGAGCAAGCTTAAGAGGAGGTCGATTGCCATAGCTCTCCAAGCTCTCAAACTTTGTTAATCTACAACAGCCTTCAACAACTTCGGCCTCGCCAACAGCAACACCACGACATCGCGACCTCTCCAATGAGCTCCAGCTTAGAAGTAGACGAAATCTTTGAGATTGTGCCGAAATCCAAAGATTTCGATTCTCCTTTGCACGACACGTGGCATAGGCCACCAACCCTATCACAAGGGTTACCACACATATAGGTGTGGTCTGAGGGTTGACATGTGTCAACCCCCTATCTAGCCACATGTCACCTTATCTACCACAGTGGTAGCCATGTCATCACTACCACATCATCAAGTCAGTCAGCTTGCCACGTCACCTTAGCTACCATGTCATCATCGACAGCCACATCATCACAGCCACATCAGTAGTCCACATCAATCACCACATCATCTACCATGTCATACTACCATGTCATCTACCACATCATCAGTGCCATGTCAGCATTGCCACATCATGTACTGACATCATCATCTATGCCACCTCAATTGTCTAGTCAGCATTGACCTCTGCAGGCACACACAAACACAGTGCTCCACAGTCACTTCATGTGACCACTCCTGCCACCTCAGCACAGGCTCCACTAGCACACCTCTTGCTAGGCACAGTGCCACATCATCACTGCATGTGACCCATAGTGACACATCATCATTGAGCACATTTGCACTCCTTTTGCCCCTCCACCTAGATCGTCGTATCTCTTGATCCAGGAAGAATTTAAGGGCGCTCCAAAAACAAAAGTCGCTCATTTTTTCGTGCTCTACGTGCTCATCACATCAAACGCACATTTTGGTGCAAGTTACACTCAAATTTTAGCCTCGTTGGCAAAACCACTTTCTTCACACACGTTTGCCTCTACATCAATGCATCTGACCCAGCACTTAAAAAGAACAAAAGAAAAGGAATTATTTGCTGTTCTTTCATTGATCGACGGTTGGTATAGATCTAGATCAGAGTAGACTAGATCGCCATAGAGGGGATGCTTTGAATTTTCCCAAGTTGCCAATCTAAGCCATGCCCAAAATTCCCGACTAGTACCTACTTGGAGTCAGTCCATACGCTCACATACCGTTTCACCATTACATTACCTGAAACCTTACATTCATCAGTTCAGTGGGGATGAGCATTTTCTGAGCGAAATCTTCCGAGCGTCCGAGCGAAGGAAAAAAAAAGCTTCCAACTATGCATAAATATGGCAAAAATCGATCAGAAGAAAACATAGTTTCACTTAGAAATATGCAAAGTATTATAGCAATGCCTATTTTATACAAAAATCTTTAGGTGAATCTGTAGGAATGGTGAGAGCATAATGGGATGGATTTTGAAGAAACCCACATGTAGAGTAGACTTCTCTATAAAAATTCCCTTATGATCCTTCTTACAACTTTTACTTAATAGGGGGTGACATTAAAAACCCTCTCTCAACCTATCTTCATGAAAGAGTTTCTTCAAAGAAAACTCATTGAAGCAAGCCATCCAGGTAGTTTCGCCAGCGAAACCCCTTTGAAGTAAGTCTCCCAAGGTAGTTTCGCTGGCGAAACTATCTTGGACAGCACTTTTAAAAGTGACATAACTTTCATATCCAATGTCCAAATATAGTCATTCAAGCACTCAAATTGATCGGAACACCCCATTTGAGCACATCTATGGAGTTATATTTTGGAAAATCTTTCATATATAGTATTAAATATTACATGTATTTTATGAGAGTGATATATAAGCCCAAGTTAATACTTATTTATAGTAATTTAAACTTCTTTAGAAACATGTCCATAAATATGCTATAAAAACACTAAAAAGATATTGCCATATGATATAAATGTGTTAATAAGTAATTATATATGCATAGTATTATTACATTGAGAGTGATTATGAGGAATGTTTCTTAAAGGAATCAACACTTTTTTAAGGTAATAACAGGGGTACAAAGGGATGTCTCTAAATAAGAAAATTATGTTGTGTAAAAATGAATGAGTGACTAGTATGTATATTTTTATGATAAAGGGATCTAGTTCGAGTGAAAATAAAAGTGTAAAAACCATGTTTCCTAAAGAAAAACATTTTAAAAAATCTCTTGAAAAACACGCTCGGATAAACCTGCTCATAGGTTTTTGCTCGTAAAATTGACGCATCCCAGTTCAGTGAGTAGACTTCAGAGAGTATAGAGGCATTGCAGATTGTTTCAATGGGTAGATAGCACTTAATTTCACACACACATGCCACCATTGTAAAGCCTATTCGGCTATCTCATGACATTGTGCACATCATTTCAGTCTTGTAAAGCCTCTTGGCCTATTCTTGGCATCATTTGCCACAAGCCTTGTAATACAGATCAGATTTTATATATTGTAGTTCTATCTTCACCGATAGCAGTTCAGAGATTTCACTTGGCATAGTCAGTGTATTTGCAGTTGATTCATACAGAGATTTTCATGACGCTTTTGAGTACATTTCTTGCACCATGTCTACAACTAGCAACCTCAATCTAGAGGCATTTGCTAAGTTAGAGAACTCCAATTACGGTAATGGAAATACCGAATGGAGACCATTCTTGTACTTCATGACAAATGGGAGTATGTCGATGGGTCTACACCTAGACCATTGGATGATCCAACCACCAGTAGCTCTACTCTATCTGTTGTCACAGCACCATCAACGGGATCTACAACTACACAAATAGTTTCCACACCAGTAGCAAATCCTGCCATTGCCCGAGCTCAAGCAGAATGGGATAAGAAAGACAAGTACGCCTATCATCTGATCAAGAAAAATGTGCAAGACATCATGCTAGGACATCTCAACATAGTCAAGACATCGGAAGAAGCATGGGATATGTTCGCAGCTCTCTACGAGTCCAAGAACACATCCAGGATTCTCACCCTGAGAAACCAAATCAACCAGAGTTTCCACAATAGTAGTGAAATCGATCATGCTTATGTACTCCACATAAAAGACTACAACAATCAACTTGCAGTAGCAGGAGAGACTATGAAACCCGTAGAAATGGTTCAAGTAATCCTAAATGGACTAGGAGAGGGATACAAGAATCTAGTCCAGAGTATTGCCATCCAACGATAAATTTCAACACTAGAAGAACTTCAGTCAGTTCTACTTGGTGAAGGACTCAGGACTCAAGCTATTCAAGCACAAAAAGGTCATTCTAATGATCAAGCATTCACAGCTTCAGACAGTAGTAGAGGTAGAGGTAGATCATATCAAAAAAGTGGTCATCATCAGCAACAAAATCAGAGTCAGCATCAGCATCAGCATCAGCAGCATCAAAATCAGCAAAGAGGAAATCATTCCAATCGAGGAAGATTTCAAGGATGAGAAAATGCATCCACCAATGTGTCAAACATTCAATGCAACTACTGTCACAAGTTTGGACAATATGAAAGAGATTGCCATAAGAAGCAGTACGACCAAGGCGATCAATCCAGCAGTAATCGAGGGAATTTTTGAGGCAGAGGAAATCATCGTGGTGGACATTATAGTCATAGTCACTTTGCAAATGAACATGGAAATATGTTTCTTGCAACTGAGGAAATGCATCAAACTGATACAATGTACTGAGACACTAATTTCGATCCAAAAGAGGATTTCAGCTATCAAGTCAACCAAGTGGAATAGGATACTTGGTACATCGATAGTGGTGCATTATCTCACATGACAAATCATCAGGAATGGTTCACAGAAATGAAGCCATTAGAAGGTCAGAAAAATGTCATCTACATAGCAGACAATACACCGAATCCAACTCAAGGGACAGGTGTTATCCCTATGAGCAATTTCACTGGTATGAAAGGATTGGTGAAAGATGTGCTCTATGTTCCAAAGCTTAGCAAGAACCTCTTGTCAGTAGGTCAAATGGCGGAACACAACTACAGAGTCATCTTCGACAGTGATGAATGCACTATTAGAGATAAATCCAAAAGATCTCAACTAATAGCAAAAGGTGTCAAGGAAGGATGCTTATACAGAATGCTAGCTATAGTACTAGATAAGCATGCCATGTCAACTCAACTGCAACAAATGCCACTATCTGCAAAATGGCACATGAGATATGGTCATGTCAACTTCAAGTATACTTGTTAGATCTCAGGAATCAGAATATGGCGATAGGGATTCCGAAGCTACAATTTCTTGGAAAGGTTTGCAAAGCATGCTACTTCAACAAACAAAAGCAAACCAACTTTGTCAGAAGTACCTCTCATGGGAGGTAGATGCAACCAGCCTTATGGACTCCCAAAGAATTGTTACACTTTTGCATACACATTTTGTGGATTTGCAAGTGAGGGATTTGGTTTAACTAAAACATATGTCACATGAACAAGAGAGAGATGCTCCAAGAAGCCCAAACTTCTATTGGCAAATTTGATTGATGGAATTCTTTAAATAGCACATTTGAACATGTGCAACACAACAGTATATGTTTTATCCTATAGCTTGTACCCAAAGTATGGCTTTAATCCTTGAAGCAACATTATGCGATTTGAAGAGTTGGATACCTACCATATGTATAATGTGTAACATACATGCTGGCTTTATGCTCTACCTCATGGCACCATAATGTGGTGGCAAAGTCTATGTAGGCAAATCCATTGAAGTAACCCATCGAGTGTGACTTGAACTTCATGTAGTAGTGGTGTGACATTTCATCATTGCTACTATCATCTTCTTCCTTGACCTTTTACTCAATATTTTGGCCTTGCAATTTGCAAGCTCATATTATTCTCCATGGCAGTGGTTATGGGCCATTGTGCTAGTAGAAATGTGTATGTGTGTTTTCTTGTGTGTGCACATGCACGCACATGTGTGCATGTACATGTGCATGTGTGCGTGCATGGTAAACAAGACAACAACCCCTTTTGCATAGTTAAAAGATAAAGGAGTTAGGGAAGAGAAAAAATAGAACATTATAGGGTGAAAGGAAGTGCTTGAGTGAGTAGGTAAAACACCTACGAGAATGTATAAAAAAGTATGTAAGAGTTTGATTGACAAGGAATGCCAATAATGTTTTAGCAAAAAATATTTGCAAGAAAAAGTAAAGTCGATGACATCCTAACAAGCATCTCTTTTATTGAAGAGGAGAATCTATATACCTACCACCATCCAACCAAAAAAATAGTAAGAACCAGCTTTAGCTTTAGTTGGGAAGACATGTGTCATAAATACTCTGCCCTTGTTATTGGGGTCATAGTAAAAAATTAACGCTTAGCCACGGACTAATAAAGGAGGTGAAAAAAAGTCAGTGTGAAGTTTATAATAAATTAACATTAGGGAAATACAAGGAGTTAATGCAAAAAGGTAGAGCCATGTAACCATTTTTCTACTCTAAGAATAATAGAAGAGCGCTTTTAAAATTATTTAATGTGTGGCACATGGAAATTTTAAAGGAAAATTAAGAGGAGGAAATTAGTTGAGAAAGGTTAGGGTTAAAACTAAAGGTAGAGTACAAAGGGATATTAGAAAAGAAAAGGGGGGGGTTGAGAAATTAATAAAAAAAAGGACGAGGGGGAAGGGAGATAATATATGAAGGTTTTAAAAAACTATAAAGAAATCTAAAGATAGAGTGAAGAGGGGGCCCAAGAGATTGGGGAGGGGGTTTTTAAAATAATTTAAGGGGTTTAGAGAGGTAGATAAAAAACTAATTGAGGGGGAAGAGAGGGGTTGTTTTGAAGCAAGGCCATAGAAAAGGGGGACGAGGAGGGAAAAGACTAGAGAGGGTATATAAACAAAGGACAGAGGGGGGGGGGGACAACACGTGTGCGACAATAAATAAAGAGTAAGGGTAGAACTTGCAAATCCATGGAGGGCTATGTGGGAATGAAACTTGAGCAGCATGTCATGGAGTAGAGTGCAGAAGCCGGGCAGCAATAAAGCAGCACGTGCGGCGGTAGATAGCAAGTGGAGTAGCGTGTAGATTTTTGGGCAGACTATAGTGGGCAGTTAGTGGATGGAGCAGAGCTGAGAGCACAGAGCTCAGGGTCAATTGTAGTAGCGAGTACGGAGCACAAGCCAGAGAGCAGGAGCCCTAAGAGCATGCAGGCAAAGTGAAATAGGCAGAAGCATTGAGAGCAGAGTGAGCAAGAGCCTTGTGAGCACATAGGCAGAGTGAGCAGGAGTCCTGAGATCACATAGGCAGAGAGAACTAGGTGTAGGTGGTGCAAACTATGGGCGTGAAGCAAAAGGAGGGGTATTAGTTAGTGGAGTTAGAGGAGGGCAAATTAGGTTGTATATATAGGGGGAGGGCGGGTTAGTCGAGGAGGGAGTCCGGAGGTTGGGGAATAAATTGGGAAAAGGGGTTTTTAATGCTAATGCCACGTGGTGCATGGAAAAAGCCATAGGGAGCTAGTTTGAAATTAACATGACGAAGGTAAAATGAGAAATTAGGAGTAAAGCAAGGGTTAAAATAAGGAAATTTAAGTTTACTATAATTTAATAAGAGAAGGGAGATAAGATATTATAAGAAGCTAAAAGAATAAATGAAAGAAAGTTAAGTAGAACTAAAAAGAAGACAAACCAAGAAAAATTAAGAAGACATACAAATTTAAGAAAAGAAAAAGTAGTGACTAAATTTGAAAGCAGAAAGTTTAAAGCATTAATAAAGACAAAAAGTGATAAAAATAAATGAATTAGAAGGAAAGAATAATAAATAAGAAGAAAGGACAGTAGGAGTAAAATAAAAAAGGGGGGGAAAAATTAAGTAAAAAGAATAATAAAAAATAAAAAAGTTAGTTTGGAAAAAAGGCTTATAATAGAAAAGTAAAAATAGTAAAAATTGAAACAGTGATAAGAAGGAAAAAATAAGGGACTAAAAAATAAATAAATAGAAGAGGGGGACCAAAAAAAGGGGGGAAGAGAGAGAAAAAAATTTCCACTTATAAAGGACTTTAGAAGGAAAAAAAAAAAATTAGGAGAGCTAAGGAATGAGGGGGGTGTTTTTTTTTTTGGGGGGGGGTGGGGGAAGGCAAGGGAGCTAGAATTTAAACAAAGGGGAGGAAGGGTTAGGAAGTGTGTGTGTGTACCCGCCTTGCCCCATTAGGGTACATCACACTAGGTGAGACAGTAGGTCATCATATAGTGTGATGACCTACTTTCTACCTAAGAGAAATAAAAGTGTAAATAAATCAAGTTTGAGTTAAGGGAAGGTATTTGAAGAGATGTAATCATGGGATAATATTCTTGATTCTATCCAGTTGGAAGCCATTGTCCTTGCAAATGTGTATGAGAGTGGATATGTGGAGGAAAGCCTCAAAATTGTTAGAGCAAGAGTAGAGAATGTGAAGGATGAAGGTTAAGTAGAGTTTATATGGGAGGAGAAAGGTCGGTTACTATGAGAACTCATGAGGGAGATGGTGGGGAATTTGAGAAGCTTTTTCTTCCAAACGAAAATGGTAAAGAATTGACCTAGAAAAGGAGGCAAAAGGGTAATGTGTGTGTTTAGAAAGGTGGTGGCAAGGCCGCTGAGATTTTGATTAGAGTCAACAAAAGAGGAGGAAAGACTACATTTCAGTGAGATAATGTGTAGTGGGTAGATGGTAAAGGGATCATCATCATAGAGTGGTATGGAAGGGTCAAGAAACCTGATGATGTAGGGATTATTTATGAAGAGAATGTCATCGACATATCTGAAGGTATGGAGAAAGTGAGATAGAAAAAGGGTTTGACCAAGACTTGCAAGTTTCTTGATGAATTTTAATTCGAAAGAAGTAAGATAGAGGTGGTACCAAAGTGGGGAGCAAGAGACACCCATGGGAATGCCTTTAGATTGGATCCACAGCAACGTGAGCCAACCTGAATGACAGAAAAGTCGAGCAAGAAGTGGTTGTAATTGAGAAATGTACTAAAGATGTAAAGGGTTTGGACTTTGGTTGATTTTGTAAGACACTTATTATCTCGGAATTTGCATACTTATGATGGGGGTCTCTTCGCAGCAATCGAAAAATAATGTGTGAAAATCAACTATGCTACTAGTATCTGGTCAACAGTAAAAAGATGTTCTTCCTCCAAACCTCTCAAGCTATCTTACCTAGGGTCATATTCCCATCTGCATCCCTCATCAGTCATCTGTATGTTTTCATGATGATGGGATAGACGGGATCCGACTGGTGCGACCGTTTTTTGGAAGAATCCTTTAAAACCTAGTTTGGTAGCAAAATTACAGAAATAAGATAGGGATCCCATAAGACCTAGAAGTGCCATGGTGAGGAATGGCTTCATAATAGTTTGCAATGTTAGTAGAGTAGAGATAATGGATTTCATGGGGTAGGTTAATAAGGAAGTGTAAGTTTGGGTCTATATCCCAAAGCAAATTGTTGTTTGCATTGAGGAAAGTTTTGTAGGTAGCCTGGAGTTTATCTCCATGGGTGGAGATGACATTTTTAAGCTTCTTTAGTCTTGAAGAAATAAGGTCAATGAGAGGAGAGAAAATCTAGTCATGGGCATTAGTTAGCCAACAAAAGCTGTGTTTGTGTGCTTTATAAGTGCACATGAGATAAGGAAGGTTGTTGGAATTGTAGGGAATTCTAAGGGCATTAAGCATGTTTGTGATGGGTACCAGTGTATCAGAAAGTGAAGCAGTTTGGGGTACAAATTCGAGAGATTTATTCTGTCAAGGGTGAGATTTTGAACTAAATATTTGCAAAAGACAATGGGAGTTTGGGAAGCTTTGTGTGGTTAGAAAGACAATTTACTTCATGTTGTCTCTGTACTAACATGGACTTAGGTAGTACAGAATGTGTGTGTAGAGTAGTGGCAAAGCTCCTCTTGTGCTTGCATAAGGCTAGGAATAATCTCTCTTCGGAATCCTCAACATACAAGTTCTACTTGCAACTCCTACATGCATGTTCTACATGCAAGTCCTACATGCGAGTTCTACACGAAACTCCTACATGCAACATGCAACTTCTACATGCAACTCCTACATGCAACATGCAACTCCTATATGCGAGTTCTATATGCAACTCCTACATGCAACTTCTATATGCAAGTTCTACATGTAGAGAGAGAATGTCTTACAATTCCTACATGTAGAGAGAGAAGCTCTCCAACTTGTATAAATACCCCACAATGGTATGAAGCCCATACTCTTTGGGACATTGTGTTGAGTTCTACTTTGGTATTCCAAGCAATTGTCTCCAAGTGTCCATGCTTCCTTGCACTCCACGTCCAAAAGTATGTCCTAACCTTGTAACTACTCCTCCCCTCTCCTCCAACCTTGCAACCCATGCTCTCCCTCCTTCTCCTCCTCCCTTCTCCTCCTCCTCTTCCTCCTCCTCCTCCTCCTCCTCCCCCTCCTCCTCCTCCTCCCTCCTACTCGTCCCTCCTCCTCCCTTCTCTTCTCTCTCCTTCCCTCTATGCTCTTACACCTTCTTCCTCTTTCACTCCTAAGCTCCCCCTAAACCCTTAGTTCCTCAACCCTTGACCTCCATGATCTACCAGGGAGACGAGTTCTCCACCATGTACTCTACCCCGAAACTTGGATCCTCCTTCTAACTTTTGAACCTCTTCTAAACTCTTGAACCTCTCTTTGAACCTTGGAACCTTTTTTTAAACCCTGAACCTCTCTAACCCTTAAACTCCTCCTAAACCCTTCAACCCCCAATGAAGGCAAAAGCCCCAACCATGATGATGCACGTTCCTTTCACACATGCATGCACTATTTTTGCTTACCACACTTAAGCCTATGTCTCTCACTGGAATACGACTTGAGGTCCTAAGCCACACTTATACTACAAATGACAACACCAACTGTAGGTGACAAAAAGCCTCGAAACCTTGCATACTGAGAGTACCTTGCTCTTTCTATGGAAGATGTGGAAAAGAGTGAACATTTGGTACTGCTATCGGGGAGACTAGCATCTCAAGTAACGAGTAAACATATGCAAGTATGTGTAAAAAACCGACTTTTATGAACTTTCACGAACATAACACTCAAGGGCAAGGAGAGTGAATTTTTTTTTCCAACTCTAGCCAAACATACCTACCCCAAGCATCAACCTTGGGTTACTACCTTAAGAATTTTTCTTTATTTCTTAAAAAGAATCCACTTGAAGAACAAATTAGGCTAGGTAATGGACACGAAAGCGTAGAGCTTGCAATTTTCATCATTTTATCTTTTTACAGAAGAGCGATTCGAGCTAACCATGGAAAGATATGGCCTGAGAAGAGTTTAGGGTTTGACCCTAACTCTACACCCATTCCTATAAAAACCCACTCCACCCCCTCATTCTTCTTCTTTCACATCTAGCCTCCATCCTCAGACCCCATTCTGAGCCCTACGCAAGACCCACCTCCCTCTTCATCGACCACCACCCTACTTCCCATCCTCACACGATGAGTTATTTCGAGCCCATCTCACAGTGATAACCTAGCCATCTACCCACTGTCGATTCACCCTCAACAATCCTGTTACATCGAGAAATATTTGGAAAGCGTTGCAGGTCACCATCTCCTCCTCCCTTTGAATTTTCATCAAACTTTTCCATGCATCAAGCCCCCCCCCCCCCCCCCCTTCTCCTTCACCCCCCCCCCTCCCCTCCTTCACCACCCCCCCCACCCCCATCTACACCCCCCCGCCCTTCCACCCCCCCCCCCTCCATCTCCCCACCTCACCCCCCACCCTCCCCCTCCTCCTTCACCACCATCACCACCCCCCCCTCCACCCCCCCTCCACCACCACCACCAGCCCCCCTCCACCCCCCTACCCACCCCCACCCCTTCCTTCTCCACCCCCCCCCCCCTCCATCCCCACACCCCCTCCATCCCCCCACCCCACCCCCCCCCTCCATCTCCATCTCCATCTCCATCCCCCACCCCCCCTCCTTCTCCACCAACCCCCCCCCCCACCCCCCCTCCATCTCCACCCCCCCCCTCCACCCCCCCGCTCCTCCTTCTCCCCACAACCCCCCCTCTACCCCCCACCCCCCCCTCCATCTCCATCTCCACCCCCCCCCCCCTCCATCTCCACCAACCCCCCCTCCACCCCCTCCCTCCTCCTTCTCCACCCCCCACCCCCCCTCCACCCCCCCCTCCTTCTCCACCCACCCCCCCTGCATCCACCCCCACCCCCACCCCCAACCCCCTCCCCCTCCCCCTCCACCCCCACCCCCACCGCCCCTCCATATTGCACCCCCCCCCCCCCCCTTAGAAAAAACACACCCTACTACCCCCAAGGGAATGGATAGGCTGAATCCACCAATAAAATATTATGTGATGATACCCTCTGTATGTAGATCAAGTTTCATAAGATATTTAGCACCGCCCACGAATCAATCCATAAGGCATACCAAATCACATTCAAGGTCAATATAGGGAATACACCTTTTCAATTGGTGTACGGCCTTGAAGCTGTGGTCCCACTAGAATTTTTGTAATACCAAGCCTGTGCATAGGAGTATAGGAATGCATGGGATATCATGCATCCTTGAAAGAAAGACTCTATCAATTAGAGAAGCATACAGAGACCAGATTAGTCACCTACCATGCCATGACAACAAAAAAATGCAGAAGAAAGGCATGGTTTAATAGGAATCTTAAAGCCAAAGACATCAAGGAAGGTGACTTGGTCTTGTTATACAATGCTAAAGTACACGAAGGAAAACTCAAGTATCTAGGCCAAGGACCCTACTGAGTAAGAAAAATGAATCCCATCAAAGTTGTGCTACTAGAAACATTGGATGGAGTCCAATTCAACACAACCATAAATGGGAACCGACTGAAGTGCTACTACTTCAACATGCAAGCCATCCCTGACAAAAATGAAGATTTGGGAAACCCAAGTCTTCCTTAGTTACGATTAAATTGTATCATGAGCACTCACTTGCATCTATACGTGTTCACACATATAGGTGGCATCAACCAATTTCAACCTAAGGCTCAGAAGTGATGCCTGAGTCCTAGCTACCCTATGAAATCCTAGCAACAACAAAAAAGCATATAGTTAGTCCCTACCTAGTTACTAGGTCATGTGCACTCACATGCTTTTGCTTAGACACATAGTCAATTGCATGAATAATTGTGCCACACTTTCATTCCACACTCTCAAAGCATGTGTAAAAATAAGATCTCTCACAAACACACACAAATGTCATACCTACATACCAACTAATCTAATGATCAATGGTACACGTTATGAACATGGATGTAGGTTTAGAAACAATGCTACCACTAAAGAGGATGCAAAGAAAGAGCCCACCACCTCAACTGCCATGGGACCCCCTCCAGAGTTCGCAGCCATCTACCTCCTTTCAACCACAGCAACCACATCTATTTTTGGTTCAGATCTACTTGCAACTCCTATATGCATGTTCTACATGCGAGTTCTACATACAACTCCTACATGCAACATGCAACTCCTACATGCAACATGCAACTTCTACATGCAGCTCCTACATGCAACATGTGAGTTCTACATGCAACTCCTACATGCAACTTGCAACTCCTACATGCAACTTCTATATGCAAGTTCTACATGTAGAGAGAGAATGTCTTACAATTCCTACATGCAGAGAGAGAAGCTCTTCAACTTGTATAAATACCCCATAATGGAATGAAGTCCACACTCTTTGGGGAATTGTGTTGAGTTCTACTTTGGTATTCCAAGCAATTGTCTCCAAGTGTCCATGCTTCCTTGCACTGCATGTCCAAAAGCATGTCTAAACCTTGCAACTCCTCCTCCCCTCTCCTCTAACCTTGCAACCCATCCTCTCCCTCCTCCTTTCTTCTCCTCCTCCCTCCTCCCTCCTCCTCCTCCTCCTCCTCCTCCTTGTTCCTCCTCCTCCTCCTCCTCCTTGCCTCCTCCCCCTCCTCCTCCTCCCTCCTCCTCCTCTTTCCTCCTCCCTTCTCCTCTCTCTCCTTCCCCCCCATGCTCTTACACCTTCTTCCTCTCCCACTCCTAAGCTCCCCCTAAACCCTTAGTTCCTCAACCCTTGACCTCCATGATCTACGAGGGAGACGAGTTCTCCACCATGTACTCTAGATCCTGAACCTTGGATCCTCCTTCAAACCCTTGAACCTCTTCTAAACTCTGGAACCTTTCTTTGGACCTTGGAACCTCCTAAATCCTGAACCTCCCTCTAACCCCCTTAAACTCCTCCTAAACCCTTCAACCCCCAATGAAGGTGAAAGCCTTCATTACCCCAACCATGATGATGCACGTTCCTTTCACACATGCATGCACTATGTTTACTTACCACACTTAAGCCTATGTATCTCACTGGAATACAACTCGAGGTCCTAAGCTACACTTATACTACAAATGACAACACCAAAATATTTGTAGGTGACAAAAAGCCTCGGAACCCTGCATACTGAGAATACCCTGCTCTTCTTGCGGAAGCCGTGGGAAAGAGCCAACACTTCATCAAGAAGGATTTTTTTTTCCAAAATAGATTGTTGGGTTTCTAGGTTGGGGATGACAGTGAATAATCTTTTCCAAAAAAGGTGGGAAAGTGAGGCTTCATAGGTTGTGTGGTCTAAATTAACATAGAGACAAATTTCTTGGAATACAATAGTAAGTGCTTGAAGTGCTGCCTGAGGATATAAGGGGGTAATGGGAATGTGATTGAGGCCAAAAAGGATATGAGATTTAAGAAAGGGATGATGAAAGAAGTTGGGGTTCGAAGTGCAAACATGTAATTGATCATCAAAAGCTTTAAGAAAGGATTTAAACCTCTTAAGTGAAATACATTGAGAGGTAGAGCTAAAGGATTTTGCTAGGAAGGTGAGTTTTGGTTTGTAAAGTAGAGATATAAGGGGTGGAGTATATCTCTAGCTAAAAGCGAAAGAGTCAAAAGTGTGGAGAGGGTCAGAATTAGTGTTAAAGTGTAGCAACAATAGTGTATCTCTAAAAAGAGACTTTGGAGGGATTTTAGTTAAAATTTTGTTAGCATAAAGAACATGAAAGTAAATAAAATTTTCTTTTTTGGAATAGATTAAAAATAAAATAAACCATTATTGAGTAGTTTTAAGGAACATACCTCGGGGTCCTCAGATGGAGAGCTCTGTAAAAGAAAACATGTTGGAGATGATCAGTGTTTATCCCAGTCGATGTAGTGTGACGTATCATCATTATTTGGTGCTTTTCTTTTGGGAGCAAAAGTTGTAGAGGACTCTGGTTGGGAATCTTTGAGATGCGAGGCGAAGAGTTGCTAAGAGGGGTAGACAGGGTAAAATTTTAAAATTCGAGGGTGTATTTTGGGGGGGAACTATGCCTTCTTTTGGGTACAGGAGGAGTGAGTTTGGTAGTAGAGGAAAGGAAAATAATGTTGAGGGCAAGGGAGGGACCTGGGAGGTTGAGAAAAGACAAGGGGAGTGAGAAGACGATGGAGGGAGACATGGTTTTTGCTATTTCAAGGAGTAAGATCCTAAAGTGGTAAAACATAAAGGAGAAAATCACCTCTTGGGGTAATTGCGCCCATCCAATTTAAGAAGGCAAAGAATTTTACTTGTAGGAAACGAATAGGAAAAAAGAGATCCAAATGGTTGAGTATATGCCACACCACATGGTCAAACCATAGGATAGAAGATTTGTAGGACATGTTTGTTTTCTTTATGAGACAGGTGCACTTTATGTAAGGCACCTGAAGACGTTCCAATAGTTCTTGACAAAATAGTTGTCAACGGTTTGACAAAATATGAAGAGGGGAGAGGAGAAGAGTGGAGATGAGGAGAGAGGGCACAGCTAGAGAGCACACCACAAATGACTAACTGTACACTAGATTTAGTTGAAAAAATAGAATATATACAAACCCTTTTAGGGTTAGGGTTAGGGGATCTAACCCTTTCTTTTATAGCACTCTATAAGGTTAGTGCTATGCACATATGATCACGTGATGGTGCTATGCACACATGATCACATGATGTTGAGCGTGAACTCTCAACACCTTCCCTCAAGATCAACATCATGAAGTAGGCCTTCCCTCAAGATGATGAGTCTAGGGAATCGAAGAAGGACTGAGCATTACATTCCATCACACTCCTTTAATGGGAATGTCCTTCCTCTACGTCAAACCAAGCAAGAGCTAGTCGGTGTTTCTCAAATAGCTCTTTACCGAGTGGTTTGGTAAAGATGTCTGCAACATTCTCTTTCCTATCAAAATGTTGCAGAGTGATGTCACCAAGTAACACTCTTTCTCTGATGAAGTGCTCTCTGACATCAATGTGCTTTGTCCTGGAGTGATATACTAGATTCTTGGCCAATGCTTGAGCCGATTGATTATCACAGTATATTGTTGTTGGCTTTGACTCATCAAAGTAATATGTTTCTGACAATAGTCTTTTGAGCCATATAGCCAGCCTGACATGCACTTGTAGTGAGTGCTCTATATTCTGCTTCAGTCGAAGACAAAGAAACAGTTGGCTGTTTGTTTGACAACCACGATATAGCACCTTGACCAAGGAAAAATGCATATCCTTGTGTCGATCTCCTAGTCTCATGATCTCCGACATAGTCACTGTCACAGTATCCATGCAACTGTGGATGACTTCCTCTATATTCTATCCCAAACTATCTTGTACCTCTGATGTATCTCAAGACTCTTTTGGCTACATTCCAGTCAGACTGTTTTGGATTTGCCATAAACTATGCTAGTGAGCTTACTGCATAACAAATATCTGGCCGTGTGATTGTCAGATATATAAGAGATCCGATGAGCTACCTATAGTATCTATCATTGACTGTAGGCTTTTATGAATCTTTAGTAAGTTTCAAACTCTGTTCCATGGGAGTAGCTGCAATCTTGCAATCTGCCATATGAAACTTCTTCATGAGATTGTCAACATACTTGAGTTGACTCATGAATGTGCTATCTGAATCTCTCCAGAACTCAATTCCAAGACAATAGTGCATAAGTCCAAGATCTTTCATGTCGAACTTTGCAGATAAGTCTTGTTTTAAGTTTTTGATGAAGCTATCCTTGCTTCCTGTCACAATCAGATCATCTACGTACAAGTGTAATAGTAATGTCTTCCCCTTGAACTTTGTAGTAGAGAGTATGATCTGCATTGGACTTTATGTATCCCAAATTAGCAAAATACTTGTCAATTCTGCTGTACCAACTTTTGGGTGCTTGCTTTAAGCTGTAGAGACTCTTCTTGAGATGGCAAACCTTATTCTCCTTTCCTAGTTTAACATAACCTACTGGTTGTTGCATGTAGACTTCCTCATCTAGGTAACCATTGAGAAATGCATTCTTGACATTGAGCTAATACACATTCCATTTGCTGAGTGTCGCTAGTGATATCAAGAACTGTATGGAATCCATCTTTGCTACTGGAGCATAAGTCTCATCATAGTCTTGACCATATTGTTGTGCAAATCCTTTTGCAACTAATCTGGCTTTGTATCTTTGAATACTTCCATCTGGATTATACTTCACTTTGTATACCCATTTGTTTGCTATGGCCTTCTTTCCTGGTGGAAGGTCACATAATTCTCGAGTGTTATTTTTATACAAAGCATCCATTTCTTCATTCATAGCAGTTTGCCATTCTAGCTTGTCGACTGTGTGTTCGAAGTACACTGGCTCTTCTGTAGCCATGATGGTAGTCATAAGAGCATAGTTGGTGGTTTCCACCTGAATTGCTTTGCCTTTCTGAGCATATGTCAATCTGGCTGGAGGTCTGCTTTCCCTAGTAGACTGTCTGAGCTGTTATGGCTTTGCTTAGGGTGTTGTTGGCAATTCTTGCTCTTCTTCATTAACCTGTTCTATAGATGGCTATGAAGTCGATGCTTCTATCTCCTGTGGAGGTGAGGTTTTCCATTCTAATTCCTCATTAAAGATTACATCTCTGGAGATAATGACTTTCCGGTTGATGGTATCATACAATTTGTATGCTTTACTTTCTTCACTGTAGCCAACCATGATGCATTTGCATGACTTTGCATCCAATTTTTTGCGATGATCACCATGTATGTGGGCATATGCTATGCAACCAAATATGTGGAGATGCCCAATGTGTGGCTTGTGTCCAGTGAATGCTTCATAAGTAGTCATACCTTGTATTAGTTCGGTAGGAAGCCGATTAAGCAAATAGTTTGTAGTGGCTATTGCTTCTACCCAATACTGATTTAGAAGATGCTTTTCACTAAGCATTGCTCTAGCACTGTCCGCTAAAGTCCCATTCTTCCTTTCAGCTCTTGCTTCTTGCTGAGGAGTATTCGCACATGTGAATTGTCTTCGTATGCCGTGATTTCTGCAAAAGTTCATGAATGCTGAAGACATGTATTCACCTCCTCTATCTGATCTCATGACCTTGATCTTTCTGCCTATTTGGTTTTCTACCATGGCTTTGAATTCTTGAAATCTGGAAAACACTTTAGATTTCTCTTTCAGAAAGTAGACCCAACAATATCTGCTGTAGTCGTCGATGAAAGTCAAGTAATAAAGTGAACCATTGATGCTGTGGGTCTGGGCATAACCCCATACATCTGTATGTATCAAATCAAAAATACCTCGTGCACGAGAGGTACTTTTGACAAAGTTGGTTCGCTTTTGTTTGTCGAAGCAGCATGCTTCACAAGCTTTTCTAAGAAACTGTAGCTTCAGAATCCCAATTGCCATATTCTGATTCCTGAGATCTAACAAATACTTGAAATTGACATGACCATATCTCTTGTGCCATTTTGCATATAGGCCATGGCATCTGTTGCGGTTGAGCTGACATGGCATGCTTATCTGGTACTGTAGCTAGCATTCTGTATAAGCGTCCTTCCTTGACACCTTTTGCTACTAACTGACATCTTTTGGATTTGTCTCTGATAGTGCATTCATCACCGTCAAAGATGACTTTGTACTTGTGTTCCGTCATTTGATCTACTGACAAAAGGTTCTTACTGAGCTTCGAAACATAGAGCACATCTTTCACTAATCCTTTTGTACCAGTGAAATTGTTCATAGGGATAACACGTGTCCCTTGAACTAGATTCGGTGTATTGTCTGCTATGTAGATGCCATTTTTTTGACCTTCTAATGGCTTCATTTCTGTGAACCATTCCTGATGATTTGTCATATGAGATGATGCACCATTGTCGACGTACCAAGGATCCTATTCCACTTGGTCGACTTGATAGCTGAAATCCTCTTTGGGATTGAAATCAGTGTCTAGGTGCATTGTATCAGTCTGATGCAATTCCTAGCTTGCAAGAAACATATTTCCCATAGGGAAATTTTGAGTTGTTGGATGTGAGTTATACGTTTTCAGTGCAAGGTTGTGCCAATTTTATGCTTTTGGAGTTTATGTTGAAAGTAATATTTTTTAAAGAATTAGGGTTTTGGGCCCTATATAAAGCAATAGTATTGTAATACAAAAGGAAAATTTTGAGTTATTGGAGGTTAATTCTAAGTTTTTAGCTCAAGTTTACACCAATTTTATGTTCTTGGATTTTGTGTAGAAAATAAGTATTTTTAAAAATTAGGGTTTTGAGCCCTATATAAAGGAGTTTGGTCTCATTTTGATTTGATTATTTTATGAGCTCTCCACTCCCACAACCCCTCCCACTTGCCCTTAATTCCCCATCCCACCCTTGCTCTCTCTCTCTCTCTCTCTCTCTCTCTCTCTCTCTCTCTCTCTCTCTGTGTGTCTCTCTCTCCACCCCCATGGCCAAGTAGAAGGCGACGAAGAAGATTAAGTTTCAAAAAGAAGGATTAATTCTCTATCTCTCTCTCTCTGTCTCTTTGTCTCTCTCTCCACCCCCATGGCCAAGACCAAGTAGAAGGCGAGGAAGAAGATTAAGTTTCAAAAAGAAGGAGCAATTCTCCCCCCATCAAGGCTGATCCTCCCATGATGGAGTGAATGTAGCTTGAAGAGCTCAAAGTGACTTAATCAAGGGAGCTCAAAGCAAAATGGAACCAGTCCTCTGAAGGAAAGAAGCAAGAAGGGCCCATCCTCCAAGGGACCAGATGTACCTAAAAGACCTCCAAGTGAGTGGATGTAGCTAAAAAAACTAAATGTATGAGATGTATCTATTTATTTATAAATGAAACTACTCTTTAATTATTGACAGAGTTGTTGAATGTTTGCAACCATTTAAATACAAGTTTCCTTTATATAAACAAGCTATTTTAGGATCATAACTAGCAAGGTGGTTGTACAGGATAAGTGGTCTTACAATTTAGGATCATGACTAGCAAGGTGGTAGTATAGGATAAGTGGTTGCTAGCACGATGGTTGGTTGCATATGATATATGGGTCCTTGAGGGGTCCCCTTTAGGGGCAAGGGCCATATCGACATGCCCCATATGTCCCAATGGTTGGTCAATATGGCCCTTGCCTCCTAAAGAAGACCCTCAAGGTCCATATCGACAATTGCATTTATATAAGCTATTTCAAGATGGCAACCAACACGGTCATTGGTTGCACATGATATGTTGTCTAAGATTAAACTGCCATGAATGTGCTCACCAGCCCAGTGGTTTTAGAAGATAGGTGGCATAAATTCTATTTATTTTTATATAAGAGGAATATATTTACCTTGGAATGCATTTTCTTGTACTATCATCCACTCGTCCAAAACAGCCCATGATGTGCTCATGCATGTCTATATCCATTTTGAAGACACTCTTTCCCTTATTTCACCTAGGCATAGCTTGCACCTAGAACTTAATAGCTCTTCCTAGATGAGAGTACACAAATGTTTGCGGACTCTTATGTAACAGTTCATAATTGTGGCGTACATCATAATTGTTCATAATTGTGGCCTACATCCCACCTCTCAAAGCTTGTTTCCCAATGATCCATAAATTCTTCCTCAACCTTTTGCTTGGTCTTGGTATACTAAAATACAAATGGTGGGTCATCTTCCTCATTCTCCCCAGAGTCCATGATAACTGCAAAGTTATCCCCCTCTTCTAGATAGTTAGTGAGGTCATCAAAAGAATCCCCAAACTGTGGTGAGTCATTGTTTGTTTTTCCATTGTTTGTCACCTTCACATAGAGGGAAAACTTGAAGTGTCTCCCATCTCTTCATTATTGTGATGTCCTCACAATCATCATGATCTATGCACTGTAGAAACAAGAAAGTTTTCTTGTTTTGAGCACATGATTGTTTGAAAAGCCCCATATGCTATGCAAACTATGAGTTCCTTTATGGCCTCACAATCATGTCTATTTCTTCTTTGCATTTCATTCATTTTCACTTCATGAAACACTCTATGCCTGACACTAATTCTAAGGCTTTGTTGGCATGTTAGTTGGTGTTTGAATAGAGTTGGCTTAATAATAGCACCACATCCAACATGTTCCTCCTTAAAATGGCTAGACCTTAAGAAATTCTACATCATTTTTAGACTAGTTAGGGATTTAAACCTTAGTAGAATCCATAGGCTGATTTAAACTGAGAGGAAGCACAATCTGACCAAACCCAACATTATTTTATATTTTCTAGTAATGGAGATCATCAATTTTTAGCCATTCTGAATGCAACATGCTGCACAAATAAGTTGTCATGCTCCCTATCATCCAAAATGTAGAAATGGTATGTGTATTGCACTGATCTGGACTCCAAGTCAACAAGCAGATTGGCATCAGTCATACAAGAAACAAGCAAATGATTGTATGTGATTTGCACTAGAATTGATATCTGCTTGTTGTACTAGTGAGCACTTTGTATCTCATCTTGTTCTTGAAATGAATAATTTTTTATAAAATCTAAGACAAAGACAATAGTATCATGGGAAAATTTGGCAAGGCACTTCCTAAACTGCTTATCTTGCCAATTGGTCGTGAAATTGTAAAGCACATAGTTTGGGATGGATTGAACCAAGTGGTTTACAAGCTCCCTCAACTGAGTGCTCTTAGAAATCATATTGCCTCTCCTTTAGATTACAATCCGTACATGTGCCATGAATGCATTCAATGTGATGCCACTTAGAGCCTCCCTATGGATAGGCTACTAGCTCCCACAAGGACCTTAGGCTACCAAACTTGGTCTCCCTTGCAACACATGATGAGGATCCAAGTGGCCTATAGACTGCACATTCATATGCTAGACATGGGCCTCTATCTTTGTGGAGTAATGCTCCAACACAACCACATCTCAAGTCATTTGAAGCCTTCTAGGCTAGGTCAAAGTCTATGTGTGTTTTACAACAACGCACATTCTTGTCTTTGAGTTTCTTGATGTATCAGGGCTTACAATGCTCAAAGCTTCTTTGCTTCATTGAAAGGTCAGGGTTTTGAGCTATAAATGTCAGATACAACTCTATTTTCTTAGCCAACATGCGGGAAATAAAATTTCATTGAAAGTAACACACTATGTTTTCTGTACTAGTATGAGGAAAACAAACATAGGTACGTGCAAAAAAATAGTCCAATCAAGCTACCAGAAAGCCAAAATTTTCACTACTATAAAACAAAACAACTTCGACCATGTGTTTCAACCACCAGGCTTGGGCTGGTTTAGGATATTGGTTTAGGATAATCACACTACTAATTAAACTAACAAGCTACTAGAATACGCAACTAAGTAACAATCACATTGACCATCTAAATTATATATTATTGTTCTAGCCATCGGACTGGTTTTGGATGATCACAATCCAAGCATGACACAAACTAGACTAGAAATTAGACTATACTAATTTAACTACTAGTAAAATAAACTAATTTAACTACTAGAAAACACAGCAATTTCAACCATCGGGTTGGTCATCAATTATTTTGATTGCAAAATATATTTTTGTTTATTTTTAATTCAACCACGCTGGTTCAAGATATCACATAACTCATGTTTGAAGTGAAACCGTTCGATGATATATTGCATGATGTTCTAACCGCTAGGCTAGTTTAGGACAATCACATAAGTCCAAGCTATCCCACTTTAGAAATTGACTAGTATATGAACCAAACCAACCCAAAAATTAAACTTAAGTAATTTAACTACTAGGAAACAATCACATTAATTCCAAGCTAGCTTGGTTGCAAAATTAACTAGTATATGACCCAAACTAGCCCAAAAATTAAACTTAACTAATATTTAACTACTAGGAAACATAGCAATTTCAACCACCGTGCTGGCCATCAATAAGATAATAACAATATATTGTTGTTTCTTTTTGTTACAAAATATATTGCTGTTCCAACCTGGTTGAGAGAATCAACTTAAGTCCAAGCAACTTAGTTTAGAAATTAAATAATTAAACTATTCCAAAACTCAATCACAAACACGCAGCAAGTTTGTGAAATATATTGCTATTTTACCATATAGAGTGGATGGAAGTTGTGGTGTGGCGTCACTCTTGTAAGCGACTAGGGCCATGCGGTGAGGCTGAGAGGTTACAATCACATTAAGTTCAAGCCATTCCATTTTAGAAATTAAACGATTATTTGTCCTCAAATGGATGCAGGTATATGTAAGATAGGTGGAGGGGCAAAAGGAGTGCAAATGTGCTCAATGATGATGTGTCACTGTGAGTCACATGTAGTGATGATGTGGCACTGTGTCTAGCAAGAGGTCTGCTAGTGAAGCCCTATGCTGAGGTGGCAGATGTGGTCACATGCAGTGACTGTGAAGCACTGTGTGTGCCTACAGAGGTCAGTGCTGACTGGACAGCTGAAGTGGCACTGTTGAGGTGGCATAGATGATGATGTTCGCAGATGATGTGGCAATGCTGATGTGGCTATGATGATGTGGCATTGATGACATGGCTTGATGATGTGGCAAGATGACGTGTCTTGATGATATGGCAGTGGTGACATGGCAAGTTGATTGCCTTGATGATGTGGCACGATAAGGTTGCTGATGTGGCAGTCGACTGCCACATGTCAATTGGATGATGTGGCACAACGATAGAGGAGATGACGTGGCATGCAGGCTGCCAAGTGCTGACGTGGTGCGATAAGATAAGGTTGCCATGTGGAACAACTGCAATCACACTGAGGTGTGTGGTGACCTTGGGTTAGGGTAGCCAACCCTATCTACCACGTGGCTTTTCCACGTTGCAGAGGACCTTGCAAAGGTCATGTTATAGAGAAGCTCTGTAGAGCATGACGAGCGATGGAGGGCGGCACTTGGTTGGAGGCACAGGAGCCGTGTTGACTTGCTTTGCTGATGGAGCCGGGTTCTTCTGGTCTAAGCCCGCTCGTGGAGGTCATTTGGCATCAGTCACTAACGCACGAGGTGGCTAAGGAGGCCGCTCGCTTGGTTTTGTCGGCCAAGGAGCTTAGGAGCACTCGTTCTATCGCGGTTGGAGCTCACTCCCTATGTGGAAGGCATAGCATGGAGGTTCGTTGGAGGCTTGTAGAAGTAGCTCGTGTGCTGCAGGAGTCGGTGGAGTAGCCCAAGGATGTGGAGCTACTGATGCAAGACTATGGCATCATTGTCTTGTAGAAGGCTGCAGTTGGAGCATTGACGATAGGAGCTTTGAAGGCTTGTGGAGGAGAGGCACGCTGTAGGGAGGCCATTTGTGGAGATTGTTGGTCACCTTTGTTGTAGTTTGCAACAAGCATGGAGGTCGATTGATAATCCACTATGGAGTTAGTCCGTTGCAGCAGCTCGTGCTGCTACGGTGGCATGCTCAAAGGAGGAGCTTGAGTCACGGGCATCGAATTTTACTGAGAGCGTGGGCTTTGGATCTTTGCAGTCGGAGTTGAAGCATTGCTTGGAGGCCCGTGGATGTTGACGAAGGTCACCCTACGAGATATGTTGCCTTATTATTTGATGGAACTAGAACATCGGGCTACTGGAATAGCCTCTTGTCACCTTGAGCCGCCTCAAATATTGTAGCTATTGTAGTCCGTCGATCGTGAAGGGCTGGTCATGGAGCAACAAAGATAGCCTATTTGTGAGAGGTCACTGCAGCCCATGTGGATGGAGCAGCTATTGCTAGCAGAGCATTTGGAGGTAGATGGTGACTGCAAGGGTTGCTTGTGGGCACTGCTTCTCGTTGCTATGGTAGCCGAGAGTCGGAGAAGCAGCCCGTGGATATTTCATTCAAGTTTCTTTAAGAAGCTCTCTATCTCACATATTCGAAATCAGAAACCTCCCTCTCTCATTGAATCTCAGGAACTCTCCCGAATGGATTTCCTCTCCAAATCTCTATCACAAGCAATGAATTCCTATCTCAAGAAATCTCTCTCTCGAAATGAATAAACCAATGAAAGGAAATTCTTTCAAATGAACAAAAATCTTTCAAGCAATGACGGAAATTTTCTCTCAAATGGACAGATGAAGATCTCTCATCGGAAGTGCACTCTCACGGAGAACACTCAAGAGAACTCTCAATTCACAATCTCTCTCACACTCTCAAGAATCGCAATGCCTCAACGGAAGGCAAGGGAGCTCTGATACCATGACAAAATATGAAGAGCGGAGAGGAGAAGAGTGGAGATGAGGAGAGAGGGCACAGCTAGAGAGCACACCACAAATGACTAACTGTACACTAGACTTAGTTGAAAAAATAGAATATATACAAACCCTTTTAGGGCTAGGGCTAGGGGATCTAACCCTTTCCTTTATAGCACTCTATAAGGTTAGTGCTATGCACATATGATCACGTGATGGTGCTATGCACACATGATCACATGATGTTGAGCGTGAACTCTCAACATTTAATTCCCTGAAGCAACATTGTGCAATTTGAAGAGTTGGATACCTACCATTTGTATAATGTGTGTTGGCTTTGTGCTCTACCTCATAGCACCATAATGTGGTGGCAAAGTGTGCAAGCGTACATGCACATGCGTGTGCATGTACGTGTACATGTGTGTGCATGCGTGTGTGCATGCATGTGTGTGTGTGTGTGTGTGTGTGTGTGTGTGTGTGTGTGTGGTGGTTGCATATCCCTTACACATGTAAGCTCCACAAACAATATTGGACGTTGTTAAGTTGGCCTTTGTATTTGAGAATTACTTTCTACTAACTCATTTTTAATGGATCTGTGCTCTAAATAGCTATCTATTCTTGGGAGATGTCCTTTGAGTGGACTGATGTCTAATCTTGTGTAGCTCTAAGCATGTGGACTATCAAAGTTCAATTGTCTTAATTTTAAAGATTATTGATAATAAAATCCATTAGGATTTCTTGATGGCCACTGGGTTGTGGCATTTGTGACTCTAAAACCAAGCTTGCATGAGTGTATGGTCATGACCATCTAATTTGCAGGCTCAGATTGACTGAGCTAGAATCAAACTATTAGAACAATAGGAAATCATATTGTTAGAACAATAACTTTGCACTCAAACCATGTACTTCATAGGCTCACATTGTATTAGACTATTAGAACAATACTAAATAGGAAATCAAAGCTTCAAAACAATAGAAAAGTAGACTATTATAATAATGATTAGGGCTATGTAATCCACAAGATCAGATTAGCATTGAGCTAGAATCATACTATTAGAAGCCTAGGAAGTTAGGCTGATAGAATTTTAGAATTTTTAATTATAATGCCATTCAAAATTTGTCTACTATTTTAGTTATAATGCCATTCAAAATTCCATTATAATTTTCAGTTTGGTTGCCATGATTAGATTAGGCTTCTCAAATTATTATGATCTGGGCTCTACTGACCAAGAAATTCTTCCATGGAAATCATCTAATTCACATGTCACGGGCTCTAAAGTTTGAGTATATTCTCCAATGGCCAAAATGGCCACCCATATTAGCTCTACGAACAAGATGGTGTTGGTAAACTGAAAGGAAAGGAAAGAGTAGACACAAACTCAGAATACTTGCATTACTTGCTTGTAGAATGAAGAACAGTGAGGTCCTTAAGTAGGCACCTCATACATGCTCACTGACATCACTGATGACTTCAGAGCTCCACAATCATCTCCTCAATCTGCTCCTAGATTCTCTCAATCATCCTATGTGGCTCTTCCACCACCTAACTGTGCTTGTGGGCACCTAACTGTGCCTCTAGCACTCACACATAGAAACATAAGGTGTGCCTGAGGCATACACCTTGAGATATCCCATCAAACCCCCCCTCAAGGGAATGCCTCAGGCTATGTCAAGGATACATCTAGTCTCATAGTTTCTCATGCCATCTCATGGTGGTCAAGGATAAATCTATGGCTAGGTTCTCATGCTAGCAAGGGTGACCATGGGTGTAAGGTAAACAAAAGGGATACAAAAAGACCTTCCAATGGTTATCTCCCCTGCATGTACATGCACACAATGTCTGCAGGAGGTACCATGGAGCAAAACATACACATGGCCTACATCATAAGGTGACCAGAGGTGTTTACAAAACACACAAAACACAATAGTTTATTTTCATTCATTTTGGAGGACTATCCAGGCTGAGTACCTTGACATAAAAAGAGAGATCTGGAGCATACATAGAGATGTTTTAAAATGCATAATCTTCAAAGGATGCCTCATCTTGTGGAGGCTCATCAACTGAAAGTAGATTTGCATTTTTTATCTTTGCTTTGGCTCTACAAAACTTCTCATTATGGTTGTTCTTGCCACAGTGCTTGCATGGATTAATTTTGAAGCAGTCCTTTGAAAGGTGATTTGTCTTTCCACAGTGATTGCAAGGGGTATACTTGCCCTTTTGGACTTTTACAGCATAAACAGTGTCATTGCCTTTCCTGAGCTCCATATGCCTTTCTTCTTCTTGGAGGGCAGAGATAATACCTTCAAGATTAGGATTAGGAAGATTTTTCAAAGTGGTAACTATGTGATCATATTCTTCAGGCATACTCTTAAGTAACACTGCCATAGCATCATCTGGAGTAATAGGAGAGTTGATAGAAGCAAGCTAAGTCATAAGACTCCGCATATAGTTGACATGAGCTACCAAAGTAGTACCACTAGCCATCTTCAATTCAAAGAAAGAGATTTTAAGTGATAGTTTAGAGATGTGAGAGCTAGCACCAAAAATCATGTCAAGCTTCTGCCAAGCTTCTGAAGGAGACTCCAAGTCAGAGATATGGTGAATATAATCATCTCCTAAAGCAAGAGCAATGATACCATATGCTTTTTCTTCTCTAGCTGGATCCCTTGCCAGTCGTGTCGGAGTTGAGGATTCTCCAGCATTGGAGGCCGTAGAAGAAGCGGTAGGAGTAGGTTTGACAAGTCCCCATAAGTTCTCCCTCATCAATGCAAATTTCACCTTCATCTGCCATGTGTGGAAGCCCTTTCCATTGAACTTCTCTAGATTCAATAGGGTAGCCATGAGAGGGTCTAACCCAAATATTGGGTAGTGTCTATCTCTCTTACAAGGCAAAAAATAACTAAAAGACTTCCAAAATATGAGTACTTGATGTAGCAAAGACTAGTGACCAATATTCAATCAATGATGCTTCTTCTTAGATGCTTCATAGAAGTGGCTAAAATGAATACTTTCCAATCAAAACCAAGTCTAGTAATTCAAAACAAAACTGAAGCCACTTGTACTGAAGTTATTGAAAGTTTCAAAAAACCAGAAATGCTAGAGTAGCATTTTATGTAGCATCATCTTCAAAAACTTGTCCAAAACTGTCAAAACTAAAAGGCTGAACTTGGAGGGCTTGTAGCTCACTCTTCAAAGCAAGGAAAAGAGGGCTTTCTGAAGCAAAAGAAAGCTCATATACTAGAGAGGGTCCAGCACAGAGGTTGGACAAAATGGTGCACACTTTTGCCTGGGAGAGTTGCTACAGGCTGAACCTAAGTTTTGACGATTTCTCCCTCGTTATTGAACCAAATGAGCTGAAAAATGGCTCAAAATCTTCATCTTGAGGTTGCCCATCTACTCCTAAGAGGGCTTAGGCAATGGCAGAGCAGGCAGGGAGTATTGAGCAGTAGAAGAAATGGCAAAAAATGCGTTGTTTGGGGAATGGCAGCCACCACAGATGTTTTTTCTCCAATTGCTTGCAGGTGGAAGTTCACCCATACTAGAGGAGTTTCCAACTTAGAGGGTTTGGGAAATGGTCGTTTGTAGGTGGAGAACCAAGCTCTCAAAGATTTTGGGAAGAAAGAGGAAAATGGAGAAGAAGAAGATGAAGAAGAAGATGATGATGTAGCAGAAATGGGCTCAAGGGGGATCAAAGGGCTCTGATACCATGTTGGTAAACTGAAAGGAAAGGAAAGAGTAGACACAAACTCAGAATACTTGCATTACTTGCTTGTAGAATGAAGAACAGTGAGGTCCTTAAGTAGGCACCTCATACATGCTCACTGACATCACTGATGACTTCAGAGCTCCACAATCATCTCCTCAATCTGCTCCTAGATTCTCTCAATCATCCTATGTGGCTCTTCCACCACCTAACTGTGCTTGTGGGCACCTAACTGTGCCTCTAGCACTCACACATAGAAACATAAGGTGTGCCTGAGGCATACACCTTGAGATATCCCATCAAATGGGACAATGGCTAGAATATTTAATTGATGCTCTGCATGATTCATCCTTTGTCTCCAAAGTTCTCATCCACCGCTCCACCATCCTCACCCCTTGTCTCTCAACATGTAAAGTCATCCCAACAAGGTCATCATTTAAGGGGCCCGTCGCTATCATTTGAGAGAGAGAGAGAGAGAGAGAGAGAGAGGAGAGGTAGGAAAAACCTAAAAGAATGATAACTAGTGCTAAAATTTGCTAACAAGTATAGAAAAGTGATGAAGTATTGGAAAAGTGCTCCGAGGTTGGCATGATCCATTAGAATCCTATTGTCCACCACCACAGTGGTGTTGAGAACAAGTACTAAAAAGGTATTGACAAAGTGCTAAAAGAAGTGATACAAAGAGCTAAAGTTGTTGATTGACAAGTGCTAAAAGAAGTGCTGACAAATGCTAGAAAGTGACAATAGCTAAAAGAAGTGCTCATAAAGAGTACCCAATGCTACTTAAAATTGCGCTTATAGTGCTAAAAAAGTATGAGAGAAGGTGAAGGGGTATTTAAACTATCAAAAGTGACAACAATTTGGAAATAATAAAAAATGTGCTTAAAAAGAATAAAAAATGCTCAAAAGTTGATATGACACTGCTCTACATTTTGTACATCTAAAATCCAAGTGACTGTGGATGTTGTAAATGCATTGTAGCTAGTCATCTAAGTTGGATGTGTTGTCTATACTAGTCTTGGTGGAGAGTCTCACAGTTTCCATTTGAGATTCCAAAATAGAAAAGTGGGGGAGAGAAAGAGCGGAGAAGCACTAAATGCAATATGCTAGCTTCTACACGCATGCCAAAATCTACTATGTTTAAAAGCATATGTACTCCAGCTTGAGCACATGCCATCTACTTTTTGTATTGAAAATTTTCAACCACCATAATGTGCATGTGGACTCATGAATGTTTTTCAAAAGACATAGAGGAAAGTTGTTTTTAAAGCACCAATAAGCAATGTCCTGGATATGCTTTTTTATTAAAGTCATATCTCTTGATCCGGGAAGAATTTGAGGGCTCTCCAAAAAGAAAAGTCGCTCATTTTTTTGTGCTCTTTGCACTCACATAATGCACACATTTCGTGCAAGTTACACTGACATTTGAGCCTCACCGACAAAACCACTTCCTTCATGCACATTGCCTCTACATCGACGCATCTGACCCAGCACTTAAAAAGAACAAAAGAAAAGGAATTATTTGCTATTCTTTCATCGATCAATGGTTGGTTTAGATCTAGATCAGAGTAGATTAGATCACCATAGAGGGGATGCTTTGAATTTCCCCAAGTTGCCAATCTAAGCCATGCCCAAAATTCTCGACTAGTACCTACTCGAAGTTAGTCCATACGCTCACATAAGGTTTCACATCATTACATTACCTGAAACCTTACGTTCATCAGTTCAATGAGCAGACTTCAGAGTTCAGAGGCATTGCAGATTGTTTCAGTGGGCAGATAGCATTTGATTTCACACACACATGCCAACATTGTAAAGCCTATTTGGCTATCTCACGGCATCGTGCACATTATTTTAGCCTTGTAAAGCCACTTGGCTATTCCTTGATCATTGCCACAAGCCTTGTAATACAGATCAAATTTTATATACTATAGTTCTATCTTCACCGATAGTTCAGAGATTTCACTTGGCATAGTCAGTGTATTTGCAGTTGATTCATACAGAGATTTTCACGACACTTTTTGAGTACATTTCTTGCACCATGTCGACTAGCAACCTCAATCTGGAGGCATCTGCTAAGTTAGACAACTCCAATTACAGTACATGGAAATACCGAATGGAGACCATTCTTGTGCTTTAGGACAAATGGGAGTATGTCGATGGGTCTACACCTAGACCATTGGACAATCCAGCCACCAGTAGCTCTACTCCATCTGTTGTCACAGCACTAGCAATAGGATCTACATCGGGATCTACATCTACACAAATAGTTTCTGCACTAGTAGCAGATCCTGCCATTGCTCATTGAGCTCAAGCAGAATGGGATAAGAAAGACAAATATGCCTATCACTGGATTGTCCAATGGTCTACACCTAGACCATTGGACAATCCAGCCACCAGTAGCTCTACTCCATCTGTTGTCACAGCACTAGCAATAGGATCTACATCGGGATCTACATCTACACAAATAGTTTCTGCACTAGTAGCAGATCCTGCCATTGCTCATTGAGCTCAAGCAGAATGGGATAAGAAAGACAAATATGCCTATCACTTGATCAAGCAGAATGTGTATGATGTCATGCTAGGATAGCTCAACATAGTCAAGACATCAAAAGAAGCATGGGATATGTTCGCAGCTCTCTACGAGTCCAAGACCACATCCAAGATTCTCACCCTGAGAAACCAGATCAACCAGAGTTTTCGCAACAGCAGTGAAACCGGTCATGCTTATGTACTCCGCATAAAAGACTACAACAATCAACTTGCAGCAATAGTAGAGACTATGAACTCTACAAAAATGGTTCAAGTCATTCTGAATAGACTAGGAGAGGGATACGAGAATCTAGTCTAGAGTATTGCCATCCAACGGCAAATTCTGATACTGGAAGAACTTCAGTCAGTCCTACTTGGTAAAGAACTCAGGACTCAGGCCATTCAAGCACGTAAAGGTCATTCTAATGATCAAGCATTCACAGCTTTAGATAGAAGTAGAGGCAAAGGCAAAGGTAGAGGTAGATCATACCAGAAAAGTGGTCATCATCAACAAAATCAAAGTCAGAATCAGCATCATAATCAACAAAGAGAAAATCATTCCAATCGAGGAAGATTCCAAGGATGAGGGAATGCATCCACCAATGTGTCAAACATCCAGTGCAACTACTATCACAAGTTTGGACACTATGAAGGAGATTCCCGCAAGAAGCAGTACGACCAAGGCGGTCAATCCAACAACAATCGAGGGAATTCTTGAGGCAGAGGAAATCATCGTTCGGACATTCTAGTCACAAAATCATCGTGGTGGACATTCTAGTCACAGTCATTTCGCAATTAGACACTGATTTCACCAAATATCACCTAACCAAGATTGTAAATAAATTATAAAACTTATGCATGGCCATTTATATTGGAAGATTCTATACCATCAATCTCATCTGACTCCACCCATATTTTTCCTTCTCTGTGATGGCTCTTGAGGTCAGCACAGCAGCAGCAGCTAGATGCCATTCTATGTGGTAGGAACCATATCCCTCAACTTCAAGCAGCTCACCATTGTTATGACCTCTGATCACACTTGGGATATCAGTTTGGCCGAAGAACCTTTTTGAAATTGAATGTAAATCCTTTGGCACTTGCAAAACCGATTCACATTCTATCTCAAAATATTATAAGAATTTTTCATTACAAAAAATTTCCATGGTACCTCAAATGCAACCAACCACCAAATCTCATGTTCTAATTGCATGCTAAATTGCCTTGCATCATCAAGCTCAACTTGAAGGTCCAGTATTCTACTCCTCAATGTCAAAGTGACTCTATCTAATTTTTGAACTTTTACTACCTCACTTTCATCTCTTCGAGCATCCATCACAAAGTTGTTGTTGACTATGAGTTATGATTCTTTGGACTCTCTAGCCTTCCCTTTCACAGCTAGTGTACTACATACATGCTAAGCCTTACCAACTAAAGCAAGTACACCCAAATTGAGAGCATGCCTTGCCTTATCAACATCGATTTGTTTTGGAAGTGGGGATTTAACTTTTGATCCTACAAAAAAATATTTGTTCTTTAAGCTCTTAAATATGAGCTGATATGCCCTTGTACTTGTACTTGTCCTTGTAGTATCACAAACTCCCTATGCATTAGCTACATTGAATTGCTCCACAACTTTGTTCATTGACTCAAATATTCTCTCTAATTTTAGACTCTTGAATTTGGGATGTTGTATAGCTGACTCCAACATTTTTTTTGTCAACACTTTGCCCATAGCACTAAAGTGTTCATTATGGATAGACATGAGTTCCAAGACAATCCTACAAGTACTCACTCGATGCTTGAAGTGATTACTTTTCTTGGATATTTCATCCATTGGATGCAATTTCCTCTCATGAAGCCTTGGACCCATAGGATTAACCTTCATGAATGCTATTGTTTTTTCCAATTTCCTGATCTCATCTTGCAAAGATGTGTTTTGCATTTGTAAGTGAATTGCATTTACAATGTTCTCTCTCAGTTAAGCTTCTAATTTTTGAACCTTTATATATAATCCCTGATTTTTATTCTCTATGACATTATACCATTTTCCTTTCACAACCATTTGAACACTTGTAGCTTGCATAGATGATACTAGATGTTGATTCTAGATTTCTAACATTGCAATCCTTTTGTCTCTTTTGTTAAGCAAAGATTGGTAGTATGTGTGAATGCTACTTGATCCATGAGCAATCAACCTCTGACAATATCCTAACAAACCATCCTCATCCTTACACAGAAAGTTTACTAAGCTGGTCAACCCATGGAATTGAGGAGCCTGACAAGTTTGTAGATCTACTCGATATATTTTCCCATCCAACCACAAATCCACGTGTGTTTTTCCTTGATTTCAAAGAGCTACTAAATCACTTTCACTTGTTAAGGAGGATTCATTCCTCATTAGAAATGGTGCATTCTCTCCATCAATTTGAAAATGGATGTCCACCTTTTTCTTTTTCTTGGGGGCCTCCATGGTTTTTGCACTTTACACCTAACATAATATAGTATTGACATCAGCAAACAACATAGCAAAAATAGATTCCCTATTGCATACAAAACCTAATGATTGAAATTTATAAATCCAAAAACACATATTCTTAGCATCAAGTAATAAACGATGGTTACCCAAATCAGCCATGCTAACATAAAAACAAAAATGTTAAGAACATCAGTACATATGACATGGTAAAATGATGACACACAAAACTAATATTGGATACATAGATAGCATAAATAACAAATAAATGACCTTAATTAGAAAAATATAGTCACACACATAACTTAGTAAATTACACAAAGACAACACATAATACATTTAAATATCTCAAACATTGTTAAACTATTGCATGTAAAAAAAATCAAAACTATATCAAACATGCTTTAAAAAATTATGAATATCAATAACAACACAAAAATAATATCACATACAAAGATATCACACAAAATAAAAAATAAATTGACTTGCATTTAGAAAATTTAGAGGCACACTTAACTTTGTAAAGTACAAATAAACAACACAAGTCACATTTAAATACTACAAACATTGTTAAACTATTAAATGTAAAATAAATCAGAAACTTTGAATGAGTAGTACTTGATTCTTGAATCAGGGATCTTTGGAGGAAAAAGTGATCAAACTTATTCTCCCTAGTGGGCCCTCTTGTATTTTAGGAGGGTGAAGCTAATGGATCTTGCTCCAAAACAAATCATATGCTCCAAACATCTCAAAATCTATACATAGTAAGAGTACTCGAGTGTGTTGTTCAAAAATTCTAAGGCATGGGGTGAAATTTCTAACCCAAAAAGGCCAAAGAAGCATGAAATCTGACATCATGTGACCAAGGCAAAAAGTAGGCCCTAGGTGCATGATGTTGAATTGCATGATTCCTTGGCATTTTGGGTCTAAAAACTCACCCTATGCTTAAGATGGGCCGAGTTATCACATGGGTTAATTTTTTTTTGGATTTATTTAATTTTAGATGCTAAACCTTAAACCCTAGTTTGATAAATTAGGGTTCGTATGTCTAACCAAGGGAATTTTTTTTGGGGGAATTCCCTTGAACCAAATGCTCCTACCACAAATCTATAGCACATGTATTTTAGCCCAGAGTAAAAAAGTAGACCCTGGTTGCATGATGTTGGATTTCATGCTTCTAAGGCCTTTTCTGGGAGCCTAAAAATACACCACATGTTGTGGATTTGTTGTAGAAGCATCTAGGTTCAAGATATTCATTATTTTTTGAGTTTTCCCATGCTAAACACCAAACCCTAGATTTGGTTTCCTATCGGGTGAAGGCAGACATATTTTCCATTTAAATAGAGCTTAGAGATGATAGGAATCAAATGATGAAAATAAACCCCAAATCTAGAGTTATTAAACATATCTTTCCTACCTCATCAATGAAGGGCGTGTGAAGATAGTGGGAGAGAGGGAAGGAGTCTCACTTGAGGCTTTCTCACAATCACAATGGGGGAATACACACAAAGGTGGAGGCTGAAAACAGTTTTCCTCTTTTTAGTTGTGAAAGCCAAAAGAACTCAAGTACAAAGAAATAGAAGAACCCTATATGTGGGTCTCAAACCAAACTCAACTAACTAAGGTGGCATACTAACTGAGCCACGAACTAGTATAGATAAGGATAGCTGTCATCCAGCTATTATTCGTGGGCGGTGTACCAACCGCATCTGTAGCTAACAAGTCGGTGACATAAATGCACAATAGTCACCCTGGCATATCGCGAGTGGAGCTCGATATCTCAACACTCCCCCTCGAGCTCAATCCCAATTCCTGCACACCAAGCAGGTCTCTGAACTTGCGCAGCTTCTCTGTGCCCAATGCTTTTGTGAAGATATCAGCTACCTGCTCCTCTGTGTTCACATAAACTAGATCAATAAGACCTAGTAACACTTTCTCCCGCACATAGTGATAATGCACCTCAATGTGCTTTGTTCTAGCATGAAAGACTGGGTTCTTTGCCAAGTGTATACTGCTCATGTTGTCACAACAACTGGCCCATCTATAGACTGATGCATATCATAGAGTAGCTTATGCAACCAAGCTACCTCACATGCAGCCATTGCTGCACCCCTGTACTCAGCCTCTGTGCTCGACAAGGCAACTGTAGGTTGCTTCTTGCTGCTCCAAGTGATTGCAGCACTCCCAAAAGAGAACACATACCCACTGGTAGATCGTCTATCAGAAATACTACCAGCCCAATCAGCATCAGTGTATCCATGCAACTGTATCTGAACCCCAGCCTCATAAAATAGTCCATACTGCAATGTGGACTTCACATACCTGAGTATGCGTCTAGCCGCATCCAAATGCGGTTTCCTTGGAGCCTGCATAAACTGACTTACCAACCCAACAGCATAGCTCAAATCTGGCCTGGTAATAGTCATGTAAATCAAACTTCCTACTATGCGTCTGTACATAGTAGGGTCTTCCAGAAGCTCACCTGCATCTACGCTCAGCTTCACATTCTGCTTCAAAGGAACTGAAATAGGCTTACAGCCTGTCATCCCATATTTGGACAGCATGTCCAGTCCATACTGCCTCTGCAAGAGCTGTATCCCACTTGGTGATCTAATCACCTCAATGCCCAAGAAATAACGCAGCTCTCCCAAATCCTTCATCTCAAACTTCTGCCTCAATAGTATTTTCACATGAAGGATATCTTCATCACTATCACCTGTGATGATCAAATCATCAACATAAATGACAAGCAGCATAATCCCTTTCTCTGTTTTTCTCACATAGAGTAAGAAATCTGCCTTGGAAATTTGAAAGCCAATAGTGACAAGATACTGTCCTATCTTGTCAAACCATGCTCTAGGTGCTTGCTTCAAGCCATACAAGGCTTTCTTCAACCTACAAACAAACTCAGGATGAATAGCATGAACATAACCTGTTGGCTGCTCCATAAAGACCTCTTCTTGCAAATCACCATGCAAGAAGGCATTCTTTACATCCATCTGATGTAAAGACCATTCCTTTGATGCAGCCATAGCAATGGCTGCTCTTACGGTTGCCATCCTTGCAATCGGGCTGAAAGTTTCTTCATAATCAATGCCATATGTCTGTGCATACCCCTTGACAACTAATCTTGCCTTGTATCTATTCACAGAACCATCTGCATTGTGCTTGATCTTACAAACCCACTTACAGCCAATTGCATTCTTGTCTTTAGGCAAAGGCACCAATTCCCATGTAGCATTTGCATCCAAGGCATCCATTTTTTCATCCATGGCTTTCTCCCATTTTTCATTTCCCACGGCTTGCTCAAAAGAAGTGGGTTCTAGTTCCTGTATCACTTTGACCATATAGGCATAGTGAATGGCTGTAAATCCATCATATTTCAGCCTATCCATAGGATACCTAACCCTGGTAGACCTGCGCAAAATAGGCTCACTTCCAGGTGCTCTCAAAACATCCCTGGTCTTCCTTACTCCAGGTGTAACAACAGAAGGAATACCCAACTCATCATCAATGCTCTGCTCTGAGCCACTAGATTCACCATCCACATAAGAGTGACCTGCATTCACATCAAACATGGGCTGATCTAGCTTCTCTTTTCCTTTTCGTGATACCTGCATACCACTATCTGCATTGCTTTGAGGAGATTCTCCTGATCTCAATCTACCTATCCATGGTAAGGTATGTGAACCACTACTAGAGGACATTGCAGGTCCACTGATATTTTGTGATTGCTGCTGTGAATTCTATGCAGCATTACCATTTTGTGCATCTACATCAATCATCACATTTACTGGTTTATACCAGCTGCTCATCTCATAAAAAACAACATCTCTGCTCACTGTAAACTTACGAGTAGAGGGGTTATAGCATCTATACCCTTTCTGCTACAGAGAATAACCAATAAGGATGCACTTCTCAGCTTTTGGATCCAACTTGGACCTCAACTCATCTGGCACATGGACATAGGCAATGCAACCAAAAATTTTCAAATGAGAAATATCTGGTTTCCTACCATTATACATCTCCTCTGGCGTCATGCCATGTATTGCTGCAGTGGGAGTCCTGTTCATTATATAAACTACTGTAGCAACTGCTTCAGCCCAATAATAATCTGGTAGATCTTTTTCATTTAGCATAGCCCAAGATACCTCTCCAATATGCCTGTTTTTCCTTTCTGTAATTCCATTTTGCTGTGGGGTATGACTGCATGAATATTGCTGCTTTATACCATGCTCCTGCAAGAACCTTGCAAACTCATTTGAGAGGTACTCTCCCCCTCCATCTGACCTTAGGCATTTTATTTGCAGGCCTGTTTCTTTTTCAACCATAGCTTTAAAAGCTTTGAAGTGCCCAAACACTTCACTTTTCTTTTTCATAAGATACACCCAAAGTTTTCTGCTGAAGTCATCAATAAATGTGACAAAATAGTGACAGCCTCCAATAGATGCAGCTTTAGTAGTCCACACATCAGAGTGGATTAATTCCAATGGCTTTTTACTCTCTTGAACATGCTTAGGAAATGGTTTCCTTGCCTGTTTTCCAAATTGACAGGCTTCACACACCTTATGCATTTCTGCAACCTTGAATTTAGGCAATCCTGCAACAATATTTTGGGCTTGCATTGATTTAAGTCGCTGTATACTAACATGACCAATGCGTTTGTGCCAGGTATCAATATCTGCAACTACACCGGTCCCATGTGCAAACATTGTTGCACTCAATTCAGGCATGTCCGCATCCAACGTAAACATCCTGCCCACGTAAACATCCTGCCCTTCTTCTTTCCTTTTGCTATCAAGCGACCATTATTTTTCATATCCTCAACAAAGCATCCATGAGGATTAAATCTAACCTGCAAGCCCTGCTCAACCATCTGACCAACAGAAACCAGGTTCTTGGTGATGTTTGGGACATGAAATACATCAGACAAGTATTTCTTTTTCCCATCCTGCATAGACAAAGGAATTTTGCCAATCTGCACAATAGGATGTGCAGTATCATCACCAGTCTCCACAAATCCTGGCTTTTCCATATTTCCTTGCATCCTGCATCCATTTAGCATGACATGTCATGTGGTTTGATGCACCTGAGTCAACATACCACACATCATTGCTTTCTTCTGCACTTGTCAACAGAATTTGTCATATGCTGCACCATAAATAGATGCTCATTTCTGTCATCACCTTGCCTACTAGAAGATGCATAATTGCCTTGCTGCAATTTTCCATTCATAATGTCATTCTGCTTTTTAGAGCAGTCCTTAGCCATATGACCCATTTTGCCACAATAGTAGCATTCAACATTGTTGTTTGCATTTTGGCCTCTCTGCCATCCACCACGGCCTCTTTGGCTCCCCCTGCCTTTAGAGTTACCACGTCCTCCTGCATAGGACTGGTTTTCTTGAGTTTGCTGCATATTTTGATTTCTACCATGGCCTACAGATCGGCCTCCTCTACCTCTGCCTCTACCTCTACCAGCATTTGAGTAGAAGACAGTTTCTTTTGAAGTTCCTCCTGAAGAAGATGCACCCCCATTTCTCTGCTCTTCAGAAATTAGAAGAGCAAACAACTCTTCAAAATCTGGAAATTTTTCACGGACGGCAATGAATGTTTAGAACTGCGCATAATCCTTTCCTAGACCATTCAAGGTCACAGAAACTAGATCATCATTTTCCACTGGCGACCCAATGGAAGCAAGTGCATCTGCAATTTTCTTCACCTTCATGTGGTAGTCATTTATGCTCAAATTTTCTCTCTGCACATTGTGCAGCTCCTACTTGAGCTACATTTTCCTGGCTTGCGTATTTGTGCTATACATTTTTGCCAAAGTATCACATGCCTCCTTTGGCGTACTTGCATCCTGAATATGCACAATCATGGAGTCCGAAATACTGATAGACAGCCAGTACATAACTTTCCTGGCTCTCTCATGCCATCCTTTGAATGCCTGCATTTCCTGTTGATTGGGAACATTAGGAAGAACAGGTTCTTCTTCATTTCCTGTAATGAACTCCCAATAGCCTTTTCCCATCAAGAAATTCGTCATTCTAAACTTCCATGCCTGGAAGTTGTTCTTGTCAAGCTTTTCAGTGACAATCTGTGAAAGAGAATCAGATGCCATTACAGAACACTGCAAAATATTATGTCACTACAAAAAACACAGCTTTTGCCTCACACGGGCAGATCTGCAAAACTGACGAAAGTGGTATTTCACCACACAGTCACTTCCTAGTGACGATTTTGCATCAACAGGCAACAAGCATGAATCTGCAACTCCCAATATCTCTGCGCACAGGCATACAATGCAATTTTTGCAGCAACTTTTCATCGACCTGCAGAACAGTGGTCGCACAGCAAAAACAGGGCCTTTTTCTGAGTGCCTGTGGAGAACTTCTGCCTCCAAAATGGGCCCCGAAATGACCTCGAATCAGAAAAATAAAGTCATATAATGCCCTCTCGCCACACCGCGAAGGGCGTCTCAATCTGAGATAATGCACTCTTGCACTTCCGGCTGTGCTACCTGTAGAGATTTGCTCCCAAACTCGAAAAAGGAAAGCAACACTAGTCCTCTTACCAGGACACTGCAAACTTGGTTTGCTTTCTTGAGCTCCTTACCACGAACAAGGCTCTGATACCATGTGAAGATAGTGGGAGAGAGGGAAGGAGTCTCACTTGAGGCTTTCTCACAATCACAATGGGAGAATACACACAAAGATGGAGGCTGAAAACAGTTTTCCTCTTCTTAGTTGTGAAAGCCAAAAGAACTCAAGTACAAAGAAATAGAAGAACCCTATATGTGGGTCTCAAACCAAACTCAACTAACTAAGGTGGCATACTTACTGAGCCACGAACTAGTGTAGATAAGGATAGCTGTCATCCAGCTATTATTCGTGGGTGGTGTACCAACTGCATCTGTAGCTAACAAGTCGGTGACATAAATGCACAACGGTCACCCTGGCATATCGCGAGTGGAGCTCGATATCTCAATAGGGCATCAGCTACAGTGTCCAACTAGATTCCCTTTTCTGGTCAGTCTTGCACTTCATGTTGACTTGAAGGGCTAGCTTCTTCATCTTTGTCCCCAAACAATGACCTCTAGAAGTCTAGGAATTCCTTGTCAGATAGCTAAGACTCTGGCTCAGTGTTATTGATCGCCTTCTGTGTGAGAAGGATTGCCTCTAAATCGCTGAGTTTTGAGTCATCGAAGTGTGCGATCTCATTGATTATTGGATCGATGGAAGCACCAAAGTCAATGATATCCTCGCTGGTGTCATTTGTAAGCTGGCATAGTAACCTCATCCTCTCTAATACCGGTTTCCTCCATCACTTCTAATAGGGTAAGGGATTCCTCATCCTCAATAAAGATTGGATCAATCAATGTGAGGTATGGCTTGGTTACTGCCTCATCAGAATTACAAGCAGAAGATGGGTATGCATAATTCAGATATGATGATAAGATGATCTGTCTCTCATCTTCCTCTCTGATTAGGTCTATAACATGCTCCTTAAGTTTTACATCTAGGTTTACCTCATCTTCTCCACCACTTGTGGATGGACTTGATGTACCACTTGTGGATACAGAAGGACCCTCGTGCTCTTGTTAGACATCCTCATTGAACTTGCTAGTTGCGAGGAGAATAGCAAGGGTTACATCTCTCTCTATCAAATGAAGGGGGAAAGATGAAGCATCCCCAAGGGGAATAGGATACTTAGAGAGAGAGAGAGAGAGAGAGAGAGAGAGACATTATCCATGGCCTCACCTAGAGTATTCTCAAAGTTAGCGCTCCAGTCAAGAGAGCTCAAAATATCAAATAGGACCCTTTGGTGAGGGGAGTAAGTAATCATGATAGATTGCCCATGGATAAGTCTATCGATAAACTGAAGAGAGGGATTACCAGGAATGAAAGATATCAAGTGTGATTTGAGATGGAGTGGCTTGCAAAAGATAAGGTAAACTTGGTCTGCTAAGGCATGGGAATGTTTGGATGAAATCCATTGGTAAAGGCTTCTCTAAGGGAAGCCATGAGTGTGGAAGGGAAGACGAAAAAGAAGGCTATGGAAAGTAGGGCTATGTAGGAGTGCGAAAAGTGGCTGTGAATATGACACTTAGTAATGCACTTTATAAAGGGGGAATTGCCCTAAAAATACTATAATAAAAATAAAAACAATAAAAATCTCTCTCTCTCTCTCTCTCTCTCTCCCTCTTGCACTTCAAAATATAATATCTCTCTCTCTCTCTCTCTCTCTCTCTCTCTCCCTCTTGCACTTCAAAATATAATCTCTCTCTCTCTCTCTCTCTCTCTCTCTCTCTCTCTCTCCTCCCTCTCTTTCTCTCTCTCCTCCCCCCTCAGAGTGAAAACCTAGGAATGGAAAGTCTTGAGCTAGACACATAGGCATCTCTTCTAGCCAAAGCATTGATTTTTGGAGGATCTTCTTATCTGATAGTAAGTCCCCATAGTGTGCAATGGCATGGAATGAATTGTTGTGCCACCAATGTTGTGCGCTTCTCTCCCTATATATGCCAGGAGAAAAGCTTGCATCAAGTCTACGTCAGATGTTTGTTTGTGCGAGTAATGTCGCAAGAGCACTTGGGCGAGAGCCAATCTATAGCATGTAAGTTTTCCTTGTCCTTGCATTTCAAGATAGTAATAAGTGGATTGGCTTGTCTGGTTTGATTCTTATCTTGATCATGATGTCTTCTATAATTTTCCACTGTCATGGTTGAAGTTTCTCATTCTGGCATAATATGCTCTATTAGGCATGGCAAAATCTTTTGATTGCTTTGTGTATTGGGTTTGTGGCAGTAGTTGCTGCTCATTCATTTCTATTCCAAGGTCAAACTCATTGTATGGTTGTCACAAGCATTGGAAGAGGATGCCGATGCATAGGACTTGTTGCTCGACAAGAAAACAAAACTTTGTTGAAATGTTCCCTATTGTTGTTTATGGTTTCTTTGTTGTTTGAGTAGATGTCATGCCACATTGGTGTTTTAGGAGCCTATGTGTGTTCTACTATGGTGAAAGGAAAGTATAGTAGATAAAGTTCTTTATAATGGTTCTTAGGATCTTTGGCTTTGCTGTAGTTGTTGAATCATATAATCTTTGGTTTTTTTCATGGGTGTTCACCATTCTTTACCAGCACTAACTCATTTATGAATGCTACCAGTAGGCAAGTCCTTACGAGTGTGCTTGTGTGTTTTAGGTACTTGTTTTGATAATTTCATTGAAAAAGATGTTAGTGCTATTTGGGTCCATCTCTCGTCCATGTTTTCTAGTTGTGCTCATCACTTTAGTAATATTGTTCGCTTTCACTGCGACGCTCATGTTGCTGTAAATAAACTCTCTTATTGCACTTGTAAGCGGCACCAAAAGCATTAGGTAGATTGCTTGTTGCGAGCTAATGTGCTTTGTGTTTAAGAGTGTGTTTCCAATTCTCCTAATGTGCTCACTGGCAGCTGCACCTATTTTCAAGCTATGTTGTAGCACTGCTTTGAGTACTTCATTTGTTTACTTGTCAATTTTTAGCGATGTACAATGTGCAGTACGATGCAGCCCATGAGGGTTCAAAATGAATTGGATGTCTATATTGGCTCCCCACAATTAGGAAAGAATTGGATACAAATTGTTGGTATACATTCTCTCTTAAGGAACATAGATGGTTGCACTATGCTGGAAAGCAAGGAGACTATGTATTCTTCTTCTACTTAGTCGATTTGCTAAAAGAATTTGTCAAGAGTTACATGCAGTGTTGCTTTCTACCATAAGAATGTTTTGATAAGCTGGCACTTCTCGCTCGTTACAAAGTTTTGATAGCATGGGGCTTTCTAATGGTGTGATGATTGTGGTTTTCCTCATTGGTGGGCCTCAAAAATCCAAACTTGCATGTCTTTTGGCCTCATTGGCACGTCTTCCTATGTCTGTGTGATTGCAACTCCTTGCATGGAAGTTGCAATTATAAGATATCTATTGCATTGGTCAACGTATGTCTCAATATCATCATTGTTTGATGTTTTGTAAATTGGGGATGCGTCAATTTTACGAGAAAAAACCTATGAGTAGGTTTATCCGAGTGTATTTTTCAAGAGATTTAAAAAATTATATTTCTTTAGGAAACATGGTTTTTACACTTTTGTTTCACTAGAACTAAGTCCCTTTATCATAAAAATATATAGACTAGTCACTTATTTATTTTCACATAACATAAATTTTCTTATTCATAGACATCCTTTTGTACCCCTGTTATTACCTTAAAAAAGTGTTGAAAAATAACTCCTTTAAGAAACATCCCTCATAATCACTCTCAATGTAATAATATTATATATATATATAATTACTTATTAAACACTTTTATATCATATGGCAATATCTTTCTATTGTTTTTATAGCATAAATAACAAGATATTTATGGACATGTTTCTAAAGAAGTTTAAATTGCTATAAATAAGTATTAACTTGGGCTTATATATCACTCTCATAATATACATGTGATATTTAATACAATATATGCAAGATTTTCCAAACCAAGCCACTTAATGACAAAAGGAAATTAATATATCAAATGTCAAACATGCAGCAACCAAAACTGATATGTAGAGAACCAACTAATTACACAAAAAAAGTCGCAAAGTATAGTGCAAGAGAAAGTCCAATTCACGAAGTATACGACAAAAATCATAATAGATCTCTTAAAGACCCATTCAGCAAGGGACAGACTAAAGTTGTTGAGTAGCATCATTAAACCTCCTCCAACTTCTAGCAACTATCTAAATAGAAGGTAAGACATTGTTGAGAAACTAGAGATGGGAAATTATGTCAAAAATCAGAGTGGTTCTTAGCAACTGACAAGAAGAGCTCTAAAAATGAGGAGAGGTTGCAATACACAAAATATTCCTCTAACATAGACTTTGAGAAGAGCCCGAGAATCGAGAGAATGCAGACACACAGAGAGGTAGAAGACTGTTTCGTGATGTGATGTCTCTCAAAAAAGAATTGGTAATCCAAGCTCCACCCACATTCTAATAGAAATGCTTTGAATAGAATATGAGAAATTCTCTTGCATCACGAAATAACTTGGAAGAGACTAATAATTCAATGACAAGAGTAGCCATGACATCTCAATGGAATGAATGGAGACCTTGGTACAACAAGTGAACAATAGTAGGAATTACTTCTTGAAGAGCCATGTATCAATAATGAAGAAGCCAACACATTTGTGTCACTGAACCAGACATGCTATACGGATCCACAATGATTCAAATTAAAATTTAAGACCATATTAGGAAAAGTGGGAAAATTTAATGAAATTGGAACTCTCCAAATTGGTTTTCAAGGAAGAAAATGAGCTCTTTTTTGTTCAATGGAGCTTGCTTAAAACTCTCAAGTTTTGTTTCTTTTATGATAGTGGCATGATATTGTGGAATATTTATAATTGAATTAGACTATTGAATTAGACTAAAGGCTTTCGTGTTCAACATATGAACTAAGGTTGATTTGGTTTGCATGCTACTCACTATTGTATATCCTTTTGTGATTTGTTTCCATGTTTATGATGTGCTGTATGTTCAATGTATATATGATAGGTACTTCCATTACAAAACGTTGCACATGCATGTAATTATTGCCATGTGATGATTACAATGAGTCCTAGCTTTTAAAAGGTCTAAGGAACTTTGTTAACGTAGTTCACTCTACAAAGTTGCTATATTTTGATTTTGCTAATCAAGATAATTACTATTAATTAAGTTAATTATTATTAATTAACATAAATAATAATATTTTTTAATTAAATACAATTTTTACTCAAATTTTCCCTTAATATAAAACAAGACTAAGCTTGAATGAATGAATATAGAAAACTAGAATATAACTATTGATTCCAGTTAAAGTTCATAAAACAAGATTGAGTTTGAACAAACTAGTATAAAAATGAGGGTAAATTTAAAAATTGCTTCATAAAATAAGACCAGCTAGAAAAAAGTAGATTGCCAAGGCTGAGTATAAGAAGATCATCCATTACAATTTGTCTTTGCATACATTGGTCTTTGCTCAAATTGACTTGATCTTTCACTAAATTAAATCATCCAAGAAATCATCAACAGACACAATGTCCTTCCCACTATTATTGTTCATAGGCATTTGAAGATTCTCGTGCTTTCAAGATTACATTTTATGGTATTTTGACCTTACTTCTTTTATTTGGAACTTTTGTTGTGCTCCAACTCCATACTATCGAATCCACATGCTCCCAGCGGTCGTCATACCCCATATATCGCCACTCTTTGTTCCAACAATTAGCATATCATATTGCATCACTACATCTTTCTCTATGGATAGGACTCTAATACTACACAAATACCTTCATATAATTAGTGGATGCCTTCGCACATAGGAATCAAGCAAAAACGGAGAAATTCGTGACTGCTTGGCACTAAAACGGAAGAACCTTGCATAAATTCCGTCAAGGGGGATGACGAACAGTCCTGTAAGAGAAGGGGGACAAAAGCGTTTGTTAGAGGAAAAGACTCCATCGAAACTGAAAAGTAATATCACTTGCGAGAGAAGGCACTCAAATGAGAAGAAGAGGTGGTCGCTTGGAATCGTGTTGCTCCAGAAAGATAACTCAACTCCAAGGTAGCAATCACTCTGTAGGGAAGGAAGGCAAGGAGGGGGAGGCAAGGGGACGAACTCCAACTCCAAGGCAACAGTCACTCTGCAAGGAAAGAAGGCAAGGAGGGGGAGGCAAGGGGATGAGGAGGCCTTAAGGCAAATGTGAAAATTAAAGGCCAATAGACCCCTTTCATCAATGAAAGAGATCTATTGGCCTTAAATTAAAGGCCAATAGTCAACGAAAGGGGTCTATTGGGTCTATTGGCCTTTAATTTTAACATTTGCAAAGCTCAAATAGTAGGATTGATATTTGTAGAAATTGGCATCCCCTTCCATGATAAAGAACACCTTTGCTAGCAAGGGACTACCACGTGTCCTCGACCGAACCAAGTACTTAACCTTGCCCCTTTATTAGATAGCACTCCTTAGCACACAGAAATTCATGTATTTTGTCATCTTTATTATTTCAAATCATTACAATCAATGCATTTATTTTATTAACCATGACAAGACGACATACTAGCTATGGAAATGCTACCAAACCATGATGTTAATAGGAACCATGACTTATAATGATTATCATACGAATTCGATTGCTAATGAGAATGCAATAATGATGAGTGATCATTTATTTAAACATCATTACTTTAATTGTGTGAGGTTTATAATTTTTCATAATTGTTTTTGAAAATTATAACAAATAGAGCCCAATAGACCCCTTTTGGAGAAAATAATTTTTATTAATTGTTAATGGAAGATAGAGGCCAATAGACCCCTTTCATGAACCATTAATATTTAATTAATGGTTCATGAAAGATAGAGGCCAATAGACCCCTTTCATCGACGAAAGGGGTCTATTGGCCTCTACCTTTCATTAATAATTGATGAAAGATATAGGCCAATAGACCCCTTTCATTGAAGAAATAGTCTTTTGGCATATTTTTAACATCATAATTTATATTCAAAAGGTTGGAGATGTGCTGACCAACCATTTCTTGTTCACCACAATTATAATTCATATCTATCTATCAACTTAGAAATATTTAAATTGATTTACGTGGTTTAAGAATCCTTATATCAAATTGTGGGAATGAATATGTAGCAATTATGAAATGTCATTGCTAACGAGAATGGCTTGCAATAACTCCCATACGTGTCAAAGAAAGGTTAAGGATTAAAAGGTCTAAGAGTCCATGGTATTATAGTATTGTTGTTAACAAATGATGGCTAAAAGGATCAATGCAAAAAGGTATTGAATACAAGGTTGACATTTTTCCATTTCCTTCTTGCAATTGTAAAGACTTCATTGGACGATCATGTGCCTATATTCCATGCAAACATATTTATTACATCTTCCTTTCATACCTTAGATTGGATAGCATAAATAATATGTTTGTTCACCAAGCCACCTTGAGTAAAAAAGAGATATTCCAGACATTGTCCTGCATGCCTTGAGGTTTAGTTTTGGAGATTGCACTTTCATGATGGTCAACAAAAAATGGAAGGGCTATTATAATAATCCTTTTTCCATGAGGATTTTGAACCACAAAAATAGTATTTTTTTGAAGACCGAAACTTCATGATGTTGAATAAAAAATGAAAAGATATTTATAATAATCTGTTTTTCCATAAAGATTTTGAACCACACGAATAATGTTTTTGGAGCCTTTTGCATTTCTCCTTGTGTAAATTTTTGGTTTGTTTCTCTACTTGTTGATAATTGTGGTAGGATGCTATGTAGGATGATTTTGCAATCACAAAACTTTCAATATGTCTTTTATGTGATAAATCATGTCTTCATTTTCAGTGATGTAGGTTGGAAACTTATTTGAAATAACATGAACTCAACACAACTAGTAGCAAAATACCAAACTATGAGTGTAAAATATTGACTTAAAATTTGGCTATATTTGTTACATTTCCTTTTGTACCTTGGATTGGATATAAGAAATCCTTTTTGCCATAAGTAATTTGAACCACAAGGATAGTGTGCTAATTATTCTCCACTTGATAATTGTGGTAGGACATTTTGAAGGATGATTTTACATCACAAAAGTTTGAACTTGTCTTCTATGTGATAAATCATGTCTTCATTTTCATTTATATAGGTTGAAAACTTATTTGAAATAATATGAACATGTATTGGAACATACAACAGATAACAAAATAGAAAATATTGTGAGTGTATTTGACTTAAAATTGGACTATATTATTTACATGTTACTTCTATGGATAGAAAAGATAATATTTTTGGTCACCAAGCTAACTTGAGTACAAAAGAGATCTTCATAGCATTATCTTGCATTTCTCAAGGCCTGGTTTTTGTAGATTGCACACCTTCATGATGTTGAACAAAATTTGAAAGGACTATTATAATAATACTTTTTACCATGGAGATTTTAAACCACCAAAATAGTGTTTTGGAGTCTTTTTCATTACTCCTTATGGAAACTTTGGGCTATTTCTATACTTGATACTTGATAATTGTGATGGGACACCTTGTAGGATGATTTTACAATCACAAAACTTTGAACGTGTCTTTTACGTGATAAATCATATCTTCATTTGTAGTGATGTAGGTTGGAAACATATTAAAATTGTCAATATAGAATAATTAGAAAACTATGAGTGAAAAATATTTTGACTTAAAATTAAGCTAGTGTAACAAAGATGCAGAATACTGGATTTTGCTAAGGTCGAACGTAATCTTTCTTTTTTTTTGGACTATACATCCCTTTTAATAAAAAAAGGGGTCTAGCAACTTGATTTGTTTTTTGGTTATTGGTTGTTGTGGTATATTAGTTTACAAGGATAACCACTTCTTTTATTGAGCAATATGGACCCTTCATTTACAAAAGGGTTTCATAATCATGACCTCATTTCATGAACTTCAAGAGTTAGAAAACTTGTTTAGTCAGAAATGAGGATATCCATTTCTTTTCTTAAGCAATATGACCCCTTTATTCACAAAATGGGTCCGTACACTTGAATTGTTTTCATAAACTTTGACATTAAAAAACTACATTCTGATCTAATTTGCTCAAATGCTCAGATGGTTTTGCTCAAAAATTGGAAATCCCCACTCACCATTGGTTTTGCATCCCTTTATCCTTCATCTGTAGTTCAGCTATGGTTGTTACTCGCTGCTATGTTAATAGACCTCCTTCGCTAGTTCATGCATGGTGAGCTGTTTTGTATAGTAGAGAGGTTAAAACGTTCGTCAACTTTGTAAGGCAGGCAAGGATCCACTTGCATCCATTTATTGGCTGTCATCTCTTCATGTGTCAATTCGTAGCATTCTTTCACAGGGACGTTAAAAGGGGCAGTATAATGTTCACTTTTGCATGCAATGAATAGTCGTGTGCCCTGACCATATTCATAGTGGTATGCGCTCCCTCCCCTTACGTATGAATGCATGTATTATTTCTCTTATTTTCATTGTTTCTATAGAGCAGAGGACACAACATCATCGAATGAGCCGATGGTTATGACTGGTTATTCTAAGGCTTTGAGGCGGGTGCAATTGCGAGAGCTTGCGGTATTAAGAAGCTTGCTAGTGTGAAGTCATTTTGAAAAGATTTCCTCATTGCAGCAAGATATGCTTATGCTGAAGGTTTATATTCTTTATCTTTCAGTCACAGCAAGTTATTTTGAATCTCAAAATTTTGTTTGTTGAACGGTGAGTGACTATGTAGTCCTTATTTCTTGTCTTTGCAAGTATATTTTATTCAAATCGTAGGTTGAATTCCTATTGTTGCAAATATCTTGGTTGTTGTGACAATGAGATTGTATAAGTTCTGAAGAGTCAACATTAACAATACGTTTTAGACACATGAGTTTCTTGATCCATGATCTACTATGCAGTCCCTCGTATCTTTTATAGATGACATTGTTCATTTTCAAGACATTTCTAGTGTTGGACTATCTTGTTTTTGAAGGCAAAGAATATCGATTTAAATATTTTGAAACCACAGCAACCATTCTCATGAGTGCTTAGTGTTTAGTGCAAAATTCTTCCCTTTTCTTGTATAATTTCTTAGTTCCATTGTTTTTTTTCGTATACACAAACCACACTTTATAGGTTGACTGTACTTAGTTGTTGTTAAGGCTTCAAATTACAATTTTAGAATTTGCATTCAAACATCCACATACTATTGCATTTTTTCCATTATGTATTACATCATCAATGTGTACTCCAAGTAGCGAGTTGTTTACCTTGATTTCAAATCAAACGTTGAAATGCATTACTCACATCACTCTCTCTTTTAATGGAGATCCATGCATTGTTGCAGCACGTAGGAAATCACTAGTGACAAATGAGTTTTCAAATGAAGTGATTTTGCCTTCTGGTTCTATATCTCATGCATTAGGAGAGGCCCGCTTTGTTTCACAGCCTCCACCTTGATGAGCGTTGGCTACACGACCTAAAAATTTTGTCCTTGGCGAAAAGTCATTACATGTGCTTTGGATTTCATCTAGTTTCACTTTTCATTCCAAGGCAAATTTCTTACAGAGAATGGCACTTACAAGGCTAGGGAACCAACGCACCCCACATGCTTGAAAGCTGATTTCACAGATCGTGACAACTGTGACACAATCATCCACCAATATAGGGATGTCCTGGTCATCGACTCATTCTATCGCATAGAGGAGGCCACGATACACTACTACACACGGGCCCTATTTTGACGCTTAAGCACCGATGTTTAGCACACATGGGGCCCTAATCATCGATAATCAAAGCGGGATTAGTTAAGTGTCACTATATAGCAACTTTAGACAAGTGTTGCTATATAGCGACACTTACTAGACTTGTGAATGGTTGTTATATAGTGACACTGAGATAGTTTCCTATAGTGACATTTTACAGAGAGTGTTTTTTTCCATACCGGCCTTTAAAGATAGTTTTTCCCAATGACAATTTTTTTTTCCTTTTGATACATGTTTGATCCCTTGAGAGAATAAAAGTACAAGAGCATATACATCAAGTTTGAAGCTCATATATTCATGTCCAAGTTTGAGATGAAAAAAATCAATGAAGAGAATTTACATCAATGGTGGCTAAGTCTAATGCACCAAACAAGTCTATCTCTAACTCTATACCGATTTGATCTCCTATATCATCATCGTACTCTAGCATCGTACGTTCACCTAAGACTTGATCATCTTCTTTAATAAAGTATGGTGATTCTTGATGATCATCATTTTCTTCCTCAATATCGCGATCTCCATCTTCCTCCCGTACGATGTTGTTATGTGCATCTTCCTCTTGACTCATATTATGATCTTCATCTTCTTCACTAGATCCATCTAGATCAATTGGATCTGGCATTGGTAGTGGCATCTCCATATCCACATCTCTATCTTTAAAAATTTTCTTACTTCGTGGTGCAACTTGGATCATGTACCACCATCTTGGACCAGAATGATCCGGATGAAAAACCACCTATATTGAAGATGGGTGTCAAATGCCATCAATTATATATATGAAATTATGCTTAAGTACATGTATCAATGGATCTTTAAAAATGAAAGCTTCAATTATTAGTATGCACTTGCTCACAATGCTCGGGAAGAACAAAAGTATCACTTTTATCGGTCCAAAGTTTGGTGGAGTCTATTGCAAAGAAACCGCTACTATCTTTTCTCATTGTCGCATGGGGACCGTTGTAAATAGTTCTAAACCATTTTACATCAAGAATGGAAATACTAAATCATCTAAAATCAATTTCATAGATTTCGCGTATGGTCTCTAAAATCAATTTCATAGATTTCGTGTATGGTCCCACAATAATCCAACTACGAGGAGAGAAGATGAGTATCTAAAGAACTTGCTCGGCTATCTTGTGTGAAGTTAGTCATGACTCCACAATCATACGTGACTCTCTTTGAAATCGATGTATTCCATGCAAAAATATTATCCATATGACCATAATGCAATGTACTTTTTGTATTGCAAAAGAGCATCATTAAAACAATGAAGATGCATCTATTTTATAGCATATATTACCACAAATAATTACTTAATTATGTCAAGAGGTAAGAAACTTACATGCATCATACATCCAGATGATAACCCTCGCTCGTGCTCGTTTATTGTCTCTCCATCACGTTCGGCTTTACATAGAGCTAGTTGTAGCAAATCAAGTGACATGTGAGTGGGGAGAAGGGCAAGATCCCATGGATATGGTTGCAATCGCCTGTAAATTACTCTAAATCTCTTCCTTGCAACTATTCTTTCTACTTTGGCCACTTCATATCTCTCAATCCACTTCTTCATCTCCTTGCTATTGAGGATACAAAACTTATTGAATTTCTCCATGTGCTCTTTGCTCATCTTTCTTTCTATCCCTTTTCCTTGGGGAACCTCGCCAATGATGCGATCGTCATCCTTGTTATGCCAAGCCTGCGGCATATCGAGATCCGTGGATGCAAGAAACTCCGTGATATATACTAATGACTCTTACACAAGCCATCCCTTTGCCATGCTTGCTTCTGGTCTTGCTCTTCGTCTTACAAATCCCTTCAAAGTTTTCATAAACCGCTCGAGAAAAAACATCCACCGACTATGAACGGTACCTGCAATGGCCACCTCATCAACTATGTGCACAAGCAAGTGCACTTGAGTTGTCATAATGCTCGAGGGAAAGTGCTTCTCAAGCAAGCATACGGCTTTGATGGAGTCCACCCTAGCCTTCTCGATGCTTGATATGGAGATCTCTTTTTGAGATATCCACCTATTTCACATGCCCATGTAAGATATATTCATAATTAATCTACAGATTATTTCGCTTAAATTGAAGAAAATGCAATCAATGCGATTTGATAGTAAGCATACCTCACAATACCACTGATCTTGAATATAGCATTTCTAACATCTTCTTATAAGCACCCTTTTATTGTAATTGGGAGGATGAACTATCAAAGCAACAAAGAAGTCATGTCAATAATATAACATAATCATAATTACACTAATGTATCACTATTATTGGTACACTAATCCTACAGCTTAGAATATCTGTAAGACCTTGTGCCAATCATGAGACTTGAGCCCACTAAGCTTATTGTCCTTTGAAAATGCTCCTTTCAAGCAACACATGTATCCTATGGGTGTTCGAAAAGAGGTAATGTCCGCCTTGACCGCTGCCTCCTCTCTCTTGGAGAGGATCCATGTTGCTTTCGGAAGGATAAATTTTCTCGAAGCATGCACTTGGGGCCACAAATGAGACATCCTATTTATAGCACACAAGTCTTCTCGCACTCCTCTTGAATCTTTGGAACCAACCAAGTGTGCCCAAATAGTAGCCCCCACATTCTTGAAGATATGCATGGGATCCAAGAGATGATTGATTTGTAACTAACCCCAATAAGGAAGCTCATGAAAGATGGATAGCCTCTTCATACCATGAGGAGGTTCCTCTCCATTTACCCTCCAAGCATGAATCCAATTACTTGCCTTCAAATATGGTGGTGGTGGATCAAGCTGACCTCCACGTGCGAGATGGTCCAGCGAAAGGTATCAAGCATGACCTTCATAAACATTTTTCCTTATATGTTTAGAGTATCATGCGTGCGGTTTCAAACCCAGTCCACAAACAGGACAAGCATAGTACCCACTTGTAACAAGTCCTACATGCGTGCATGACTGTGTTAGTATAAGACATGCATGCGAAAGAGAGTCATAAAAGCATAATCCTATATTATACATGTAAAGACACAACCACGTACCTACACACTCTCCATATCCTGGGTAGTCATGCATGGTCCACATCAAGATACCCCTGACCAAAATATCATTGGTATGTATAGGAGCTCTGGAAATATCAAAGACCCGCACTCCTCTCCATAAGATCTGTAACTCCTCTATCAAAGGTGCCATGTACATGTCCATATTTTTGGCCTTGTAATTCCCTGGCATAAGTAGTGCAAGCATGAGGTGCCCCTTCTTTATTGTTAGCCATGGTGGGATATTGTAATTCATCAAGACTATGGGCCCTGTCCACCAAGATGTTGAGCGTAACTCGAAAGGATTCACGCTATCCATGGCGAGCCCAAGATGTAAGTTGCGTGGCTCCCTTGCAAACTCCGGCCACTGATTGTCTATGTGCTTCCAAGTTGCACAATCTACTGGAATCCTCAATGTGTCATCAATGGACCGATGAGATGCATGCCAAGTCATCAACTCCGCTATGGATTTGCATCAGAACATGTGCTGTATTCTTGCAATGATGGGAAAGTGACTTAAGACCTTTACCGATATCTGCTCACCCTGTAAGTCATCTCTATATCGTTGTTCCCCACACTTCAGACAACTAGCCAAATCTCCATGCTCATGACAAAAGAGAATGCAGTCATCACGGCAAGCATGGATGGTATCATAATCCATACCCACCATTGTTAGCATCTTCTTCACTTTATTTCTTGATGCAGGCATGGTATTTGGTGTAGGCAACATCTTTTGGAGCAACCTCATTAAGGCCGAGACACTTGCATCTGACCACCCATACTTTGCTTGCAGATTCAAGATTGAGAGACAAGCCCGTAGTTTAGACATCCTAGCACCCTTATACAACTATGTTGATTGCAACTCTCACATATTGACCTCAAACTCGGACATCACATGTACATGTGATGTAGTGACCCTAAAAATAGAATCCATCATGTCCACCATACCCCCATCATCATCTGGCACATCCGGGAGACTATAGTCTTACTCAAAGTATGAAGGTATATGCGCACCCTCGCCACTCTCCTCATCATGTCTCAAGATTTCGTGTAAATATAAGACTTTGTCTCAAGGTTTCATGTCATAATGGTATGCAATGTTAATCATGAACTCAAATAGCATTGACTTACTAATGATCCATCACCACGTGCAACACTAACGGTGGGTATTGGTTCAGTCTCCTCCTCATACATCTGCAAGAGGCGCATGACAATACGATGTTGATGTCGTACTTCTCGCTTGCAATGAGTGCAATGATAATACAACCTCTCCGTAAGCCACTCTATGGTCTCGGGTGTTGGTGCATCATCTGACGCACTCGTCCCTTCCATCTGCACACCTCTAAAATCATTACATGAGCTCCAAGGAAATCTATTAAGATCCAAAAAATAGCCACCCATGAGCTCCTTTCCTCTCTTCTAACAATAAGTGCCCTGAACCGTCGCTATATAGCGACACTTTGTCATGTTCTATTGCTATATAGCGACATTTTTAGGATATAAATGTCGCTATATAGCGATTGACCAGCATCACTATATAGTGACGCTGGGGGGCTAAAACCCAAAAACCTGTGTAATGCCGTCTTTTATATCTCTATTGCGAAAAAAGCAAAAATCTCTCCTCCTACCTTATATTCGACGACCTCGCTTTCCTCCTCTCTATTCCCCACACTCCTCACCCCTACCTAGCTCCTCTCCCAACACTTGTGCTCCCTCTCCACCCTTCTCCCTCTTTACTTATGTGAAAGGAAGTTTTTCAAGAAGGTGTGTCTCTTTAAGCAATGTAGGTTCATTTTTTGTAAGATTTCATTTTGTGAGTGTTGAAGCATGTTTCTCCTTGTATTGCTAAGCCTATGTGCTAATTTTCATGCTTGATTTTCAGAGGTTAAGGACAAAAAACGAGATTTGGTGAAAGAAAGAAGACTCACCTCTTCTCTTTTTGGTATTTCTCTTCCTCCTCTTTCTCCTTGTTTGTAGGCTTATGCTGTCTCCTTGTTTGTAGGATTATGCTTGTCTCCTCAATCCAATCCCTTTGAAAAGTTGCTTCTCCAAACTCCTCCTTCCTCTAACTAGTTATCTAAAAAAATGGTATGTTTCCTCTTTTTTGTAGGGCCAGTTCACAAAACACCGAGCGGGACTTTTTCAGGTAAGAAAGTGCTTCGTCTTTTTTCCTTTTGTTGTTTCCGTTATTTGCATTGGCCTACAGCTAATGCCTTAAGCGCTAGCTGTAGTGATGGGCATAGGAACCCTCTCTTTCCCTCTTCTCTTATTCCCTCTTCTTCCCCTCTTTTCCTCTTTCCTTCTCTTATGCTTATGCTTATGCTTTTCCTTCTCTTATGCTTATGCTCTTTTCCCCTCTTCTTTTTGTTTCCTCTCTTCTCTTTTCCCCTCTTTCTTATCTTCTTTTCATAAGCATATGCCTATGCTTATGCCTATGCCTATGCCTATGCTTATGCTCATATGCTCATGCATAAGCATAAGCATATGTCTCCTTCTCCTTCTCCTTTCCTTCTCTTCTTTTCCCCTCTCCTTCAATCTTTTTTTCTCCTCTTTTCATAAGTATATGTATTTGCCTATGCTTATGCTTATGCTTATGCATGAGCATTTGCTTATGCTTATGCTCATGCTTATGCATGAGCATATGCTCATATGCTCATGCATAAGCATAAGCATATGCTTTCTCTCTTTTTCTCTTATGCTCATATGCTCATGCATAAGCATAAGCATATGCTTTCTTTCTTTTTCTCTTATGCTCTTTTCCCCTCTTTCAATCTCTTTTCCCCTCTTCCTTCTCTTATGCTTATGCTCTTTTTTCCTCTTCCTTATCTTCTTTTCATAAGCATATGCCTATGCCTATGCTTATGCTTACCGTGGTAAGTCTACTTCTTCTCATTTAATGTATTGTTCTATTTGTTTTACTACATATTGCATGCACTTTATCTAACTCTCGTAAATTGGGCCCACAGCAAGCTGCGATGGGTCACCTTCCCACAAACACAGAGACGAGACGCGGACTCCGCATAGGAACAAAGCCATGGTTTATTGAGTAGGAGGCATTGGGAGTAATGGTCGATTGGGATGAGGTGGTTGCTCACACGGTATAAGTCTACTCCTACTTGTAATCTCACTTTTTAAACTGTTTTATTCTTTAAGTTCCAATCTAATTTCCAATTAATATGGTTTCACTCTTAGAATCAAAGCTCAAACATCCCATCAGCGAAGGTGAGCGGTGATGATGAGGGATTAGGCTTACACAGCTTCGACAAAGGCTAGGGATCAGGTGTCACTCACGAGGGCCAAGGATTAGGTACAGCTCACGAGGGCCAGGGATCAAGCCAACACGACGAGGATGAGGATGATGATTCGGATGAGCAGTAGTAGTAGTAGTATTATTAGTAGTAGTTTGCATATACTTTGCCATGTATATGCTTCTATGTGTTGGCTCGTTTGAGCGATTTTGTATCACCCTTTTTGAAAGGGTAATTTTGTAACAAACAATGTTGTATACCTTTGACATGTATATGCTTCTATCACTCGGCTTGTTTGAGCCATTTTGTATCACCCTTTCCACAAGGGAAATTTTGTAACAAAAAACATTCTTTTGTAATTACTTTTAAAAAAACATTAGTGGGGCAAAACAAGGCTTGCTGTGGCCCTGTTTAGCCCCACTAATGTTTTTTTAAAAGCTTCTATTAATCGTCACTATATAGTGATGTTTACCAGTGTCGCTATATAGCGACACTAATATAGCGACCGTTCTTTTTTGATGCTAATAGCGATGTAAATACCGACCATTGCACCCATCAAAAAAAACTTTTTAGTGTAAAAAAGATTGGTATTTTGTCGGATAAGGGCCTGTGCCTTGTAGTGATAGTGAAGCATGCTACTGGTGAAGGAGATACAGTCACCTACTCACTCCACGTTGATGCAACCACAAATGTCATAAGGGGGGAGCCTTTCGAGGGTAATATTTTAATTTTCCCAAAGACAACAATTGCATGCTATGTTCCTTGGGCTTCTTCTCTTGTGCACACTACCAAAGGCACGATTTCCATTGTCATTGGGACCTTTGCTTTTGTAATTATCAAGGCGGATTCAGATAGCTTAACTATTGCAAATGGCCCTCTACCAGAAGACCGTGTCACAATGAGTTTGCCCTCAAATTAACTTCAGTTTCAATAGAACTAAGTATTATACTTTAGTGAATGATCGTATTCTTTTGCATGGAATTCTCCACAGATCCACTTTTTTGGGGAGTGAAACAATGTTTTGTCATGGTTGGTGCAAGAGTACCATGAACCCTTCTACTCAAACAATAGACTTCAAGAACTTCCTTCTAAAGCTATGCTTTACATATGAATAGCATTGTCCACAAAGATTTCTCAACCAACAATTCTTCTACTTCAACAACCAAAGGACACATTCACAAACAATTTCAACCTGCAAATCTCGACTCTATGGGGTGCAAACATTGACTTACAATTTGTATTGAACTCCCATGGGGCTACAGCATATTGCACATCATACATGACAAAGCATAACAAAGCAGCTACAAAGGCAATTAAACAAGCGATGACATTGTGCATGGGAAAAAATGCACTGGCATTTGAGAGAGTTAGGAAGGTAGGTAATGCAATCCTCAATACATAACATATCAGTGCACAACAAGCTATGTACCTAGCACTATCACTACTACCACTAACAAACAATACAAGGGACTTCACTTATGTGAAAATGAGCGAGCCAAAAGAACGCACATTATTGCTCAAAATACGATTACAGCTTGAAAAAATGAATCCTGAAAGCACATACATTTTCTTTGACGACTTAATCAAAAAGTATTGCAAACACAACATGCAAATGGCCAATCTTTTCCTAGCATTATTCATTGCAAAGTACAACATACATGGAAACCACATCAACAAGAGGAAAAAGGCCACAAGATAATTAGATTTAACAACGATGGCTTAGCGAGAGATCCTAAAAACCATTACTTTCTTTACTTGCAATTCATTCATGACGAACAGACCTTGGATGCATACTCCCATACATGGCATGACTGTAGAAGAGTGTGGGATAGAAGAGATGCATCATGGCACAAAGAGTGAGAGCACAAGTGAGGCAAAATCCATGTATTAGAATGAAGGAATGACCTCCATTTTATAGAAAGAGAGGATGGTTAGGCACCTCCCCTATATCAGTTGGCAATCAGCCCCTACATCAGTGGGACTAGCCTAAATCAAATGAACCTCCCATGTGGGGGCCTTTGGCTTACATCATTACTTAGGTCACACACTAGACACATCATAGCACTAGATGTGCCTCTACAACACACATGTGACTCCCCTAGAGCATACACATGCACCATAGAGCAATCCCTTGACCATACTTATCCCAACATACCCCCCCTCAAGGGTTTACCTCCTACAATCTCAAGGATACATATAGTCTCATAGTTTCTCATGCCATCTCATGGTGGTCACACATGGCCATCTCATGGTGGTCAAGGATAAATCTATGTCTAGGGTCTCATGCGAGCAAAGGTGCCCAAGGGTCAAGGTTTACAAAAATGGGATAGACCAAACACATATCACATGGCCTACATCATATGGTGACCAGAGGTGATTTACAAAACACATAGCATTCTTTTTGTAGTACTACTCCAATAGAGAGGACCTCAAAATTTGACCAAAAACAAAAATTCAAAGACAATTTGCTCAAAAGGCAAAGTCAGATTTGTCATACTCCTCTTTTTCTCATTGCAAAACTTCTTAGAGTGATTATTCTTGCCACAATATGAGCAAGGGGGTTTGATTCTATAACAATCCTTCTCAAGGTGATTGTTTTTCCCATAGTGTTTACAAGCCTTGTACCTGCTCTTTGAAACTTCACTACAAGTGCCTCTGTATGCATTTTTCCCATTCTTGAAGTGTTCTTGATTTCCTCTTCTTGTAAGGCACTGATGATGCCTTCTAATGAGGGTTGAGGAAGATTCTTCAGAGTAGTAACCACAGAGTCAAAATCCTGAGGCATGCTCTTTAAAAGCACTGCCATAGCATCATCCTCAGTGACAGGAGAATTAATTGAAGCTAGTTGTGCCATAAAACTCCTCATAGTGTTGACATGAGCAACAACATTATCTCCTTCCATTTTAAGTTCAAAGAACTTAATTTTCAGATTTAATTTGGAAGTATGAGAGCTAGCACCAAACAATATGTCTAACTTATGCCATGCTTCAAAAGGGGATTCCAAATCTAAAATGTGGTGTACATTATCATCACCCAAAACTAATGCAATGATGGCATGGGCTTTCTCTATTCTTTTTGCATCTGTAGGTGTAGAAGTAGAGTTAGTGGCCTTTCCTTTACCTTTGGTTGTAGTTGATTCACCTTCTTGAGAGGTTTGAGTTGCTTCCTTGACTAAGTCCCATAGATTTTCTTCCATAAGCATAAACTTTATCTTCATCTGCCAGGTATGGACGCCTTGCCCATTGAACTTGTCAATTTTATAAGTAGCCATGAGAGGGTCTTACCTTTGTCAGGCAGTGTCTACTCTCTTACAAAATGACTGATCTTGTTGAACAAAGAAATCTCCCTCACCATACAAATGTAGATTGCTAGAGATAAATTCAGAGAATCCTAATTGTTTAGCATATTCATACCCAGTTGGCTTCTCCCAAAGTTTCTTGGCTGGGGTCTTCTTCACTTTGAACTTTGTCCTTCTTGTAGTCTTCTTCAAGTGCTTAGCATTAGAAGAACCTTCAAAACTTGGAATTTTGACAAGAGATCAGTCCCAACTTAATTTCAAATTGAAAATGCATTCTCTGATCTGTACCTTGGCATTACTTCAATCCTCAAGCATCACTCTAGCATCAAATGTCCAAAACTGTCAAAAATGCATTGCAGTAGACTAGCTCAACTTGGAGGGCATAATTTACACAACTGGAGAAGAGTCTGAGAGGGCTTTCTATGCAAAACTAAATCTTGAATATCAAAGTAAGTTCACCACAGATCATAGATGAAATAGTGCGCCTTTTTATCTAGGAGAGCTGCACCTTCTTTGACTGTCTTTTCTCTTATTTCTCCTTGATCCAGCAAGCATTGGCCTTCCAAATTCACCAGCAATAGGCTCTAGGATGGAAAAACTTGTGCTCGAAGGGCTCAGGCAATGGTTGAGCAAAAGGGCAAAATTGCACTATTTGACATTTCGGCTTGCTTGGATCAACGCGGGTGATTTTCTTCATATCTGGAGAAATGCTTTGAGCCAGAGGAGCGCCCCATAGTGTAGAAGTTTTAGCTAGGAGGGCTTGGCAAAAAATGCAAGGGTTGAGGAGAATAGAGCTAAGCCATTTTTGAAGAGGAAGGAGGAAGAAAGCTCAAAAAGAGGTGATGGAGAAGATGATGAGATGGCACTACCAAAATGAGTTCTACAAAGCGTACTAGCTCTAATACCAAATGTAGAAGAGTGTGGCATAGAAGAGATGCATCATGGCACAAAGAGTGAGAGCATAAGTGAGGCAAAATCCATGTATTAAAATGAAGGAATGACCTCCATTTTATAGAAAGAGAGGATGGTGCAGGCACCTCCCCTATATCAGTGGCAATCAGCCCCTACATCATTGGGACAGGCATAAATCAAAGGAACCTCCCATGTGGGGGCCTTTGGCTTACATCATCACTTAGGAGACACATTAGACACATCATAGCACTAGATGTGCCTCTACAACACACACACACACACATGTGACTCCCTAGATGCACACATGCACTATAGAGCAAGCCCTTGACCATACTTATCCCAACAATGACAAGTACAAGAGCAAAGAGGAAATCATCGAATAAAACAAAAAAAAATTCAACAACTAACGATTGGAGAAGTTGAAGACTCAAACCAAGAAACGTTTATCAACTCAACCTCAACAGATTCAGATGCACCATAAGTTCGTGAGGGCTTCAACTTGGCTAACGAAACAAATCTAGAGCACGAGAGGACAGACATCACATCATCTACATGGCTTACATATACAACAATGTCAAATGAAGAATTCCATTAAAAAGTCAAGCAACTTAATCAAGAACAATGAATTCTAAATTAGAAGACTTAATCTTGCGAAAGTGTACATGCCCAGATTCAAAGCTACACATTTTCCTCACTGAAATGTAGGGACATATAAGACATTTACACTTCTACTCTTGATACAAGCACATCTATGCCACTACAGCCAACCATAAACAAACATCGGACACAGAACTACCTCGCATGCTATTGTTGGCGTACACAGGTGGAGCTACATTCAACATAGGAGGGGCAACCATACAGTCAACATTACACTTACCATTGCTAACGTCAAACTACACAAGCTTATCTTTTGAGAAATTACAACAACTGACAGCCGCTTTACAAGAACGTAGAACTTATAGTATTTGATTAAGTGTCACTAATCAGCTAAAACACATTCATTGCAGTAGATATGCATATGCGTGAAATAAAACACAATCACATAGTGCCATTCGGAGGAGTAGATGTCTTACTATGCGGAGACTTATGCCAAGTGAGCCCAACAAAGGACACATGGATTTTCTTATGTAAGCCCACATCCTTAACAATTGTACCCTCAGTTTGGAGACAATACTTCAAATATTATGAGTTGACAGGGCTGATGCGACAAAATCACAAGCAATTCCTTGAGATAATAGGATACGTTTAGGCAACCAAATTGATGAAAACATTGAATTTCTAAACCAAAACTACCATAGGAATTCACATCAAAAACACAATTTACCACATCTTTTCTACACAAATGCAGCAAAAGACAAACACAATGAATATGTTTTCAATGCTCTACAAACAACACCACACACTTTCAAGGCCATGGACAGGCACCAGAAAACTTGCAACAAAACAATAAAAGTAGCAACTAACCCCAAACTAACAGTTGGATTACACAATGAAATAATATTAAATGAAGGAATGCTCATTGAAATATAATCTGCCAATCTAAGCATGGGGCAGATGGTACATTCAAGGGATTCTCACAAAAATCTAACACAGGGATGCTATGGATCGAATTCTTTAACAATAACATTGGCCCAATGACACGCTCGCAAAGCAAACACCTCTACAATGACGCAACACCAAACACATGGACTCCAATACTAGCAGTAATAAAAGAGTTCCAAATCGGGAAAAATAGCATGAATACGATCACAAGAACACAATTGTCAGTACAACCAGTGGCGGCTGCAAGAACAATATATCGAACACAAGGACTATCTGTGGAGTATGTGGCATTCGATCCATCTAACATCAAAAACCATGGGCTAGTATACACAGCATTGTCTCGAATCAAAGATCCTAAAAATTTGTACATCACAAACAAAATCGAGAGGAAACACATAAAGGTCGATGATACTATGCTACAAGAAATAGCAACACTAAGACAAGAATTAAAATGGGAAACACAACAAATTGATTTCTCCTTTCATGGGAATAGCTTTAGCAACCTACAATCGCTAAACACAAGGTCAATGGGTCACTACAAAGATGACATCATAAACTCCAATAGCATTTTGGTGGCAACTATACTATGCCTGTAAGAAACACATGAACACAATCGAGAGAAGGTCAAACTACCTAGATTAAAACACATCAACGGAAACACAGGCCGTGGAATAGCAACTTATTATAAACCTAACGCACCACTCATCCACTACAACTACTACAACTACCATGGAGTAGAAGCACTACTAACGATTCATCAAACAAAAACACATCCATCCATTGCCGTGATCAATATCTACAAATCAATACGATCAAAAACATCATATCTTATAACAATACTACAAAATATCCTTTTAAAAATTAAAATAAATATACCTATATACATACTTGGAGACTTCAACAGCAACCACGGCATAAAAACACCAACATCTAAAATAAATTGCTTCATGGAAACAAACAAACTTCGTCAACTAATACACATGCCTGATGGGATATCTCAAGGTGTATGCCTTAGGCACACCTTGGTTTCTATGTGTGAGTGCTAGAGGCACAGTTAGGTGCCCACAAGCACAGTTAGGTGCCCACAAGCACAGTTAGGTGGTGGAAAGCCACATAGGATGATTGAGAGAATCTAGGAGCAGATTGAGGAGATGATTGTAGAGCTCTGAAGTCATCAGTGATGTCAGTGAGCATGTATGAGGTGCCTACTTAAGGACCTCACTCTTCTTCATTCCATAATGCAAGTATTCTGAGTTTGTGTCCACTCTACTCTTCTTTTCAGTTTACCAACATGGTATCAGAGCCATTTGATCCCCCTTGATCCATTTCTGCCACATCATCATCTTCTTCTCCATCTTCTTCTTCACCATCTCTTCCTCTTCTTCCCAAAGTTTGCTTAAGCATGTTCTCCTCTGGTTCTCCACCATTTTCGATGCCCTTCCTGCTGGAGATCCACCTCAAAGGGGCGAACACCTGGCTGAAAGGAATTGACAAAACTCGTGCTCGTTTCGTCGCCATTACACGCAGTTCGTCGACCTTTGCTCCTACATTTTCTCTCAGCATACTCCATACTTCTCTAATTCCTTTCAGGGGGAGGTAGTCCATACCTAGAGTTATCTTGTGCTGAAATCTGAGTAGCAATGGCTGCATATTCAAGGTAAAAATAGAGAAAAACCAGTCATTTTTGAAGACGCTCTAGCCAGCAAAGTTGCACGAAATCTCCTCAGACCTCTGCACCAGAAGTTCACCTTTATGTGAGCTTTCTTTTTCTTCAAAAAGCCCCTTTTCCTTTGCTCTGAAGAGTGAGATACAAGCCCTCCAAGTTCTTTTGATTTTGATAGTTTTGACAAGTTTTTGAAAGTGATGCTACATGAGATGCTACTCTAGCATTTCTGAGTTTTTGAAGTTTTCAATAACATCAGTACAACTGTGGCTTCAGTTTTTCTTTGAGTTGCTATACCTGGTTTTGATTGGAAAGCTTTCATCTTAGCCACCTCTATGAAGCATGTAAGTGAAAGCATCATTGATTTGTAGTATGAAATTTGGTCACAAGACTTTGCTACATTAAATGCTTATATTTTGAAGCATTTCAGTTGTTATTCTAAGCCCTATAAGAGAGAATACACTGCCCAATACCTGGGTTAGACCCTCTCATGGCTTGCTTATTCAAAATATGTGAAAAGCCTAAACATAAAAGCCTAAACATAAAGCAATGTCTTGTTATGCTACAAAGGAAGAAAATGCCAACATGGCTTCCTTGTTGAAGATTGCCAAAATAATGGTTGCCAAAAAGGAATCAACTACAAAGACAGAGATCTATCCTCTCGTGGCACCTTCATTTGACTCTAAGTACAAGAAAAAGATGAAGGTCAGATACCTAAGATATGCTTCTCTACACAACTATGGAGATGACAAGATAATTGTTCTCTTGAAGGATATGATTTTCAGATCCACTTGTTCTACTTCTTTTATCATGGTACCATCTTATAAGGCACTAGACACTGCCCATGTGGTAAGACCTTGCCTTGACATGGATATTTTGCCTCCACAAGATGAGGCATCCCATGAAGATTATGCTTTTTGAATCATCTCCATGTATGCTCCAGATCTCTCTTTTTATGTCAAGGTACTCAGCCTGGATAGTCCTCCAAAATGAATGAAATAAACTATTGTGTTTTGTGTGTTTTGTAAACACCTCTGGTCACCTTATGATGTAGGTCATGTGTATGTTTTGCTCCATGGTACCTCCTGCAAACATTGTGTGCATGTACATGCAGGGGAGATAACCATTGGAAGGTCTTTTTGTATCCCTTTTTGTTTACCTTACACCCATGGGAACCCTTGCTAGCTTGAGATCCTAGCCATTGATAGATCCATGATCACCATGAGATGGCATGAGACACTTTGTGCTAGCTGTATCCTTGACATAGCCTGAGGCATTCCCTTGAGGGGGGGTTTGATGGGATATCTCAAGGTGTATGCCTCAGGCACACCTTGGTTTCTATGTGTGAGTGTTAGAGGCACAGTTAGGTGCCCACAAGCACAGTTAGGTGGTGGAAAGCCACATAGGATGATTGAGAGAATCTAGGAGCAGATTGAGGAGATGATTGTGGAGCTTTGAAGTCATCAGTGATGTCAGTGAGCATGTATGAGGTGCCTACTTAAGGACCTCACTCTTCTTCATTCCATAATGTAAGTATTTTGAGTTTGTGTCCACTCTACTCTTTCTTTTCAGTTTACCAACAGTGCCAACAACAATTTATGGATCCACTCTAGATCATATCTAGACAAATTTGAGTATAAGTCCAACAATGACAAGGACAAACTATATTTTACTAGTCAGACCGTTCCCTCATCTACACTACAATTGATGATCCATAAGCTATATATGATCCACAAGTCAATTTTAGGCAGGCTGTTTGAATGAAATTCATCTTGGTTTTTGAAAGAAATGGGTGAGGACTTTTTCCATGTCCTCCTCCTTGCTCTTTTCCACCCCTACAATTCATAGGTTGAGGGCCTTATCCTACTGCACCTTTTGTACTATTGGTGTGAATTCTACCCCCCCTGCACTATTTGCTCTAGCATTTTTTATTCTATTTTTTGTTCCATGTTACTGACCTTGGAATATCTAGTTTCTATTTTTCTTTCCATTGATAACGTCTTTTGGGATAGCTCATGTACGTTGTCCTTTAGTTGATTGACCTCTTGATTAGCATGGTGTTTTCATTCTGCAATTTAGTCATTGCTAAATCTACCCTTTCGAGAACATGTAGAAATTGGAATGGGGGGACAGAGTCCACATAGGGGATCACTTAGGACTAATATCTTTTCTGACCTATTCACCTAGTATATTAGCAGAGTATCATCAACTTCTACAATGTAATTTGACTTGTTTTAACAACCACAATACTATCGCATATATTTCAACAATCGCTAGTTGTACAAGCTCTAATATGACTAGTATGCAACCCGTGCATTGCTGCAGGATAGAGAGAGAGAGAGAGAGAGAGAGAGAGAAACTCCTTTTGGCACATGCAGTGATCGGTTCTTAAATTGCTAATCAATTAACCTTGCATACTTGGATTGGCTTTTGAAAATTTGGCTAAGTCTTAACCCATGGCTCTATCACCTCCTTTTATTCCATCGACCTTCCATTCCCAAAGTTGAACTTCTATCTCCTCCATTCCATTGACCTTCTATCTCCTCCTTCCCACTCAAAGCCTGCCTCTTGTCTTTCCACCTCCTTCCCTCTCCAAGCCTCCATCCAAGAGCTCCTTCCTTGTGACACGTGGTAGGCTCTTCTCTTCCAAGCTACCATGTGTCTGTCCTTGCTTATTTTTTTCCTTTGTCCATGGTTAATAGGTTAAAGATTGGCTCTCCAATATTGATTCTAGGTCAACTCAAAGGTTCACTCCATCAACAAGTCTAGGGCAAAGTAGAAGTTCCACTGTGTTGTTGGAATAGAGGAATACCAATAGCTAGTACAATAGATGATGCATCAATAGCAACAACAAATAAGAAATTGGCGTGGCAACAACCTTGTGTGGTGCTACGACACAGATTGCCGCAACAACAATACCTATTTACCACGATGCAACAAGGCCTATGGGGCTAGGGGGGTTGGAGGAGAGGGGACTAGAGGGGGCTTTGGGAAGGGAGAGAGAGAGACAGAGAGAGAGAGAGAGAGAGAGAGAGAGAGAGAGAGAGAGAGAGAGAGAGAGAGAGATGTATTAATATCTGCGAGAGGCCTCATGGGCCTATGAGACAAATGCAAATCCAAAAGGTAACTCACACAAGCCACTAAGGGCTTCGAAGGGATCACTAAGGCCCTTGTGGAAAGCTAAAGTGCCAAGCTAGTGAACAAAGTAGTAGGAGTAGCAAAATATCAAGAAATTATCAGGTGCTTAGAGCTAACGCTCGTAGTACATGCCCAAGTTCCCATATATCCAAGCAACGTAGTGGCCCTCTAATGAAATGTGAGAAGCTCTCGTATTTGTGTCTGTCGAGCTGTCTCTCGATGCGGTGGAGGTTGTGGTCTCCTTGATCACTTTATCCGAAAAGCTACATCAAGGGTGACTCCTCATCTCTGGCAGTCACGTGAGAGAGAGAGAGAGAGAGAGAGAGAGAGAGAGAGAGAGAGAGAGAGATGTATGTTAACATCTGCGGGAGGCCTCGCGGGCCTATGAGACAAATGCAAAGCCAAAAGGTAACTCATACAAGCCATTAAGGGCTTCAAAGGGATCACTAAGGCCCTTGTGGAAAGCTAAAGAGCAAGCTAGTGAACAAAGTAGTAGGAGTAGCAAAATATCTGGAGATTATGAGGTGCTCAGAGCTAATGCTCCTAGTACATGCCCGGGTTCCATATATCCAAGTAACATAGTGGCCCTTTGATAAGATGTGAGAAGCTCTCGTATCTGTTTCTATCGAGATGTCTCTCAATGCGGTGGAGGTTGTGGTGTCCTCCATCACTATATCCGAAGAGCGACATCAAGCGTGACTCCTAATCTCTAGCAGTCACCTGAGAGAGAGAGAGAGAGAGAGAGAGAGAGAGGGAGAGAGAGAGAGAGAGAGAGAGAGAGAGAGAGATTGTGCCTTATTCTCACCTAAAAACGGTTGCCTTCTTTTTTCCTTTTTTTAAAAAGTTGACATACTATTATGAATTTTGGTCAATGCTTCTCAAAGAATGAGCTAATAAAATCTCTACATCATTAGATCAGATTTGCACTTTTTAATCTTTGAAGAGTAACATTTGAGAGGAAAATGTATTGTTCTTGTTTAGAGAATTGCCACATGAGAGGGATGTAGTATGTATGCTTATGTCTAATGTGTCATGTGGGTGTGTGTCTATGCTTATGAGAGGGATGTAGTATGTATGCTTAGGTCTAATGTGTCATGTGGGCATGTAGCAACGTTGCATGATTGAAACATTTACTTGAAAATAGCCGTTTGATGGTGTATATAATTAATATCACGCTAAACAAAAGGTACAAAAGAAGCCTAGCTATATGCATAGTTTGAAGAACAGGAAAATAAAGAATTAGCATAGATTGATAATTATAAAAAGAGAAAAATGGCCAATAGAAGTACTGCTAAATTTCATAAAAATGAATATTTATGAAGGAAAAACAAAGGCCTTTTTATTTTCCAAGAAAGTATAATGTCCCCTCTAGTTTCTTGCTTTAATTGGAACACACGTCATTGATTAGAATGAAAAGTCTTAACTAGTTCCATCTTGTTTCATAGAATTTTGTTAGGGTGTACAAAAGACTATTGTTTGTGCCAATCAAACCATATTGCCTTTTTCTTTTTAAGTGTGTCCCATGTCTAAACTAAGGTCCTTTCTTATAGTATTTTCTCAAAGGTTTGCCTTACTATTATGTCTTTCTCATAGCCAATCGCCCACATCCGAGGCATTTATGCACAATCCACAATTGAAATGTTTTTTTGCACAATTAGATGAAAGCCTTTTCTAATATAATCCATGAAAGAAGCACAATAGGGCAATGTGTCTAGTATAAATGCTACGTTACCAATGCGACCCCAGTCTAATGGACCTTTTGCCCTTGTTACTTTTAAGTAGATAGTTCCCTGGGCTCCATCTGCTATCATGCATACTAACCTTTAAGATTGTTCACTATAAGCCAAGCATATATTGAAAGTACAATCTCTATGGTACAATCTTTCTTCACCTTCTTTCTTAAATACAATGTTGTAATCTATAACTATTGAAAAGAACTCCTCCACACAACTTATTTTGTTATCTATTCCAAAGTTTGACTAACTTCTACTGTGATTGCAATAGTTTTAGTGCCTTACATGATTGCAAAGTTCGACTAACTTCTACTGTGATTGCAATAGTTTTAGTGCCTTGATTTCGCTACTTTTGCTCTTAGTCAGCTACACTTTTGTCCTCTATCTCTACTGCAACATGGGCATGAATCCTTGGTGATGCTTTTCATTTTAGACGAACTATTTTGCAATATGAACCTCTAAACATTTGCAGAATGTCACTTTTGACTTATGTTGATTGTTATTGTTGTCATTCTATCGATACTACTTATTTGATTTGTCCTTATTAAATTCATTCCATTTACCCAACAATCATAACCCTAGGAAGTGCACCCATGGTTATGTGAGCTGACAAACTATGCACCTTGAACCTCATTTTTCTTCACGCTCTTAGCACATTGCTTCCTTTATGTGTACTTCCTTTAGCTACCTCTTGAACCAAAAGTACAATACATGCATAACATTTACCAAATTTTATTTGGCAAAAATCGCAACTTTAATCTTTCTATGGTGGGAAGCACTGCTCACGATTTACTCCACAAATTTAGGACCTTTTACAGTCAAGCCAATCACTATGACTGCGACCTTGAGAATGCTCATTTTTGTAAGATGGTCCATGACTATTCACCTAATCAATTGTGCTTTCACATTCAACCCATTGCAACTCGTTTATCCTCACAAATCGTTGTTGCAAGCTTGGTCATTCATCTTTTGCAAATGTGAAGCAAAGAAAATAACAAAGCAATGTCTTTGGGATTCTTCACATGATAAGATGTTCTTTCTCCAATCATTTTTTCATCTCGTACCTTTATTTCTATAAAAACAGGTTCTATAAAATTTTAACAGCTAAGAAGTTGTTGACCCCATAAGATGCAATAATTGTTGCTATCAAATAACATGATCTACAAAACTCTCCTATCCATCATGTAATGGCATTTAGCTCTTAAAAAATAGAGGTTAAACAATTAGAAAATTTTGTTAAACTCCATTGAAGATTGATTCGAAAATTGTTCAATTTGTACCAACTTATATAAAATAACATTTGATGCCCCCTATTTGTGGTGAATATGATTCAAGAATTCTCCAAAATACTCTAATGTGCTTTTGGACTGTAATACTCAATTGTTGGTGGTCGAAATGAGATCTCACAAAAATGGAATACGACTCCTAACATAGTATATATCTAGATGAATCTAGGAACATACCCATACTGATCCTCTCCGCAAACCCCCTCGTTTTTCTTTTTCATTTAAAAAAAAACCTTACCCTAAAACTAGTCTAGGTTAGGTTAGGTTATAATTAACTCTCTTAGTTAGTTTAACTAATTGTAGTTACTTAGGCTCATAGTTAAATTAGAATAACCTAGAGTGGTTTAGTTACATTCTAGTTAGGTTAGACTAACAACAATTCAGTTAGTGGACTCACTCTAGTTAGTTTACCTAACTATAGCTAGTTAGATTAGTCACAGTAACTAGACAATTAGACTAACCTCCCTAGTTCAGTTACCACCCACTAAAGTCCATTCACACTAGGCTTAAGGAACCCCCCTCCAAAACAAAAAAGGACCACATCGTAACTCATCTGTTTGGCAGCCAAATTGAACCCCGTTTGAACCGTCGTTTCACACACCAAAAAAACTTACTACTACATATGAAAAAGGGATGAATTATGGAGTTTAGTTCAATAAATTACCATTGGGAAGATTTTGGGTTAGGATTAATTAAAGTTCAAAAAGAGTGGTAGGTATACCTTAGGTCCTAGGTTGGTTAGGACATCCATGATGTTTGTCATGAATAGGGATTAGAGATTTTTAAGGGGCCACATGATGTGGCAAGCCCCCACTACTATTAAAAAAGCAGAGGTAAGTTGCTTGCTTAAGGCCAACACTACTCTGAAACAATAAGAGTTCACCCCTAGATCCAAGATACTTAATGTGGAACACAACTCAAATACATGTGCATACTTAGAAGTAAAGAGGGAAAGGGAAACTTATAAGAAAGAGAAGTCAAAAGTACAGCCAAAATAGAATATATATATATAGATGAATCTCAAGTACAAAATCTTGCCAACATATGTAGCAACCCCTCTAAAAACAATCCCTAAGGTAAGGTACCAAAAAAACGCTCTGTTTTGTTGCACCCTCTGAAAGGAAACTCCTCTTTGCCACGTGCCTCTGTGAGTGGGCTCACTAGCTACTCAAGGCCGACCACTCTTTCAAATATGCTCCATTATGTTGTGCTGACAAAGCTCCCTTTGCTACACTTTGTAATGAAGGCCAAGATCAGGCCAAGTTAGTGAGGATTAGGCCTGATTTGGCTTAAGGGATTTTTAGACCTAGAGGACTAGAGGAAAGGGCAAAAAGGAGATATAGTAGAGGGAGACTATATAAGTCCACCTCCACACCTTTATACGGACTTTTATATGTGACATCTAATCCTATCTACTCCCCCTTCCTCCTTCTTGCCTGCGCTCGCTCACTCTCTCTCTCTTCCCTACTCCCTCTCTCTCTCTCCCTGTCTTTCCTACCTCATTCTCTCTCTCCTACCCCTTCTCCTCCCTTCTTCCCCTATCTCTCTCCCCTTCTGCTAGTCTAACCCCCTTTCTCCAAATCTGTCCCTACCCCCTTTTCTACATTGGTATCAGAGCTCCGACCCTGGCACCCTTGCTCTGGCTCAAGTGCAACACACACTTGCAACTTGGACAGCAATGCAGAAACTTGACAGCCGACGCTAAGCAACCTAATGAACGCCTGACAGAGCTAGATGTTGGGAAAAGATTAGCATAGTAGTAACAAAGCTGGCTTGAACGAATAAAATCACGAAGGTGTTACTTTGAAGATTGTCGTTCGACAACACTACTCTGTTGTGCATGCTCGCGCCTCCAACGATGATTTAATCGACAATCAACGAATCCCAACGTCAACGACAACTCGAATCCCAATCAACCACTCAACCCGAATCTGGCCAACGCTCGCCAACTCAGACTCAATCAGAGAGCCTCAACCCGTTGCTTATGCTTCATGGTTGGGCAGCCACACAGGGAGGCCATGGTGGGAAGCAGTAGCAAGGCAAATGGTCCGTTCAATGGATAGCTGCTCAACAGCTCACATTCGTAGGCCTCATTCGTTGACGCCTTACCCGCGCTGTCAAATTTCGTCTGCTCTAGTTGCCTGCGCCATCCTATCTGCTCGCGTCTCCCGTGGTCACCATCGGTTGTGCCGCTTACCCACACCGCACGCATCTCTGCCGCCTTGCTCGCCACCTCCTCTCCACCATGCCGTTGCCTTGGCAACACTTTGACGCCGCCTCACGGACGCCGCCTCTCCACCACGTCACCCTCGCCGAGGCCGGTGCGCCGCCTGTCGCTACGCTGCTGCCCATGGCCACGCCTCCACCAACCTTAGCCTCTTGCATTAATTAATTGTCAGGTTACATTAACCTGGGTTAGTTGGGGTTAGTTTGGTTAGATAGGCTTAGTTAGGTTACTTGCTTAACTGAACTCGGGTTGAGTTAAATTAGGACCTAGGTTAGGTTAAGGTCGTGATCTAGGTTAGGTTAGTGCTAACCAGGGTTAAGTGGTTGGGTTAAGTTAGCCTAAGTCAGTGTCCTAACAATCCTAGTAGTCTTAGGTTAGGGCTGTCATAACTATCTTAGGTGACTTAGGAACACCCCCCTCCCCAAAAAAAAAAAAAAAACTCCTTTTTCCAGCCTCTTTCTCACAGCAATTTCGGGGCCTTTCCTAGCCTCGTTCAGGCTTATTTGGGCCCACATTTTGCAGCCTCTTCATCGACCTTTCTCTCAAGCTTCTCCATTGACATTTTCGTGGTTCTACACGCTATCTCAGTTTCGGAATTTCTTTGCAGGGAAAGCCATACATTCAAGCTTCCTCTCTCCCGTGGCAGTTCACCATGGCACCCCAATGTCCCCCTCTTGAGCCACTTGATGACAATGATGAGGCTGCTCAGCATGAGCACTTGCCTTCCACACTGGGTGCATCCACTAGTGGTACAAATGTTCCTACTACCACTCAGGCCCTCTCTCCTAGATCATGAGTTGTTCAGGCTCAATTCCTTGCAGCATTCTCCTCCTTGCTCCAACAGGATACATCTTTGCAGTTGGGACAGCAAATGATTAGTCAGCAGTCTCAACAGATTGGCCAGGTTGTCGCACATGCATTACCGGACAAAGGCAAGCAGCCTATACCCCAGCATGGGGTCCAATCAGACAGCCAGAATGCATTCTCTACACCACGCCTGGCAGACGCTGCACCCACAGCAGGATTTCAGCCCAAGGGAACTCTTTCGATTACCATCTACAACCTCTTGTACCCTATTACATTGGATGTGTTACGTCAAGTATTTTCCCCTTTTGGGGTACTGCCGATGTAGATCCCTAGGTTTACTGCTGCTTTCCTGCCCTCCACAATGCTTTCCAGCAAGGTACTAGTCTGCTGGCTGAAGTGTCCAGAAAATGCTCAGCTCTTGCATCTATGAATTGGCTGGTCTCTTTCCAGCCCCTCAGCCAGCCCTTGGGCTGCCCCAGTTCAACCCTAACAAGGAATATGATCTGCTGCCCATGTGACAGCTATGTTGATGCCCACATGGCAGCCTCATCCCTTCCCCTTACAGGTTCATCTACCCACAATTTCAACTTGGGACTTTCCTACCAAAAAGTTTACCTCTTTTATTCAAGAATATCTTTTGTTGCAACACAACCGATCTGAATGGCGGGGATTGTAGCAGATAGGGTTGCAAATAGTAAAGCCATTCATGATGATGGTATTTAGGGATTGCCTGCTCTTCTAGCATGAGATGCAACCTCTTGGCATTGAGGTGTCAACCCCATGAGCTCTCCTCATTTGGGGCCTCACAGGTGGGGCATTGACCCAAAATCTCCAACACACACATTGATCATGGATGAAGGGGATGGTTGCCACATGGCACCATTCCATTGGTATTTGTGGCCTTCCTACATGCCACACAGGAATGCACACACCATCCCACTCACTTTAGGGCAGCCAATCAGATATTGCATCTCTAGCATGTCTTTCATGCATTGTAATTTGGGTACAGTGTCCATGTGCCACATAGGATGGGGCTGAATCCTTGGCTCCTATGAGAAGCCACCACAAAGCTTCTCCCCCTCATCTCCTCAAGTTATGGTTTGCCATATGTGAGGTTCATTGTATGTTTAGTTTACTTGCTGCACATTTTTCATTCTAGCCAAGGTTGGCATTTCCATTGCAGTAATTCACTGTGTGCGCATCTATCGTATTTGTGTTTGGGGCACTGCAGCCTAGCAGGCCTCCTGTGTTTTCTTTCATGGTACTAGAGCACAGCTTGTGCAGACCTGTGAACACCAATAGAGGGCAGTCTTCTTCCAAGAGGCCCAAAGAACTTACACGAGCTCAATTGAAAAATAAGGTAGCGGAATTAGCTGAGGTCAAGGCTGCTAGGAATGATGGAAAATGGGCAATGTACCGTGAGGGCGTAGCATTCATTAAAGAGTTTAAATCCAGGCCAAAAGACTCTCAGTCTTAAACTGATCTATGGCTGACTATATGTTTTTTCCAAGTCATAATGTAGGTACTCTAAATAATTGGAGCTGCTTTATGCACTCCCTGGGAGCTACCCTCCCTAAGCTGATGTACTAGTTGGTTTTCATGTTGTCCCATAGACCACTTGGTCTCCCGTGGACGTTAATACTCTCTCTCTCTATCCCCGTCCGTACCCCTCTCAGTTCTAAAAGCCGTCTTTGGCTCTCCCTCCCGCTAGCCTCTCCGCGCTCATCCTCTCCTCTCCTATTAGCCTCTCTCTCTCTCTTTCCCCATCTGTATCTCATCCGTACCCTATCCGTACCTCCTCTGTACCTTCGTCATCCGTACCCCGTTCGTACAGCTCGTCAGCAGGCGGCCAATACTGTACAATCCAGTCGTCTGTACCTCTCCCCCCGTCCGTATAGCCTGTCAGCAGGCAACCAGTACCATACCGCCCGTCAACAAAAGCCGTACCTCTCCATTAGTACCTCTCCCTCCGTACCCATTAGAAGCAGCTAACTAACCCTAACCCCGAGTTAGGCTAAACCTCCAACCCAACCCGAGAGTTAGGTTAACCTAGGGGGTTCAAATAGACAGCCAACTATGGACTACTGGCCTACCCTCTCCTCCAAGTCCTCCTTAACTCCCTCAACTCCTTCAACATCCATCAAGACTCGGTACTCTACAGTTGCAGCCATGACACCCTCTCCATATGCACGGAATTACCAACAAGAAGGCTCAAAACGACCCATCCTTCGGCAACAGGATCAGATCTTTTATCTGCAACAGGCAGTGAGAGAGCTACGATTGGAACTCGCAGAAGTAAAGGCTCGACTTCACATTCTGGAAGGGCCTGGTAAGCAGGCAGTAATTGATGAGGCTGTAAAATCTTGTAAGGATTCCCCCCCTACCCCGCAGCTAGTCTCTACAGTCAAAGATCTTGTTCACACTAAAGTACAAACTGCTAAGAAGGAAGTGATTGTGGAAGTGCACACCAAAGCATGTCAGTTAGATACTCAAGCATAGATTAAAGAACATGAAGCTAGATGTGATAATGTGCTGAAGATTAGAATAGGGGGACTCCCAAAAGATTGGTACAAAGAGGAGGACACATATAGTGAAATATTGACAAAGATCAAAGCAAGCTTTCCCAACACTGAATGAGTGGATGATGATGAGCAGGATGATGACGACTCCAGGCCAGCTTCTATTTTGCACTATAAAGGTCATGCTATCCTTACACTGAAGTCAAAAGATATGTGGATTAAGCTTCTTCGACAATCTTACAAGTTGAAGGGCCCCAAAGTATGGATAGCAGAGGAGCTTACACAAGCTCAACTTAAGATTAAGGCAACTGAATTAGCTAAAGTCAGGGCTGCCAGAAAGGATGGAAAATGGGCAGTTTACCGTGAAGGCGTAGCACTAATCAGAGAGTTCAAATCAAAACCAAAATACTCTCAGTCTTAAACTGATGTATGGCTATTTACTCTTCCAGACTATCATGTAGGTATTCTAAATAATGGGGGTGGCTTTTTGCACTCCTTGGGAGCTGCCATGTGCCCTCCCTAAAGCAGACGTACTAGAGGGTTTCTTGCTGTCCCATAGACCTTTTGGTCTCCAGTGGACGTTAATAGACTCTCTCTCTCTCTCTCTCTCACGAGAGGACCGCCTTTGCCCACTTTGCGACTTACAGGAGATCAAGTCGGAGGAGCATTTTGCTTTCAGATGTCCTATCTATTATGCCATTCGAGGCCGATACCACTGCCTCTTCCGCAACGGATTCGGCTCCCTCCCACACATGCTACAATTCCCGGATCAGCGGTGCCTAGCCGCTTTCTTACATGAGATGACCCGCCATCGAGATACTTCTCTCCGAGCACGGCGACACGAGCAGCACACACAGCGTGAGGACACCCAGCGGCCTATCACTGACTTCTTTCAATCACAGGATACCTCTTCTCAGTCTAGCCGACGACGCGGACGTGAGCGAGAGCCAGAGCCACGACAGCTGCGTCAGCGGACAGACTCACACATCCAAGTCCATGACATCTCGTCTCTGCTCTCAGCCCGCCCCACTGGGGTTACCGTTGCCCTCATCCACAGGGCCACCTGCCGCCCCCGACGACCGAGCTCAACTAGGCCGCGTGACGTCAGAGGCCAATCATCTATCGCAGGGTTTTTTCCGACTTCCCATTTGACGGCCCCTCTATGATTGGTCTCTGACGATCACCACCTGCACATGTATACTGTATCTCCCCCCTCTGCCCCTTTTTTTTTTTTGTGCCCCCCCCTTCTTCTTCTTTGTATCATCTGGAGGTAGACACATATTTTTTGTATCAGGACTAGACACATAGTCCTTCATAACCTCTTTTTTGTAGAAACGATTGGTTGGCCCGTTTTGAGACCACCACCGTTATGCTCATTGTATCAGTTATCTTTAGTCTCATAGACCTTCACGGTCTCCCAAAGACTTTAATAAACTTTCTTTCTTTCTTTCTCTCTCTCTCTCTCTCTCTCTCTCTCTCTCTCTCTCTCTCTCGCGCGCGCGCACGTTTCTTGCCCATCACAACCTGCAAAACTCCTTGTTTTATGTGTAGAATAAATTGCAGCTTTGTCTACTAGGACTCCAATCGCTATCTTCTGTGCCCAAAGAGCTCACCTTTGCTGCTGTTGCAGCTGTCTTGCTTCTGCCACCAGGCCTCCTATGCTTCTGTGCAATTATGTTGATGCTTGCAACAGCTATCTCAGAACCACTGAGAGCTCAAGTCTTAGCTCCCAAACCATTAGAGGGCTTGGAGGTCTTCTATTCACCTGCCTGTGAGGCTCTTTCATCTGCTGCTTTGCAGCATCCACCACCTCTCTTCAACAGGGTTGCCTTGCATCCCTCAGCCAAAAGCTCTGCACAATCCAGTAATCACAGGTACTTAAGGAGGTGAAGCTTCCGATGCTTCCCTGACTTGGTAAAAGGAAGATTCTCCTCCACCTGTGCTGCAAATCAAAGCTTTGGACTCCTCAAAACTCTCTCAAAACCTGCCACACAAGCTTTTGAGGAGCGCTCACAACTTCTTTCCAGCGTGTGCACTGTGGATAAAGCAGACAGTGGACACAAGATAGAGATAAAATAACAGAGGTAAAGTGGGGATAAGGGAGAAGATGTGAGGATATAGGACACCACAAGAACCATGTCTCTATACCCGCACACTAATCTATGCACTACTAATCTGATCACCTTGAGATGAATTACCGACTCTCTTCTAGCAAGTCTGAAGACTCATTCCACAACCCCAAAGAAAACTCACGCTTTTCTATCGATTGCTTCACAGACCGACCACAAATAGATATCCACAATCCCATGTGATGTTTTCCCAACCTCAATGGAATGCACTAACAAGGATATTTAATAATTCCTTTTTTACAGCCAGGGCAAGGTCAGATAAGTATTTTATGAGCAACAGGATATGCATGGTATTTTTACAGTAGCCTCGACCACGATGCAAAGGCAATCAGAGAATCGGCACTTAAAATCATCAACAGGCCTTCACATAGTTCGCACTTCTTTTAAAGGAATGTCAGGACCAATTTGCAGATTTAATCAAACACAATATATCAAGTCCTTACTTCCCCCATTTTACTCCTCTGTTCTTATGGTAAGAAATACATTACAAACCAAAACCTTGATCAAGAATACTGTCAATATCTACAGACCGTTCCCTCTCCAGTCCCTTCCAGTAGACTTGACGCCCTATCTCCAAAATCATTTCCTGGACTTCATCAAGGGTTTGGTCAACATTTGCCTGGATCTGCCCTCTTTTAAGAACTGTCACCTTAAAACCTTCAGCTTTTGCTGTCCTACATAGTTGCTGCCAATGCCACACAAAATCAACCCCATCAAAAACCTCACTAAAGAAAAAATGCAACCCACCAACCATTTTTCCAATCAATGAACAAGTGTCTTTCTTGTTTTTTTCTCAAAAAAGGTTTTGGAAAAGGGGAGAAGGACGAGAGACGGGTCTGAGGTTGTTCACCTTTGGCGAAAATGGGCAAACTTCCGCATGCTCAAATTTAGAATCTGATCTGAGTTCCAATAAATGGCAGAAACTCTTTGCGTCTTTTCGGTCCTCAAAGGCAACAACATGCTTTGCTGGCTTGCTGCTTGGTCCCTCAAGATCCAGTGTCATATCCAAACTATACAGTCCTCCTCCCCCTAGATCCTTAGAAATAACCATTATACCCTGCAAAACCTCACATTAAGCACAGAAAGAAAGGAATGATGCATCCACATCAGGTTGATGATAATAATCTTCTGCTTTTGTATGCCATTACTAATACTAGCACCAACATCCACTGTAACATGTCTTTTAAAAAAGGAAACCCAGATTGAAACGTCATCTCATGTCATGGACAAAAGTATACAAAAGAACGACCTGTCAATGATTGTTAGAATGTTAGATAGAACGTGGTTGAGATGAGAGCACCGCAAGGGGTATATAAGACAGCCACAAGCTCCATTCAACCTTTGAACTATGCAAAGCCTATCAGAGACTAGTTACAGACTTTTATGTCGAGCAAAAGTTCGCGAGAAACTCTATGCATATTCTCGAATAAGCAGACAAGGATAGAAATCAATTTGACCTATGTGAAACTTCAGTATGTCACTTCAGATGTAATCTTGCTAAGTGCACTAATCACTCTACTTTGACTTTCATTCACTACTTAGCCCACCCGGTCTTTTGACATTATCAAGGTTTTTTTAATTAAAATATTTTCACACTTGATCGGCACAATCAAAGCTAAATAATTATGCATGCGATAAGAATCTAAAAAACTTCATACTCCTTTTCAAAATCTATTCATCTACCATACCAAAGTCCATCATGTAAGGTCCCTAACATTCAGCTACTTCAATATTAATTTTGTAAACACAACAGTATTGTCAATTTGTGCCTAATGTCCTTTGTAGAATATGAAAATCAATTGTTATTTACTCATTTCCTTAAGCGGTTTCATCAATCAAGAAGGAAATTGTTACGTCAGCCATAATCCCGGAACCATGTATTGTGATTGTGGTTAGGCGGGAAACTAGAGGGCTTGACAATGCTTGCATACTATGAGGCCTAGAGGGTTTGGATCTAGGGTCACGCCTAGGCCTAGATATTAATTAAGAGGTGCAAAGGAGAGCCCATGAGGGGGCTAGAAGGGTAAGGTCCCTTGTGGGACACATGGCACCAAAAGAGGAGGCCACTTTGCAAGCATTGGGCTTGAGGGAGGTTTCCAGAGAGTGATCTTCAGCATGATGAAAAAGGAAAGGGTACTTACGAAAGGGGGATCACTGCGAAACCGTGGCTGGGAGGAAATGAGCAAAGGCCCTCAGATTCAGGGGGTGTATCATTGGTATTAGAGCCAAATCGAATGGATTGAGGAGCGCTTTTAAAAGGTTTTCATGCGCAACGACGACAGGAGGAGGAAGGTGCTTGGAATCGGAGTCTGAGCCCCCAGGCAAGGCAACCCAGATAAAATGAGCTGCTGTTTTATCGATCTGCACAGCCCTGTTCATCTATAGAGAAGGAGTTCGATAGCCCAGTATATCTGTATATGGCAGAGAGTTCAGAGGTTTGCTTATACAGGTTCTGCCAACTTCTGCAAACTGGAATTGGTGTTGTAGCAGACCCGCGAATTGACTAAGAAAAGACAGCACTCCCAGCACAGTTGTCCTTGGGAGAGGCGCTCTAAAACGTTTTCAAATCATGCCTTCCAAGTTCACATGGCGCTGGAGTTCTACGGCCAATGGAGTTTGTACGCGTTGGAAAGGAGCCGTGATCCATCATTTGTACTGTTGTGAAGAAACCATCACGGGAGTCGCTCCGCCTCACTAAAGCTGTCAAAGATGATGTACGTCTGGGCTCCTGGCTACTGCCTGTTGGCTGCTGGTTTCAAGTACTTTACGGTCCGTCTCTTTCGTTTGCAAGGAAGATAGAGCTTGACGTGCGGGGAGAAGAAGGCATTTGAAACATTGAGAGCAAGAAGCCGTGCCACATTAGCAAAGGTCATCCGACCTTTGAAAAGGCCACATCAGCAAGACTATTATATATACCCTTCTCGAAAGTCTAAACCCCTTTGCTTTCCAAAGGCAATGTCCTTTTTGTCTCTAAGTTTCATTACCCATAACTCTTCCAAAACTCCTTAGCCTCACCAAATTGAAAGAAGAAGAAGGTGTCGAGAAGTTCGAAGTTCTACATCGAGGGAAACAAAAGAAGCGGGATCGAAGGATTGTGAATTAAAAGAAAGCGAGAAGGCGCGGATCAAAGAAAACGTGAAGACAAATCCAACGCCTCGAACAAATACCAGGGAAGTGGACATTACAAACTTCATTGAATATGAGCACCGTGGATCATCCACAGAGTGATGGTTAAACTGAAAGGGTCAATCAGATCATTGAGGATATGCTTCGAGCATATGTAAGTAAACGGCAAACTAATTGGAACAGTATTTGCCCATATTAGAATTTGCATATAACAGTGCCAAACATTTAACTTCAGGTTTTAGTCCATTCATGATGATGTATGGATTTCAACCAAGAGCCCCAATGACAGTGGAACTCGAAAAAGAGAAGGTTCAAGCAGCCAAAGACTTTCTTGAGGATATGAATCAAACGCTTAAGTTAGCTAAAGATAGCATAAGAAGAGCTCAAGATAGAGCACGAAGTTATGCAAACCCCCACCATAGAAAGTTGGAGTTTGAAGTAAATGAGAAAGTCTACCTTAAGGTACCCGAATCTTCAAAATCTCTAAACGTCCAAAGTTGTCTCCTAGGTATTGTGGACCGTTCACAATACTTAAGAGGATTCGAGAACTTGCTTACAAATTAGCCTTACCTAAGGGGTGTAGAGTAGGCTAAAAAGAAAATTAGGAGATGATGATAATCTCATTAGAAATGAAGTCCTAGTTGAACTCATTAAACTTGCATCTTTACCACATGAACCAGAAAGAATTTTAGATAGACAAGAAAAAAGAACACGACATACTATATGGCAAGAATATCTGGTTAAGTGGAAAGATAGATCTGAAGAGAGTTCAACATGGAAAAGGGTAAGCAATCTCCAGAGGAGGTTTCCCAATTTTGTTTTTGAGGACGTAAACCATTCTTAAGGGGAAGGGAATGTTACGTCAGCCATAATCCCGGAACCATGTATTGTGATTGTGGTTAGGCGGGAAACCAGAGGGCTTGACAATGCTTGCATACTATGAGGCCTAGAGGGTTTGGGTCTAGGGTCACGCCTAGGCCTAGACATTATTAAGAGGTGCAAAGGAGAGCCCATGAGGGGGCTAGAAGGGTAAGGTCCCGTGTGGGACACATGGCACCAAAAGAGGAGGCCACTTTGCAAGCATTGGGCTTGGGGGAGGTTTCCAGAGAGTGATCTTCAGCATGATGAAAAAGGAAAGGGTACTTACGAAAGGGGGATCATTGCGAAACCGTGGTTGGGAGGAAATGAGCAGAGGCCCTCAAATTCAGGGGATGTATCAGAAATTCAGCATTGTACTGTAAATTAGATACATATTTACTATGGATTTACAGATTTACTATCGAGCCTCATCCGACGTCTTCTAGCGATGTAGCAAAAGATTCCCATTTTTGTTGGATCAACCCATTTTGAAAATCTCAGTCCAAGTTCGGTACCCAGGCAAGGCAGCCAGCTGACGTGGCACACGTGTGTGACCTGACACGTGGCAGGTGACGTGGCACTAAGGACACCAACTGACATGGCAGTGCATGCACAGAGCTGACATGGCAGCCAGCTCAGCAGATGACGTGGCAAGGCACGTGGCAGGCTGATGTGGCAAACCAGTGGTTAAGTTAACTTTGGTTAGTTAAGCCTGGTCAGAGGTTCAATTAGTTGGTCTAACTAAACCAGACTGGTTAGACAAACCAGGTTTGACCAACTAACCTTGGCTGTAGTTAACCAGACCATAGCTGGTTAACTAGACTACAGTGGGTTGAGTTCAGTTGGGAGCCAACCAAACCAGACCAGAACTAGTCTGGTTAGTGTAACCAGTCGGTTACCCATCCAGTTACTGTCCACACAAAAAAAAAGACAATTGCAGAGACAGTTCTGGCCATCAATTTTCACTTATCTGTCAGCCTTTTTCCTGTCAAAAAAACAGCAGAAAAGCAGAGAAATCAGAGATTTGCACAAGTAAAGAAACGCATGCCTTTGTGCTCAGAAAAGGGAATCAGATGCATTCTCAGTGTCATCTGCAGTAGCCAGAAAAGGAGCATACAGTTTTGAGTTCATGCTTTGAGTTGATAGCTTGTACTATCACAAGTGTGAATGCAATACGCCTCTTGTTGAGGTATTTTCTCTTTGAAAAAGGGGAGGCTGAGTGCATCAGTTGCTTACACAGTGTGTGTGAGAGAGCTGCAGATCTCAAACAAGTTGCAAAGATGTCTTCACAACAGCATGCCCAATCATCCCATGAGGGAATGGCAGAGTCTGACCAGGTACAGCAGGCTGAGGCTTTACAGAAATAAAGAGAATGCCTACAGAGAGTTGATTACTCAGTTGGGAGAGACAACAAGTGATCCCTTGTTTCGCAGGATTGTACCTCTTTTTGAGGGAAAGCTAGAGAAGCCTCCCTCTGGAGCAGATTAGGAAGAAGTGATGGGCAAAAAGAGGAAAAGAGCAGGTCCTCTTCCCAAGAAGAAAAAGGCGAAGCATCATCACAGTTCATCCAATTCGTCTTCATCTTCTAGCTCTACCTCTTCATCCTCGACAACATCTCCTTCTTCGGGATCTTCAGAGTCGAAGAAGAAGAAGAAGAAGAAGAGGAACAACAAGTCCAACAGGAAGGCAGAGACTAAAGAATTCAAGGATGGTGGGAAGTCAGTAAGATTTGCCACTTACAATGGCCAGTATGGCCAAGCGAAAAGGCTATGCAGTTCAGCCTGGAAAATTTCAGTGAGTCCTCAAAGCTCCGTATGGTTGGTTTACACTTGACTGGTACAGCCAGTGCATGGTGGATAGCTAAAACAGCCAACTATGTAGTCCCCAGGAAATGGAAGGACTTCAAGAAAGCTTTCTATAAACAGTTTATTCCCAAACAGTTTCGGGATCATGTCCTTCTTGGTTGGGAGAGCATTCATATGGAAGCACAAGATACAGTTGAGTCTTACAGCCAGAAATTTTGGGATGCACACTTGCAAGTTTTGCCTTTCAAGAAAATTTCTGACAAGACTCAACTTAGGAAGTACCGGGCGGGACTCACTCCAAAGATAAAGGCCCAAGTGAACACTAAAGATATTAAAGAAATATCAGATCTCATGCATTCAGCCAATGTGGCTAGTCTCGTGTACATGTAGAATCCTACTAGTGTGCCTTCACTACAAGCAGGGTTACTGGGGGATAAAAAGCCAGCAATCCCCAAGTTTGAAACAAGAGAGTTTCCCAAGGCTCAGAAGAGGGGATTTCAGCCTCAGAAGCCAAGGGGAAACCAGGTACAAAAGCCCTATAAGGGAAGACCACAGTTTACCCCTGAACAGATTGACACTTTCGAGAAAGAGGGTAAATGCTTCAAATACGGAAAAGAGGAGCATGTGGCTGCCCAGTGCCCAGAAAATCCTTCAACTCCGAAGGGAAAAGAGGCAAAGAAGCCACGAGGACCGTACAAGCCAATGGCAGGAGGAATTCCTGACATACTAGGTCATGTTCCAAACCCAGAGGAACGAGAATTGCTGCTATCATGGGGCAAAGTCAAAGACCAGCAAGCGCTGATTTTATTTGATCCAGGGGCTATGATAACTTTATGTCAGAGGATCTAGCTCTGAGGCTCGGAATAAAGACAGAGGAGTTGGGCAGGGCTTTGGATGCCGACCAGATGTTCTGTGGGAACCCTGTGCCAGTCACTTCCTTGATAGGGAAGCTCTGTCTTCATGTATAGAGTTATGTGGATCAAGAAGACTTCTTCATTTCTCCACTGAAACATCATGATGTAGTCTGGGGTATGCCTTGGTTTCATCGCAAGGTAGTGAAGTTGACTCTTCCTGAAAGAGTGCTCGAGTTTGTACATAGGGACAAAGTACATCGTGTGGTTGCTAGGAATAGAGGGGAAACTATTCCCATTGTATCAAATAGTTCTGTTGGAAAAGAAATAAAGTCTGCAGTTTCAACTTACATGGTTTTTGTAAATATGGAAATGCATGCTGAAATAAGTGAGGCAGATCAGAAAAAATTTCAGTCTCTTGAAAAGTGAGGCAGATCAGAATAAATAAGTGAGGCATATTGCTTTTCTGACGCTTTGCCAGGGGAGTTACCCCCTGAGAGACCTGAGGATCATGGCATAGAACTTATTCCTGGTAGCGAGCCACCCAATAGGCCCCCATACAGAGTTAGTGCAACTCAGCGAGAGGAGATTATGACTCAGGTGCAGGACTTGTTGTATAAGGGGCTGATTCAACCCAGTTCTTATCCTTTTTGTTCCCCTGTGCTGCTAGTACAGAACAAAGATGGCTCATTCCGTATGTGCGTCGATTATCGCGCTCTAAACAAAATGACCATCGAGAATAGATTCCCTATTCCACGCATTGATGATGTGCTAGATCAGTTAAATGGAGCTTCAGTTTTCAGTAGGATAGACTTAAAGAGTGGCTATCACCAAGTGAGGATACAACCTCAGGATGTGCACAAGATAGCGTTCCGCACTACTTTTGGGTTGTATGAATATCTGGTGATGCCTTTTGGATTGACAAATGCCCCAGCTACTTTCAATCAGATGATGGATCGTATTTTCCGACCCTACAGACAATTCACTGGTACCTTCTTCAATGACATAATTGTCTTTTCTAAGTCTGAAGAAGAGCACAAGGAACATCTTGCTATAGTGTTTCAAGAGCTGAGAAATCATCAGCTCTATGCAAACAGCAAGAAGAGTGAATTCTTTTTGGAAGATATTCATTACTTGGGACATATAATATCCAAAGATGGGATACAGATGGATCCGGCAAAGATCCGAGCCATTCAGGAATGGCCAAAGCTGAAAACTGTGTATGGAGTTCGAAGTTTCCTAGACCTGTGTTCCTACAGGCTACTACAGAAGATTTATCAGGCATTTTGCGGATATAGCTGCTCCATTCCACGATCTTACTAAGAAAAATACAGCTTTCAGATGGGGAATTCCTCAAAAGACAAGCTTCACCACACTCAAAGAGAGGCTGACCACAGAGCCAATCTTAATAGTTCCAGATTTGTATCGACCATTTGATGTGGATTGTGATGCTTGTGGGGAATGTGTTGCAACTGCATTGCATAAGAATGGTCATGTAGTGGCCTATGAGAGCAGGAGACTCCGAGATGCAGAGAGATATCTGGGAATCTATGAGAAAGAGTTGCTGGCTATAATTCATGCCATCCATACTTGGAAGCATTATCTTTTGGGTGCAGATTTTACAGTTAAAACAGATCACCAAAGTCTGAGATACTTTCTAACTCAGACAAAACTTTTCGAGAAGCATATGAAATGGGCAAATATGCTGTCAATGTACCATTTTCAGATTATCCATACTCCAGGAGTTCAGAACAGAATGGCAGATGCCTTGTCCCGAAGACCCCAAGTCAACAATGTAACTATTGCTTATCATTAGGACCTGGAAGACATGAGGGAGCAATATGCTAATGATGCAGACTTTGGTGAGATTTTACAGCAAATGCAAGTCTGAGATACTTTCTAACTCAGACAACTTTTCGAGAAGCATATGAAAGGGGCAAATATGCTGTCAATGTATCATTTTCAGATTATCCATACTCCAGGAGTTCGGAACAGAATGGGAGATGCCTTGTCCCGAAGACCCCAAGTCAACAATGTAACTATTGCTTATCATCAGGACCTGGAAGACATGACGGAGCAATATGCTAATGATGCAGACTTTGGTGAGATTTTACAGCAAATGCAAGTCTGAGATACTTTCTAACTCAGACAAAACTTTTCGAGAAGCATATGAAATGGGCAAATATGCTGTCAATGTACCATTTTCAGATTATCCATACTCCAGGAGTTCGGAACAGAATGGGAGATGCCTTGTCCCGAAGACCCCAAGTCGACAATGTAACTATTGCTTATCATCAGGACCTGGAAGACATGACGGAGCAATATGCTAATGATGCAGACTTTGGTGAGATTTTACAGTAAATGCAAGAGGGGCAGTCCACCAGTCACTATTCCCTGAAAGATGGGTATCTAATGAAGGATGATTGCCTATGCATCACCCAAGAGATGAGGAAAAAGGTTTTGGAAGAATGCCATGTACCTCCCTATGCTGGGCATAGAGGAATTACAGGAACAACTCAAGCACTAGAGAAGTATTTCTTTTGGCCAGGGATGCGAAAGGATATACATCAGTTTGTTACTGAATGCCTTACGTGTCAGAGAGTGAAGTATGATAGACGGAAGGCACTTGGCCTACTTATGCCTCTTCTCGTGCCTCATGCACCGTGGGAAAGTATTGCAATGGACTTCATTTTTATTTGCCACGATCAAAGTCAGGGAATGATGGGATTTGGACTATCATTGATAGATTCAGCAAGCAAGCTCATTTCATTCCGGTTAGTAAAACCATAAAGGCAAATCATATGGCTAAGCTTTTCATGGCACAGATCTTTAAGCACCATGGTATGCCTAAGTCCATTGTCAGTGATCGAGATCCCAGAATGACCAGTCTATTCTGGAGAGCTTTATTTGATAATACGGGGACGAATCTAAATTTTTCTTCTTCTTTCCATCCCTAGATAGATGGTCAAAGTGAAGTAGCAAATTCTACAGCATTGGATATGCTGAAATGTTACGTGGGTGACCAAGGTTCAGACTGGGAAAAGTACCTACCATTGGTAGAGTTCACTTACAATAATACAGTACATAGCTCTACAGGGAAAGCCCCTTTTGAGGTCATCTATGGGAAGGTGATTCTGCCACCTATCCTAAGGACCAAAGATTAAATTTTTGCAGCTAATCAGTTTGTGAGAGACCTCCAGACAGCTTTCAGCCAAGGCCGGATAGCAATTAAAAGGTCTTAAGAAAAGCATAAAAGAGCTGCAGATAAGCATAGGAGACAACTAAATCTCAAGGAAGGGGATTGGGTACTTTTGAAGTTCGAAAAAGCTAGGCTCCGCAAGTTTAAAGGCAAATAGAAAGTATATGCAAAGTTATCTCCCAGGTACTATGGCCCTTTTAGGGTTACAGAACGAATAAATGAGGTTGCATACAGGTTGGCATTGCCAGAGCATTGGAGGATTCACAATGCTTTCCATGTGAGTCTTCTAAAGAAATTCCAAGGGCCAGAGCCTACAGATCCAATAGCAGAGGATCCACCAGAACCGGATGAGGTAGAGGAGGTCCTTTAGCCAAAGCAGATTGTGTACCATACTGTACGTAAAGTCCCTCAGGGCAAGGAGTTTTACAGGTATCTTGTAAAATTCAAGAATTATACGGCATTGGATGCCAAGTGGATTGATGAAGACATGTTGTCCGATCATCCACAGCTTTTGGATGTTTATAAGGAAGCTTTTCAGTTAAGGTCAACTCAATAGAAGACGAGGGGATGTCACCATAATGTAAATATCCTAAGTTAAAGTACAGTTTACCATTTATCTGATCATAATTAAAGAGTTTTCATTTGTGTTAATTATGGTCAAAGAGTTCTTTTGATGGTCAAAGAATTGACTACGGTCAAAGACACTTGACTCTGGTAAAGTAAGCCTGACTTCGGTTGGAGAGACTTGGTTTATTACCGAGAGGGTTAACTGCGGTTAACCAGAGAACCACATAGCTGACTACGGTCAGAGAGTGTTGACTTCAGTCAACGAGACTTGGCATGCGCCAAGAGGGTTAACTACAGTTAACCAAGTTGTACCAGCTTCGATTGGAGAGACTTGGCCATAATTAAGGCACCATGACCATTGGTCAAAGCTCCTTAATTACGACCAAGAGGGTTGACTTCAGTCAACCAAGAATTGTGTTCTATGTTTTGTTCACATGTTTGTTCAGTGGGGACGCCCACCTGTGACTAGGATTAGTCCATAGTTTATTATTTGCATGCAAAGCGCTAACAATTAATGGGTGCCATGGTGGTGTGTTTTAATTAATTGTTGCAGGTACTAGGAGGGGCTAAAGACCCAAGCAATTTGGAGCATAGCAAGTATTTCGGAGGCCACCCGCATGACCAAATGCTATGAAGATCCCAGAAATTGCCCTTAGAGGCATGTAAAAGGATTTAGTCTAGATTCTTTAAAAGTGGCATGTTGCCATTTTGGAATGATCTTGAAGCTCTTGTAAAATGGATTCACATTTGAATTTGGTATCAGACAGCTCTACGCTGAACTCTTGTATTCCTTCTTCTCTCAAGTAATAAAATCCTTCGGGGGGGTCCAGCCCGACTGTTGTCCTCGGCCCTAGTACTATGTAGAGTGAGAGAGCGAAAGAGAAAGCTAGAGAGAGAGAAAGAGAGAGTAAAGGAAGGTAGAAAAACAGCAGGGAGATTGCAGGCTTAGTGGCTGAGTGGAAGGGGGTGGAGAAGGGAGTGGAAGGGGAGGGGGCTGAGTGGAGAAGGGAGTAGAAGGAGAGGAGGCTGAGTGGAAGGATAGGGGGCTGAGTGGCTGAGTGGAAGGGGGTGGAGAAGGAAGTGGAAGGGGAGGGGACTGAGTGGAGAAGGTGATGTGGGAGGGAAGGGGGCTGAGTGGAAGGAGAGGGAGTGGGAGGGAAGGTGAAGAGTGGGAAAACCCCCCATCGGCGGCTAAAGACATTCCCCGCGCAACCCTAAAACGGGAACGCCAAACCCTAGCCGTTTCCTGGCCGTTCCGGCCGCGTTCCCTGGCATTCCCAAAGTTGGAACGTTACCAGAATTCCCGATAGGCGCTCTACCTGGGAACTGTGTTCCCATGTTCGAGGAAGACAGAACGCCGTTCCCTGGTAACTATGGAGACGGAGCCCTGCCTTTGACAGTGCTCTTACCCCTTCTACCTCTACCCACTTGCTGAGTTGGTTCCATATAGTTTGGCCATCAAGCTGCTCACCATGATGGTCCTATTGTTTTTTGCCATCTTACTATCCCCTCCCTTGTGGATTGGTACAATTCTACTTGGTTGTCTGGAGCCTTTCCATTTGGTAGTTTTTTCAACCCACTTTCCACATCATCTTCTGTTATGGCATTGTACGCTGCTTTGATAGAAAAATCGTGTCTTACCTTTTCCTCTCCTTCTCTTTCGCATAACTCTTTAACAAATTGTATCATGTCTCCCCACGATGCAATCCTCTCTTGTTGTTTGCTGGGGTTTTGTTTGAGATCCTTGAAACTCTAAAGTCGTTTATCCCCCTTCTCATTCGTCTTGGCTGCTTTCCATGCTTTTTTTGCTGTCTTGCAATCGGGGTCATACCAATGATTGCATGGCATGCCTTTGCTCCTTCCCTTGCTCTTTGTGAAGCATTCTTGGGCTGTTTTATGCAGAATTTCTGTCATACAATTATTTACGTCTTGGCATGTATAAGGCATTTGACATTGCACTATCTTTGTCTCTCATTTCTGTTCGTAAATGTGAGCCTTTTTGTAATCCATTCTTAATCTGGTATGTGCTGTAGTTTCCTGTTTCTCTGCATCATACTTGATCCCTTTGAGTCCCAATGACATTGCTTTATGATCAATGTCTGCACAAGAACTCAGGAAAAATGCCTCTACTGTTGGCAGAAAACCTCATACAAAAGATGAGAAACCATGAGGGGAGGAGCCCTATTTATAGAGCCCCTTCCAGCCAAATTGACCGACCAAGGGGCCTAGACTCGCCGACCCAAGGTCGGCAATAACCCTACCTGCTGGTCGGTTACCCGACTTGGTGAAACCAGCCTTCACAGATTAAAGGGTGGTGGGATCCACTTTAACTACAGCATACACAGTAATTAATCAAACAATCAATCACCACAAACTTACTCACAGGGAGCTAGAGCACTCCTACTCAGAAACAAGGACACCGATTGGCCCCAAACGCTTGCGCCCCTTGCGGTATTTCTTTAATATTCATATTAAGCCAAGCAGCTGATTACAAGGTCTCCTGAAAGCTGCACCACAGGCAAACCACTGCCCATAGACTTCCAATATCCTGCACACCCTACAATCCCTAATCAACCTTATATGGTGAATAGGCATCCAATCACTAGGCAATCCTGCAATCTCCCTGCCAACCAAGTGTGCAACAGAATCCCAAAGGCATCAACTGATTGTGTGCTTCCTGCACCTGCACAACCCAGTGCTCAAACACAGTTGAACAACTATAGAAAAGCCCCAAACAGCCAAACTATGGTGCAATCAATCCACGCCAAGCACTTCCAAACAAGTCGCCCTTATTTGTGTCCCTCCTGGCCACTGCCCAACAGCAAAAACCAACCATTCTTGGTGAGGAATCAATCTCAAACGCAATAACCAACCAGCAATTACTCCGGGAACGGAAAAAGCAGGTAAAAGCTAGCCTTCCTCTGCCCAAAATCCATAGAAATCAGGTCACCTAGGCTGGAAAACCCTAGATCCTGCAAAGAATAGTTGATTCTTCCCTGGCACAGCCCAAAAGCAACTTAGAAGAGGTCGCCCAAACCTAGAAAGCTCCAAAACCAGCAGCAACAGCCCAAAAGAAACCAAAAACAGGTCAAAATCCCTATAGAAGCTCTTGCTCAGCCAGACGGCATCCTGCAATGCCTGCAGCTGCCCCTGGACAGCCCAGAAACAAATCGCAACTCCTGGAACAGCCCTTGATCAACTGCGAATTTCCCAAACAAGCCCCTCGGCAAATTGCGATTTCTCCTGCAGCTCCCTAGCAGTCTCTTGGCAGATTGTGAATTCTCCAAGCAGCTCCTGGGACCTCCTGGTAGTTGGTGGTGATTTCTCCTGGCAGTCCTTGGATCCTCCTAACAGATGGCAATTTTGATCTGGCAGCACCTGGCAGCTCCAATAGGTCACGACTACTGATCTGGCTCCTTCTGGGCTGCTTCTGGCCACTTGTCTTCAAAAACAGGGCTCTCTGCTCTTTTTAAAATCCCGTGCTAGCAATTTTTTATTGCACCACCCTTTGGGCCCCCTATTGCACACTTTGGTCCCTGAAAGGCTAGCCAACCAACAGACCAACCAAATCTGAAAGGACAGCCAACCATGCCGCCAACAGATCAACCAACAATGTATACATATTTGTAGAGCCATGAATAACAAATACATATAACATCGCACATCAGATGTATCATAACCAAATGACTAGTACACCAATCATAGAGGCCCTACAGCAGAAATACCGTTAGCAACCAGTACCTCATATTTTAGACCTCTAGATACTCCTGAGGAGAATCTGCCAGTTCCTCCTCCAACCACTTCACACGCAATGATAAATAATTCAGAAATTTCACCAAGTAGCGTCGGGTGACTTTACCTTTTACCTTCCTTTCCTTGTGTGCTAGAATCTGCTCAGGCACCAGAATTTCATCCAACTCTTCCACTTCTGGCTGCATCTCCCAAGGCAGATCCTCAGGCACATTACCCTGAAAAGGCTTAAGAATGCTCACATGGAAGGCATTGTGAATCCTCCAATGATCAGGCAACTGCAACCAGAATGCTACATCATTAATCTACTCTGTTACCTTAAAAGGCCCATAATACCTCATAAACCACTTGTACTTTTTAGCCTTGCCTTCTAAAAACGCAGCAAGACATAATCACCTTCATTAATAACAACTTCACGACGATGTTTGTCTGCTGCCCTCTTGTGCTTATCTTGTACCCGCTGAAGTGCTTGCTTCACCTTTTGATAAATTACATCCAAGCTTTCCACATACTTATCAGCCTCAAAAATTTTGTCTTTGGTTTGTCGGATGGGTGGAATCTTACGGCTGCCTTCCACTATATCGAATGGAGCTTTAACTGTAGAAGAATGTACCGTGTTATTATATGCATACTCAACCAACAGTAGAAATTTCTCCCATTGAGACTGGTGCTCCGAAACATAGCAGTAAATGAAGAGCATACTATTTCTCGTATGGAGAGAGAAGGGGCTGTTTTCAGTTTTCAGATTGCTTTTCAAATGAATTGCCTGGTGAGCTTCCGCTAGAAAGGCCAGAGGACCATGGAATTAATATTATATCTGGCAGTAGTCCACCTAATAAACCACCTTACAGGGTCAGTGCGGCGTAGCAAGAGGAGATCATGAGTCAAGTTAATGAACTCTTGGAGAAAGGACTGCTTTAGCCGAGCTCATCACCTTACTGTTCTCCGATCCTGTTGGTGCAGAAGAAAGACGGTTCTTAGTGTATGTGCATCGACTATCGATGCCTTGAACAAGATTACCATTAAAAATCGCTTCCCGATACCAAGATAGATGACATTCTGGATAGGTTGAAGGGAGGAGCTATGTTCAGCCGCATTGATTTAAAGAGTGGGTATCACCAGGTTCGCATACGCGCAAAAGATGTGTATAAGCAGGCATTCAAGACTTCTTTTGGTGTATGAGTTTTTGGTCATGCCTTTTGGACTCACTAATGCTCAGGCAACATTCAATCGCATGATGGACAGGATCTTTTGAAATCATAGAGCCTTTGTAGGTACATTCTTTGATGACATGATTGTGTTTCGAAAGATGAAGAGGAGCATCGGGAGCACTTAGTGATTGTGTTTGCAAAGCTCAGGAAGCAACAACTCTTTATAAACCCCAAGAAGAGTGAGCTTTTCATGGCTGTGATTCATTTTCTAGGGCATATTGTTACCAAAGACGGAAGGATTGGCTACAACCGAAGAACTTACATGACGTTCGTAATTTCTTGGGCTTGTGTTCATACTACTGCCGCTTTATCCGTCCTTTTGCAAATATTGCAGCTCCTATGCATGCTCTGTCTAAGAAAGAAAGGGAGTTTCGGTGGACAAAGGAAGGGAATGACTCTTTGAGGAGTTGAAACAGAAACTTATAATAGATCCGGTGCTGATTTTACCTGATTTGCAGAAATCTTTTCATGTGCACGCGGATGCATGTGGTAAGAATGGTATTGGAGCTGTTCTAACATAGGATGGGCACCCTGTAGCCTATGAGAGAGTCATATATTACAGCCAGCTGAGAAGCATTTGCAGATCTATGAGGACATGTTGGCTGTACTTCATGCCTTGTCCACCTGGAAACATTACCTCCTTGGAGCCGATTTTACGGTCCAAACGGATCATCAATCCCTGCGTTACTTTTTGACGCAATCCAAGCTATCTGAGAAGCACGAGGTGGGCAAACTTCTTGTCTATGTTTCATTTTCAGATTGTACATGTTGAAAGCTAGAAAAATGTGGTTGCAGATGCCTTTCCGTTGTAACAATTGCCTTACCACTGAACGTCTCAAATTTAACCACAACTCCAACTGGCATCCAATCACTAGGCAATCCTACAATCTCCCTGCCAACCACCCCAAAGGCATCAACTGACTGTGCGCTTCCTGCACCTGCACAACCTAGTGCCCAACCAGCCAAACACATCTGAACAACTACAGAAAAGCCTCAAACAGCCAAACTCTGGTGCAATCAATCCACCAAGCACTTCCAAACAAGTCGCCCTTATCTGTGGCCCTCTGGCCACTGCCCAACATCAAAAACCAACCCTTCTTGGCGAGGAATCAATCTCAAACGCAATAACCAACTAGCAACCAGTCCGGGAACAGCAAAAGCTAGCCTTCCTCTGCCCAGAATCCATAGAAATCAGGTCACCTGGGCTGGAAAACCCTAGATACTGAGAATAGTTGATTCTGCCCTAGCACAGCCCAAAAGCAACGAAGAAGAGCCTAGAAAGCTCCAAAACCAGCAGCAACAGCCCAAAAGCAACCAAAAACAGGTCGAAATCCCTGTAGAAGCTCCTGCTCAGCCAGACAGCATCCTGCAACGCATGCAGCTACCCTTGGACAGCCCGGAAACAAATCGCAACTCCTGGAACAGCCCCTGATCAACTAGGAATTTCCCAAACAAGCCCCTCGGAAAATTGCGATTCCTATTCCAAAAACAGTCAAAAATTTGAAGTCTCCCAGTCTTGGAGCTGACAATGGAAAGAGTAGGCTGAAGCTAATGAAAGGGGTAGTTGAACAGGTGCTTCCAAATCGTACCTATATGAAGGGGGAAGCAATGCTTCAAAGGATGAAAAGCATCTTTCCTCAATGTTCAGGACAAAGTCATTGAAGCTTGCAAGAACAACGGATGAGTCACAAGTTTCTCAATCTTCTCCTACATTAAGCAAGAATTCAGTAGACATTGAAAAGCGCTTTGCCACCCCTATAATCATTCCAGACGATGTTTCCACAATGATTGTTTCGGATAGTGACAATGATGATGAGTTTCGTGAGCAGGATTTCAGAATTTATCTGAGTCAGAGGAGCTCAAACAATAAAAGGAAAGCTAGCTCAAAGTGGAGGTGAAATGTTGGTTCATACAATTACAGATTGGTTAGTACAAGATTCCTGAAGGATTTCTTTTGTAGATAAGAAATATCTAAGGCCTCTACAAAATTTGGCAATCATTGGCCTTTCTGTCTAATCAGCTTGTTCAAGAGATGCAAGACATTCTACTCCACATATGCGTAAAGCGCAACAACGGTATCAACAGTCCACCGACAAATGCCAACGTCATCTTGAATTTGAAATCGGTGACATGATGCTGTTATTTATAGCTCCACATCACTACAAGACGATCAAGTCTGTGTTCCCAAAGTTGTGGCCAAGATGCTATGGACCAGTCTGGATCATCAAGAAACATTCATCTTTAAGTTATAAATTGGAATTACCACCATCCTGGGGTAAAATCCATCCTACATTTCATATTCCTTGGTTAAAGACATATATTCCAAGTGATGAAGATATTCCTCCTCCAGGCGATATGTTCCAAAAATTGAAGATGATTATGTTATCCTTATCCCTAAGTGTATTCTTAAGCATCGACAGCAAGAGACTCGGCATTGACTCATCACTTCTCTGGTGTGATCTGGACGACTCCGACACTACTTGGCAATCTAGCACCCTGGCATATTACAGCAATATTTCCAGAATTTACCATGATATCTTCTACAACAGCTCATTTTCTCCACCAAGGTCTTATTTTTAGTTGGAGAGGATGTCACGATCTGTGGTGTATGCCTTTCCTTATTCCTTAGACCTATGGATGCTGCGATGAATGGACACTTGTGAAAGAGTATGCCCTTTCGATAGGACACTTCCCATGAGGCACATATCTAAATGAATGTATATGAATCCAGGAACATGCCCAAACTCATCCTCTAAAAACACAACTTAGTGCAATTTCAATCTCATGATAGTCACTCATAAGGTTGAAAACCATAAACTCCATCACACATAGCAAGGACTAGCTACTATGACACTTCCTAGGAGGCACAACCCTTTACAAGAGATATATTCATATGAAGAGGATTACTGCTTGGTACTATTGTAATGTACCCTCTCATCAAAGGTCACACCCTTCATAAGGGGTACACACCTCTTCATGCACATACCTTTTCGGAGCACATGCCTTTTCATGTGTGGCTCTTCACTCTCTATATAAGAGAGGCCCAGTTGTATGGAATCACAGTCTAGACATTTCAAGCAATACACTATTCCTTGTTGTTTGCTATTTTTAGTCTCCTTTCTGCTCCTTAGCACATTTATATAATAGTAAATCTAGGATTTCTTATATTATATGATGAACTATTTGAGGAGTACAGTTTAGGAAAACGAAAGACCTTACCCTCATATTCACTCGGTCCCACAACTGAGACATGGTCTCTGCCTCCTGCTGTTGCAAAATCTCTAGATTTTCTGCAATGGGATCAGGCCAGACAATCCCCACCAATATGAAGTCTTCTAAATCACATGACTGCAAGACGGACTCCATCATAACATGCCAAACACCGTAATTGCTTCCATTGAATTGACGGTCGACTGGGAAGGTAGGTAATACAGGAACCTTCACTTTATTCTCAGCCATCTCTGCCATGTCGGAAGGAAGAATTAGAATGGAAAGAGAAGGTTGGCTTGGAGGATAAAAGAAAGGGGACTTGAAGGTAAAAGAGAGGTACGGGCTGGCAAAGGACAAGGTCAGGTCCTTGCAGTCCGGCCCTGGAAAACACCACCTCTCTATTCTGAAACCACCCTTCAAACAGGTCGCCCTTTGCTGTACTCCCAAGCAGTCCAAACCTCCTCGCACTCCTCTTCAAACTTTGCTGAACAGCAGCCCAAAACACCTCGCAGCTCGCTGCTCCAAGCACCCTTCACAACTCAGGTCTCTAGCCAACCTTTGGCTCTGATACCATGTGAGAAGTGCAGCGGAATCTACACCACAAAAGAGAGCACAACTACAGCGCACTAAAGTGCGAACACACACACACACACACACACACAGAAGCCTGCACAAGAACTCAAGAAAAATGCATCTACTGCCACGCAGTCCCACAACTCGCTCTACCTCACATGGGCGAGCACAGCCACAACAATGGCCCTCACTCTATGATACAGGAGATGCTACCTCTAACAGTTTTTATATCCAACTGATGTACTTTCCAACAAAATGAGCAGCCAGACACCTTGGTCATCCTAGGAGTGGGGGCAAAGGTTTCATCATAAGCTATCCCTTTCTGCTGAGAATAGCCCTTGGCAACCAACCTTGGCTTGTATGAATGGTACCATCAGATCTTTAATCTTGTACTCCCACATTGTCCCAATAGCTTTCTTCCCTATGGGAAAATCCACCAGTTCCCCATGTACTGTTCTTTATGATAAAATCCAATTCTGCCTGACTGAGTTTGATAGACAGTTGCATACAAGCAATTAGAATGTGTTTGAAGGGTTGCTTCCACTTGCATTTTAAGGCACTTCAGTGCACCAGTAGAAAATCAGAATATTCAGCATGCACATGCTGATACTCAGCAGCCTTTGGATGCTCAGATCAGGTCTAGCATTATCCTATCACCCATGAGGATGTGCAGGGCGTTGTCAGAGAAGAGAGGGCTGCTTCACAAGAAGCTAGAACAGCCCCTCGATGGCTCTGTAAGCCACCATACTTTCAGCCCTTCTCTTCAGTAGGAGAAGGTTTGATTCAAGAGGTACAGGTGGAGCAAACTTTGTTGATTCAGGTTGGATGAGCTCACTGTATGATACATAAAAACCAGGTAGTTTTGAGATTGTCAAGACAAATGAGCATCGGATGAGGGCCTGATCTGAGGTCTGCTAAAATCACTTCTCTAAACTCTACTGACAAAACTCCTTATTTGAGGATTGTAGGGACGATAAGCCTTGCTCTCACTTGCTGTAGCCGACATGCATCTCAACTGACTAGGCATATGTGCATACCTTGGGTATGCACATATGCCTCAAGGGAGTCATAATTTTCAAGGCCTTGGTGGGGCACCTGTTCAAAACAGTGCTGCACACATTATCGCCTCCAACCAAAATCTGTGTGGTAACCTCTTCCCTTTGATCATGCATCTCGCCATCTCCCTTAGAGACCTATTCTTCCTCTCAGCAATACCATTTTGTTGAGGTATATAGGGGTTGTACACTGCTGCATAATCCCTCTTTCCTTCAAGAATTGTTTGAAGGCATATGACATGTATTCCCCCCCTCTGCCTCTCTCAAAGTTACAAGCACACAAGAGCAGCAGATAGCCTCAGCATTCTCTTGCAGATTCAGCGTACTTTCTTGGCTGTAGTGATCCCAGCACTTGCTGGATGTTTGTAGCTCTCAGTTGAGCTTCTCTTCCACGTGTTTCATGGAGAACTTTTTGGCTATTCATTTCATTGTTCATTTCCAGATTCTTGTGGGTTTCAAAATTGAGTACTTTCTCGGTGAGATTGGGGAGAGGTGTGATCCTCTTTCATGTTTCTGTTGCTAGCGTTTGCTAGTAGCTACAGCAAGCATCCCTTGTTTTTCTTACACAGACTGCCACGGGGCTTTAGCAACAATGGTTAGGAGTTCAGCAAGAACAACATAGAAGGGTCTGATAATTTCCCCTGAAATAATCCTCCTTTAATTCCTCATATACTCAGGGAGCCAGTTGAATGTAATATTCATGAAAATCCATTATACCATTGTCCTTAGCCTCTGGCCTAGACGTCCAGCTGCTAGTCCTCTTGCACCACATTTTAGGCAAGACTCTCTACCAAACCACCTGAACTTAGATGTGTCGCATCAGCACTGCCACATTGACATGGCAACCTATTTACAAGGAACAAGAACTGCTATCTCTTTTGTTATCGTACACAGTCATGACAGTCCTACAAATCTTGTTTCGGCCTTCCAGACACATAAACAGGTCTCCACACTCAACCCTGTTGTACACATGAAAACTGAAGGCTTACTGGAAGTTTCCTTGTTCATATCAAGATGGAGCAAAAATAGGAGCATAAATCTGTGCTCTCAACCCTGTCGTAAATATGACAAATGGAAGGCTTACTGGAAGTTTCTTTTTTCATACCAAGATGGAGCAAAAATAGACACTTTCTGCTCAAGATAGACTCAAGAAATGAACTCAAACCAAGCAGAAGGATTAAATACACCTACCAGCACACAGTTGAGATCTAGCCACCATAGTTCATCCTCTGCCTCAGGCTGATATTCTTTGTACTTGTTCAAGACAGCCTCCAATCCAAATCTCTGCTTTTGTTCTTTTATTTTTTCTTGCACTTTCTTATATTGCTCAAGTACAGACTCTTCTTCTCCTTCTAGAATCTTTTGTGCCAACCTCCCTGCCTCCTCCACTTCCTCTTCAGTGACCCAACTATCCAAATCTGACCCAATTTCTTTCATTAGTTCCCTAATCTCAGGGTCCCTTTCTGAGTCATATCTTTTCTGAATATCCTTTCCCCAGCGTTTGGTATTCTTGAATGTCTCCCTTTTCCTCAAAGGCTGTCCACTTCCTACCACAACTGTCGTATTACTGCTTGAGGCAAGCTCATTGGAACTTTTATGCCGCTTAGAAAGTACTTCTTCATCAGAACCTTTGGCAATAGAGTCGTGAGATAAAGACCATGAACCACTGGAGGCACTGCTAGAAGGGAAATTCCGTGAATTAGAGGAAGATGGGAAGGAGGGTGATGGCTGAACCCTCATCTGATCCCTAAGAAACACCTGGCTGTCATCCTTGAATCTATCTACTGATGGAGATCTGACTGCTTTAGTAGAATCCTTCCTGCGTGGTAAATACTCTTCGGGTGCATCATCAACTCCAGTTCCATCTGAAAATAAAAGAGAAAGACAAGGCATTAGCTTATAGACCTAGCAAAAGTCTCTTTCCTTTTTTAAACCAATTTTCACTCTGAAGTTCTTACCACTGATTAGATAATTTGATTTGGTCAATTTTCACATCAAACGCATGTTCCCTCATGTTCTTTCTTGAAATAAAGGAAGGCATGAAGTGACGGCTTTAAATGGGCAATACTTACATCGTCTATCATTGGCATTTTCTACCCTTTCTATCTCCAGCTTATGTCTTCTGTTCTGTCCCTCTAGCTCAGCATTGGCCACTTCATCCTTTGCTTCATTGACATCTGAAAACAACCAGCCAGCTTTTATGTATTCCTCCTCCCTTTTCTGGTGTCCCTCGTTTGGGGGTTCCATAGTTCTGTCACTTATCTGTTCTGAACAACTGTTTAAGGCCCCACCATCAACCGAGCTGCTTGATTTGTTTGCTGTTGGGTTTATGCCATTTTCAGTATGAAGATTGGCAATGCTACTGGCTGCTGGTATATCTCCAGCTAAATGGTGTTCCATTATTGAGTTCAAGGTGGTTCCATCAGTTATTGTTCCTTTCTTTGTTGGTGTACCTATTACTCTTGCTTTCTTAGCAGCAATGGTGACCCTGGCCTCTTCTGGTGACATAATAATCCGAGGCTTTATTCGAAATGAAGGTTTTGAAGGGCTATCTGGGCTCCTGCGTTGATTGTTTAGGGCCGATGCCTGCACACTACCATTGGCAGCAATTTTATCCAAATCGGCAATGGCACTTGCTTTTTTTTTCCCCTTTTCCAGAGTAGCAATTCCATCTTCCTGTGTTGAACCTTCAAGATCCTCTAAGAAATCATTACTGTACACTTCTTCATTGTTCATATTGATTGGAACCTGTGTTTTTATCTCTGAATGCAGCAATTTCAGATGGGCTCCATCCGGTGAACTATGCCTCAAAGTCTGATCCTCCAAAACAGTAGTGGAACCTCCTTGTGCCTCTGCTTCAACAGATGCTTGTAGCTCCTCTCCAGAACGCACTTGCCTTGCCATCTGTCTAACTTCCTCTAACTTATTCATGAAATCAGATGCATTTGCAGATTCCTGCTTGCTTCCAACTTTGTCCTGGCTTCGGCTGTCTTTACGTCTATCTATTTCAACTTTCAACTTTCTCATCTTAGCGAGTCTGGCTGCTGAATCCTCGTCCTTTTTTATATCCTCTTCACTCCGCTTAGAAAGCAACAGGTAAGCACCCCATAGAACGCAAATCCCATATATAGGCACAACCACCAAAAATGTGGATCTAAGCAAAGGACCAGCTGTGTGCGCCACAGAAACAATTTGATTGACAATTTTCCCATATTTGTGCTGGCTTTCATTCATGGTTCTGTGTTTCACAACAGCAAAGATTGTGCTATTTCTTCGAGGCTGTGTGTTCCCCATTTCTATATCATTTGCAATTGTTTTTGCAAGCGTTACTCTTTCATGTGCTTGGGCCTTGCTAGCTTCATCCGCAGAGCTTAAAAGAAGAGGCTCAACTCCCGCTCGTCTTTGAATCTCTTTTTCATCGATGGTGACTTTATGTATTCTTCCATCTGGGCCCTCATATACCGTAAAGATTGGGTTTGTACCGTAGCCCCAGGCCGCAGTGTCCTGACGATATACTTCATGGATGTCTTTCCACCATTGACCAAACTCTGACAATTTCCCCTGGACCTGTTCTTTAGTTCTCCTTAATGTGATACCTGAATCAGCCGGACGTGCGCCCCTTGCACGTTTCTCCTCTGATATAGGTACATTTCCGCTGCCCTGTTTTGAAGCCAGATGGTGTTCAGCACTTGAGTTGTCACCAGGCAGTGCATTAGATTGTTCTAAACCTTCAATCTTTAGGCCCGGCTTTACAGACACGATTGCATTCCCAAACGACGAGTTGTCTCGAGGAACAGAATTTGGTGATTCTGCATTGAAACCGGTTCCCTGAGCCTGTAAACCTGTAGTAGCAGCAGTAGCAACGGAGCTTCTGAAGCCAAGCAAAGCCCCAAGCATCAAATGACCGGTGACAAACTTTGCCGAACTTGTATAATGCAACCTGGTTGCCGTACGTTTACAGCTACCTCCACAAGGAGATTGTCCCGTGCTGCTTCTGACAAAATCACTGACGGTGCGGATGCTGAGCTTGTCATATCTGTGTAAATATTGTGTGTTTGGGGGAAAACAATCGTTTGCTCCTACTAAAACATCGTAATTGAAAAGTTCTCTCTTCATGATACAGATAACTCGGGTTCCATGCCGCGATTTGTTTTGCTTCTGCGTGACATACGAGCCTACTGCTTTCCAATCGCAAAGCCATCTACTTCTGTGCTTTCTTTGTCGTAAATCTTGTCCAGAACTAGAAATTCGTGAAGGACGTGTACTATGCAGCACAGCTCCACAGAGACATCCACGGGCCGTAGTCCACGAGGCCCACAAATCACGTCCGTGAGCATCCCTGTACGCCAAACTTGTAATTCTAAGGGTCGCTGTATGGCAATAAAGAGAAAGCGATTTTGAGCAAGCAGAAGACGGACTGCTGTATTGGGAGGATGGAGAGGCGATACCGAAAACCAGAGACGACTGCATTTTAAAAAAAGAAGCGTTGCTCATGGATGAATCTTTACCGCCTTGTTGAGAGCAACTTTGACACTTGCCTTTGCGAGCCAGGCATTTTCCTAGCATTTTATCAAAGTTCCATATTTTGGAAGGTGCAGCATAAGGTGACTCATCCTCCTACAATATTGTCACTTGGACTACAACCATAAACATAACGAGTAACCTGACCCATCTACGCGCTAGAGACCTGCTTCGCTGGTCTCAACATGGAATCCCAAAAGCAACCTTGCTAATTTGACAATGGTATCCATAGTTGTGTTGCTACATGCTTTCAAGATGGCAACAAAGGTAAAGCTACTTGGCGAGAGACCTTGCCCCTGCATTCGCACATAAAGGCCAAAGGCTTCCTTGCTTTCTTCTTGTGATTGTATTGAACATATTTGGGCAATAGCTATCCGACATATATAGGTATGTGTGTGTGTGCATGCACTGGCGCACACAACTGAATGTTTGGGCATTCAATTGGATGCCTTACCACGACATCCAAGCATACAAATCCAAAGCCAACACATCCTTCTCCTTCTTGTTACAACCAACATGGAAAAGGATTGGGACATAATGGGAGAGCAAAAGGAAACTCCACTTGGGCATTATATCAATTCCATCACTATGTCATAGATCCATGCTTCTCATACATCTAGTAGTGAACCACACATGTTCATGCATGAATTGAAGCTCAGTGTGGTGAAGATATTGTGCATTAACTGGACTAATCGTTTTTGCTCTCGATCATGGAGCCACAAATTCCATGCAAAGAGCATAGCAGTAGGGAAGAGCCAGCTGAGAAGATGGTTTCCTCACATCTCACAGCATTGCTTTTCCTTTTCTGTGGCCTTTCCCTTCCATCATCCCTTCACACTCTCTTATGTTTCTTCCCCTACCCTTGCCCCTTTGTCTAACCCCTATGATATCATCATCATCACTCTCATTGTTTGCTCCTCCTCTACCATAGCCACCACCTCACAAGCTCTCCTTCCCCCTCCTTACCCTTATGTATCTATCATCATCTCCATCAATGTCTGTGTCTCTCTATGTACGTATGTGTTAGTGTGTGTGTCTCTCTCAAGCATCCCCTCTAGCCAAAGTTGCCCTCCCTTGGGGGTGCAGGAATTGACTCGTGGGTGCACCCTTAGCCCAACTTTGCACAATGAAGACACATTCCATATCTTTCATGGTGATGATTCCAATGGACATACTTTTTCATTTCATCATGCCTTGCGCGCCAATGGCTACAACGTATAGGTTAATATTTACACATGAAAGTGCGGGTTGATAGATGGTGAGCTCTGGCTATTGATGAAGATATTGACAATGCCCTCAAAGGAACCCGCTACAGCTCTCAAGGCTGTCTTGCACCTTTGCACGGGGCCATCATCAAAACTTTTCCTAGCTAAGAATGTCAGGAAAAGGTCGATAATTAATGAAAATTCTACTTTTGTATAGGCTGCAAGCTATACACTCAACATGATGGCGTAGCTACATAAGCTTACTTGAATGCACCCATTTTTCATGCTACCCCTTTCAAAGGTTGCATGCACCCATTTGATGAACTTTGCACAAAAACATTAGGTAGCCCTGCCAATTCTAGGACCAAAAGCTACAGCTTCTCTCCTCTATCTTCTTCACCCTACATGATGTAATCAGAAATGCATTATTGCTAATGTAGCCACACAACATACTGCAAATCCACTCTGCAAATCCACTACACAATTCAAAAAAAGTCAAGGGAAAGATTTATAACCTACCACAACCCATCGTGTATTGGGTAGAGAAATCCCTTGAATTTTTCAGCTATGTAAATCTTGAATAAGCTGATGTCTCAATGAAGTGAATCGCTTCTCCATTCACATGGAATTGGGGCACGATGAGCTTTATTTGTAATTTGTGTTTGCAAATCATGCTGCAAGGCATTTGGAAAAAAAATAAAAGAAAACAATTCAACTTTGTCAATTGTAATCTCTTTTCATAGGGTGTGGGTGTGGTTTAGTTGACGATTTTACTTTTTCTTAAAGAAGGGCATGATCCTCATTTCCCTACTCGCAGATGCTCTTCCATGTAGTACAAACTTATTATCTCCAATCCTTTCGATTGACATCCGTCTGATTGGATACTTCTTTGGCGATTTGTGGTGTTGAACATCACCTTGAGACCTCTCAAGGTTGGCACCCCTTGGTTAAGGGGATCATTCATGGCTGAGATGAGGCCGCAAATCTAAGACTTGGAAACAACAAAGTCAAGGATGTTGTAGAAGATAATAGCAAAGAGGTCAAGGTTGAAACTTGAGGCAAAACCTTGTTCATACACTCTTGGTGAAGCCATTCATGCAGGTATTGTCATTTCTTTGTCTTGCAAGTCTTTGATAGACTCTTATGGCTTTGCCCCTACAGCAATGTCATGTTGATCAGCAAGCTATGGGTCTCTCATGGGTCTACACCCTCAAGACCTCTCCAGTTTATTTAAGTTTCCATCAGTTTTATGTGTTGATGTCTTTGACATAAATGGATGGCAGAGAAGATTTTAGGTTCTTCATTGGGAGTCATGACAAAAAGATAGAGGAGGCCTATAAAGATTGTCAATCCCATCTCCATTGGCATGAACTTGAAGACATGACTATTGCAATGCAAGAAAACCACACATCCTTACTACATGTGCAAAATCTTGACAAAAGGCTTTCCCAAATTCGCTCAAAGACAGCAATAGGGAAACACATTATCTTCTCTCATAAGATATCTTCTCGCAAGACAAAAAGCAACACCTTCTCTCCATTATCTTCTTCACCCTACATGATGCGATCAGAAATGCATTATTGCTAATGCACCCATACAACATACTGCAAATCCACTACATCATTCAAAAAGTGAAGGGAAATTTTTATAATCTACCACAAATGATCACATATTGGGCAGGGAAATCCCTTGAATCTTCTACTACGCAAATCTTACATTATCAATGTGTTTATGTCGTGAATTCCTTCTCCATTCACATGGAACTGGGGAACAACGAGCATTAGTCATGATTTATGTTTGTAGATCAACATCTCTTTTCATAGGACATGGGTGTGGTTAAGTTGACGATTGTTACTCTCCATGAAGAAGGGCATGATCCTCATTTCCATACTTGTAGATGCTCCGCTATCTAGTACAACCATATTGTCCCCAATTCTTTTGATTGACACGTCTCTGATTGGATACTTCCTTGGCAATTTGGAGACCTCTCAAGGCTGGCACCACTTGATTCAAGAGACCATTCATGTCTGGGATTGAGGCCTTAGATCTTGTAGAAGGCAAATGGAGGAGTCGAGGTCGAGGGCTGAACATCTCGCTGATACTCTTTGGAGAAGCCATTTGACATGTAGGTAGTGTCTCTTCCATTCATTCGTGTGGGAGTTATCAACACATAAGACTGATGGCCACGTTAAAAATGACCTTAGAGAGGTGGAAAACTTGCAAGGCCAAGAAATAAAGAATTTAGGTTCTTCAATAGGGGTTATGTCACATGTAATATCAATTGAAAGATAGAGGAGGCCTATAAAGGTTGTCAACCTCATCTCCATTGGCTCTTCATGCTATACTTGGCAAAATCTACCATATTTCCAATCTCCCTCACTTGTTGCCCATCATGAATCTATTATCGTGTTCTCAATGACATCAATGACATCCACCACCTACATAAAACCCTTGCAAATATTGCTTGGGATGTTGCACCTACCCACTACCCATGCATGGAGAAAGTAAGGGCATGATTCTGAACAATAATTACATGAAACTATTATAATGCATGTCAAAACAAACAAAAGGTTTAAACAATTATGTTTATACATTTTATAGGAAACGTCACAATATTAATGCCTAGAATCACACATTACAACCAAACTTAATGGAGCTCAAGTTTTTAAAACCACATTATCCACAACCTAGTTTTTTTCATGTAATAGGCATGGCCCAGATTGGTGCATGTGTGGTCCAATTCTTTGAGTAATAGACCAATTACCTTTTGTTCATAATTCTGATGATGAAAACTACATGCGATGTTTGAGATCCAGGAGTTAATTCTTGCTCGTGTGTGTAGCTTGTTAAGATTGTGCTATGTAACCTAGCCACAAATTTTCCCATGTTAGCAGCTCGACTCTTAAACACTTCTTCGGTGAATCTCTCTCTCTCTCTCTCTCTCTCTCTCTCTCTCTCCTTCACTCCTTCTATTTCTCTTTCACTACTTCTCTCTTTCTCTCTCTGCCCCCCCTCTCTCTCTCTCTGTGTCTCTCTCTGTCTCTCTCTCTCTCTATCCCTGTCTATCTGTTTGTCTCTCTCTCTCTATCTATCTATTTCACTCGTTCTATTTCTCTTTCACTACTTTTCTCTTTCTCTCTTTGCCCTTGCTCTCTCTCTCTCTCTCTCTCTCTCTCTCTCTCTCTCTCTCACTGTCTCTCTCTCTCTCTCTCCCTCGCTCCCTCCCTCTCTGTCTCTATCTCTGTCTCTTCTCTCTCTCTCTCTCACACACACTTTGTTCTCTCTCTCTCTCTCTCTTTCGGCTACTTCTCTCTTTCTCTCTCCCCCCCTCTCTCTCTCTCTCTCCCTCTCTTGCTCACTCTACTTCTCTCTCCCCCCCACCTCTCTCTCTCTCTCTCTCTATCTATCTATCTCTATCTCTCTCTTTCTCCCCCCCCCTCTCTCTCTCTCTCTCTCTCTCTCTCTACTTCTCTCTCCCTCTCTCTCCCCCCCCTTCTCTTTCTCTCCCCCCCTCCCTCCCTCTCCCTCTCTTTCTCTCTCTCTCTACTTCATTCTCTCCCTCTCTCCGTCCTCTCTCTCTCTCCTCTCTCTCTCTGCTCGTCTCTATGCTAGGCCATCTGGTCCCTACTCCTCTGCCCGAACGTGCCACTTGGTGCCCTAGCCATGCCACCATGTCACCTTTCTGGTTGTTAGCTCTCGCAAGTGCTAGCATCACCCGCATCTAAACCACAAAGTTCGCGGCACTAGGCACTTTCTGAGGTACTTCAACTATAGTTGAATTTGTTGGTCTATAACCATTGTTCAGCTCAAACGGACTGAACCCTGTAGAGGAATGTTTTCTATCATTGTAGGCAAACTCTAACAATGGCAACCACTTGTCCCATGTATGTTGCCTCAATGACACTCCAAGCACCATGTGGCTCTGCAGCTCTGCTTCTATGCCAGCTGGTGGACTGTCCCATCCGGCCCACTAATAGACTATGCGCCGTGTGTGATACATGGCACGATGATCAACCTGTGTGTGTGCCTTGTCAGTCGTGGTGCCACATCATTCGCGATTGCACCACCCGCGTTGCACCATGTCATCGTCAACTGCGTCATATCAAACTGTCTTTGCTCTGCGCTCTGTGCCCCTTGGGATTATACCAACAATAACTATCTGTATGGCCTGTCTTCTGACAAATCTGACAAAATGGTCTTACCTTCTGTTGTGGTAAAGACATGCCCATGTTCTTCAGTGTGGCAACTATCTGCTTATTCAAGTCAGTAGCTCACTTCAACCAAATCACGAACAAGTCTTAGCCTACCTTTTTTGAGTTAATGCTATCATCACAAATAGGAAGTGAACTTTTGTGTCTTTTATAGATTTCTCTTTATATCTCTCGTGTGAGGTGAAATTTGACATAAGTTATAATATACAAATCTTTTGGCTCAATATAAATAGAAAATCCGTGTGTGTGTGTGTGTGTGCATGTGTGTGTGTCTCTCTCTCTCTCTCTCCCACTCCATAGCTAGTGGTGTTAAATTTGTAGCCCTAAGGCTTTACAACGGCCAAGAAAATGATCATGAGAGCCTATGTATTGAGTTCATTACATATGGAATCAATAATGTAGCCCTGATGTTAGCAAAGCTCTTGAACAAATTGATTTTTATCAGTTTTTCCATACCTAAACCCTTAACTCCATTCACAAGGCAAGGGATCCCATGAGCCTAGAAAATCAGAGGACCATTATAAGTTGAACATTTCATGTACAAGATGTATGCATCAACACAAAGGTTAGCTAATTTGTAGAGATACAAGGACTCAGAGCCATTGGACAAGCAAAAATTTGAAGAGACCACAAGATCCTAGATCATATTCTCACAATTAAAGGTGTAATTAAGGAGGCCAAGACATGGAGACAAAGGATCTATTGTTGCTCTACAGATTTTTGCAAAGTTTTGGATATTGTGTCAAGAGCTCAACTCATCAGATGTTTGTTGGAGTTGGGCTATGATAAAGAGATTACTTGGGTAGTCATGACAATTTTCCTTGGATAAGGTTTGGATAGGTACATGGTGGAGAGAGGAGATTCTGAGCATTATTAGGGTCAAACAATTTTGTCCATTATGACCAACTACATTTGGCTTCTATATAGATGAGCTCGAGAATTTCATTGGGACCCTCGGGGGGGTTGGCTGCTCTCTAATTGGATCTTTGATCCAAATTCTCTTATACACCCATGACATGGTCCCACTCTCATTCTCATAAGAGGGCCTCCAAAGACACGTGCATGCACTTTACACTTATGTAAGACACATGACTTGAAGATCAACCTTGGTAAAACCAAGGTCATGATCTTTAATACATCCTATGCACAAAGAGCGCTTCACAGTAGATGGGTGGTAATGGAGGCTATACATACTTCGGGATTCTTTTTTCTGGATCAATTTTAATGATGCAACAAGCATCATAGGCCCAACTGAATAGGGGATATGTCATGCTTGTTAGAGTTGAGTGGCAATGCTTTCACTCTCATTTCTAGGATCCTCTCTTCTCTTTGACATATTGGTCCACCCAACGAGTATGTATGGTATCCCCTACTAGGGGCAAGACCTATTAGAGCAGAGAAAATTGGGCTCAAGGAAAGAGGCTTTAAGTTGTCTTGTTTTTAAGGATTATGCATAGTAAGCCTTTAGACCCACATCAAATAGTCCCAGCTGAGCTCATCGCATTCTCACCACATAGCTTGATGCAACATTACAAGTTATCATGTATCTCTACCATGTCAAGGGGTATGGCTCTTGTACTATATGGCAACATAGACTACAATGGCTGGCACTATCCTCATCCATGCCTTTGACAATTGAGGCAACTAGAGATGTTTGTATGCACATACATGGAGATGGTTTGAGAGTCTAGGACTCCACATAGATAGATTACCCCCATTTTAGTACAGCATTGAGGTACCCTCTATCCCATTCACATATAATGAGGTGAATCGGGTTATTGGAGAGGATCTTTTAGACACCTCTACACACATTTTTGACCTAGTGATATTATTGTGAAGCTCAACTTCTATAGAGACCATTGTCTAGAAATTTCAATGGAGGGCTTCATTGATATACCAAGATACACATGGATCCATCTCGCCCGATCCTTGAGGATATTGATTGGGAAGATCAAACTGACTTTGCATTGAGAATAGATGTGATGAGGGCATACCCAAAGAGTGTCACATCTACACTTTATGCAATAAAAAAGATAATGATTCAGAGGATCACTTAGACTTCAGATAATCTAGATACTATGAGATTCGAGATTGCTATCATTGTCTCTAACGACCTTCATCAATGAGGATGCCCCACATAGAGAGCATTTTCTCAGGATGCATAGGCAAGATCAGGGTGTATATAGCCAAAATGGACTCAAAGCATGATCATTGAGTTTTTCTAGCGAGAAAGTATGGGCCACTAGGGATCAAGGCGAACATATTCCAAGACAAGAGTGAGAAACACCACAGGCTCGCTAGTGGGTTGAGGTTAAGATTAGACTAGGAACCCTTCTTGTCTAGTCAACCTATCCCCTTGTTGGACCCATCGGGGGCCCAAGAGATGTGGTAAGAGAACTCTGCTTTGTAGATCTCCAAGTCCTATAGCTCTGAGCATGCACTCTCTTGGCGATCCTTGAGCCACTGGGACCCTGGGTCCTACTCCTGAATTGGCTGGGTACATGATCCCACCATGCTAATGCCCCCCTTCCAGAGCTGGAGGATGAGACTGGTAAGCTCTAGGGGCATTGGGTACCCATCGGGGATCTCCAATTAGTTCCATGGTCCCAACCACAAAAACTCCCTCGGCAAAGGTCAGCCTGCATGCATGTGGAGGTCTGAGGACTCTGTCATGGGGTATGAGAAGAAGTTATATTTTATGTGCTCGAAGCACTGCCTTGCTGTTGTGGGGAGGACAGCATAGCAACCTTTATCTTCCCCTTACTCTCAAAAGAGGATCCCGTCATCAGACCTAGCGGGCCGCCCGAGGAAGAGGCCATAAGCAAGGCTGTTGCTATTGGAGAGGGAGGAGAGGGGGGCAGGTGATGAGGGTAATCATGGTAGAAGGAGCAGGCAGTGAGGGCTGAGGTGGGGAAGGTGCAGCAGGGGGTTGCACAGAGAGGGCAGGTGGATCCAAGGGTAATGGGAAAGGCGACTGGGCAGGGTCTAACACTGTCTCAATTGGCTGGTTGCTACGGCGGTGGAGCATGCAGTCCCTATGGCTCCCTCTCTAATCTCTGAGGGGCCAAGCATACTAGACTAAGTGCTCTAAGAGTCTCTGATGTCTGCTCTGAATGCTACGAGGGGTTCGGTGGAAAACTAGAAGTTGCTCCTCTAGAAAGGGGCTTGAAGGATGTCCTGAAGCCAAAGGCTCCCTCTTTGGATCTCATGGTACTCCTATCTATGGGCCACTGACCTAGTCTCCCCATGTCTGTGCTACTATCTGTGCTCACCTTTTATGGTTGGCATGATTATGTTGGTTCTTATTAGCCCATTTGCTCTGTTTCTTTTTCCCTAACTTGGTCTACCTTCCCTCTAAAGGCTCAACCCAAGGGGTCTGGGACTCTTCCTACTCACATTGGGACTACTCATGTGTCTGCCTAGATGGTCTCCGAGTCCCACCATCTCTCGTTGGATGGACAAAAGCAGTAGAGCCTAGACCACCTTCATCATCCACATTTAAAGCAAATGAACAACTCAATCACCAGGTAAAAGGTATTCATTCAAAATCCTTGTCTCTACACCTCTCTACATGTTCATACATTGGCCACATTTCCTCCCAAAGCCAAACAACCTAAAAAAGAACCCAAAGGGCTACACAGCTCAAGACAAGCTCTCCTACTAATTGGGATCAAGCTCAGAAAATACATAGAAGACCCATGAAACATAAATCCCAAGAAAATGACAACTTCAGAACTGCATAATTGCCATGGAACATTTCCTGACAGCTCAAGGTATAAACAACCATGCTCATATCTCCCTTGACAAAATCCGTCAAGAACAGCCCCGGATTTCTTTGACTTCAAGTAGCATATGCTCAAACTACCACCCTGTAAGAGAACTTACACTCTGAGCTATACAAGCATGTTATGTAATAGCACCTTCGACTCCATGAAGCCCACTTTTCATCACTTACATGCTGCCGATAGTCTCGTCATCACAAGCAAGGATTCTTCTATAATTAACAATGGACACCAGGTTTGCTATAGCCAGCCACCCTCAAGCTCCTATCAAGATCCTTGAAAACGTGAAGTGAGGAAAACACCCGACACAGCTTGCCATAACTGGAGCTCTTCACTGTCGAGGTCCTCGCAGATGCATCCGTCATTTTCAAGAGATTATAGTTGCCAGTCAACTTCTCAGCTCACAGAGCACACATGCCATCGATCAAGGCACTCCCGACCTGCTTCTTAGCAACGCCATAGCCAAGTCTCTTCAAAATTCCAGCAAGAGCAAACAGCCCGACCTCTTCTTTGATCAATTGGCTTCACACAAGTCATGAACGACCTATCTGCCTTCACATTTAACCACCGAACTGCCAGCAACCCATTGACAGTACAAGCTCCCAAGTCTATGGTGAGCTACGCTCCCGTATCACAGTGTCAAGATTTCTCATCACAGTGTCAAGATTTCTCCTAAGGAGTTGGCGCACATGTATTCCTTCATCGAAGGCACCCCAGCCCACACACAGTCGTTTATCTAACCACCTTCGTCCAGCACCTCTCAGCCAAAAGCCACGGCCTCTCGTGACTCACAGAACAATCTCGTTGTCGCAGTTCACCAACCTCCTTCAGAGTCGCCACCTTCATTCACAAAGCTTCCGTCTATAGCGTTCCCTTGCTCCCACAGTAGCGACACCCTTTCATGAGACCATGAAGCTCCAGCTCGCACAGTCTGTCCTTCAAGCAGGATCCACCACCTTTTCGTGATAATCCAAGAACTGTAGCTTAGCACTTGCAACACGGAGTTCATGCATCGCCCTTCTCTTTCACGCCTGCATAGTCATTCTTCTCTGTGTTCTCAAGAACTTGCATTGTCGCGGCTTCTCTCCGGGACCTAGCTCACACGCTTTCCTTCATCCGAAGCACCCCACTAGCTATGAATATAGCAGCAATGTACAAACGCTCTGCTACGAGAAGCTTTGCTTTGCCTCTTAGTAAAGTCTTCGAAATATGTGCAGCTTCATAGACTGGGGCTTCCCCACCACATTCATCAAGGACCCCACTTCACAATAGCGATGCCAAGCCTCTGTCCAGTAACTCTCGACCAGAGAAATATGCTTTGCCTCTTAGTAAAGTCTTCAAAATATGTGCAGCTTCATAGACTCGGGCTTCCCCACCACATTCATCAAGCACCCCACTTCACAATAGCGATGCCAAGCCTCTGTCCAGTAACTCTCGACCAGAGAAATAGTCCTTCATACACGTGAACATAGTCAGCACCCGGCCTCTCTTGCTCACAGGGCACACAAAGCTCTTCCAAGGCTCTCTCAGCCCACATGTTAGCAACGCCTCCACCATCCAGGAGTACCCAAAGCAAAAGCCGACCCCCGATCAAGAAGCTCACAGTAGAGAGCCATGGCCAAGTCTCACGATCACCTTATATGCTTGATAACAGTACAAATCCTGAAGCTCCCACTAGGAACTACGATCTCTTTTTACAATGATCCCTGCTCTCAGTGCCTCTCCTCTTCACACATGACGACCCACCTCCAACAGCTCCCAATTGCGCCGCCCTGTAACCAATCTCCCCCCACAAGCTTCCATTACGGAACAGTCAACCTCTTCCAGTCGAGCTCCTATAGCCTGTTGCTACAAACTCACCCTCTCTTCGCCCACAACCTCTAGCACTCCATAGCCTTCTCATAGCCTCGAGCAACAGCCCATATCCTGTCACGTGATCATAGTCAGCACCCAGCCTCTCCTGCTCACAGGAAATCGGGGGTCATAGTGAGTCGATGAATCCATGTCCTCCACCGTGAATCCATGGTTCCAAGGAATAAGGTACACCAAATGGGGGACCAGAGAATAGGGCTCCTCTCCACGAGAGCCCGAGCAATATCCAAGGAGCCAAACTGGAGGAGGAAAACACCGCGTCCATAGATAGTGACCTCCTAAATGTGGTCACCATCTAGTGCAAGGCTGGCCTAGATTCTATCCCTGTTATGTCTCCTCAAGGGAGTGAGACCAACTATCCTTCCTAGGATTGCCTTGTCTTGAATAAGTTCACTGCCTACTCTACCTATTGCTTTTCCTAGGACTGCCTTGTCTAGAAGAAGATTCATTGCCTGCTATACCTGTTGCTTATCCGATGGTGAAAGAAGAACTTTGATAGTTGTGGGGATCGAGGGTGCTACCATGAAGCCCCTTTGGTGAGACCAAAGGTCGCCACCAAAGAATAGAAACACTGGAATAAGCAATAAGTTGTCTTTCACCACTACTGACTCTGACTCTGACTCTGACTCTGAGGGGTACTCAAAATAGTGCCAAAAACCCTTCCTCTTCATTACTCTAGTGGAGTTAACTGCTAAGTGCATGAAATTTGATCAAAAAATGAAAATTTTAAAACATGTGCGAGATACAAAGCTATAAAAACTGGCCATGTAGAGGTAGGTTGGACCCTCCTATATGTAAAAGAGTGCATCAATAGTGTGCAAAAATGGTGCACATCTTGGCAAGTTGCCCCACACCTATAACCTCAATCCTTGCCCCTCTAGCTAAACCTTTGGGATAGGGGGGAACATGAAAATGGTTTAGAAGAGGGCAGTTGAGAAGGAGCCTTGCAAAGTTGCTTGCACAAGAAAGCTCAAGCTCTCAAAGCATGAAAGAGAGAGGGAAGTATAGGAGTCGATCTTCAAAGGTTGGATTGATTGTAATTTGAAGAATGGCTTGCTGAATACCTTTGCCAGTCCCAATGCAAAGGCAGTGAAGGATGGGACACTAGAAGAAAGGCCACCCAATGCAAGGAGGAAGAAGCTAGCTAGTCGTTCGAATAATGGCATGTATGGGCAATGGAGAGAGACCTGGAAGGGAACACGAGCTGACTACATCCAACCCTTAGAGTCGAGCTGAGATACAAGGCAACCATAGCCCATGGGATATGGCAAGAAGCGCGCCAAAATCTACCAAGGTAGCATGAAAGGGGCCGAGCCACGAGCTCTGCTCACCCCCTTTAGACAAACACACGTTGCGTCCTAGCTCCTACGGGCTCACGATGGCAGGAATCAAGGCAACTTCTTCCAAAATCTTATGAGCTCATGATAAGAAGAGCGGAGTACGGAAGGCAAACGGGGCAAGAGTGAGAGAGAGGGGACCACTGGTTTGCATGCAAATGCAACTCATTGCAAGCTAGAGGCAACAACCCAAAATAAGTGAACTTGATCATGGGGTGTATGTGAAGATAAATGTTGATGCTCTCACAATCATAGAACTCTATGTGGATGACCTCATTATAGCAGGCAGCAGCAGCAAGCTGATCAAGGGGATCAAGGTCAATCTTCACAGATAGTTTGAAAGGCATGATTTGGGGTTCTTGCATTATATTTTGGGTATTGAGATGGCTCAAATAGAGGAAGGCATATTTCTCAACCAAACAAGGTATATTGACTCTATGTTGGAGTAGTTTGGGATGTTGGATGCCATACCTCTGAGTACACTAATTGAGACCGGGCATAAGATGCTAAAACTACAAAGTTGGTAGATCTTTTAGATCCTAAACTATACTAACAGGAAGTTGGTAACCTCATCTACTTGATGACATCTACACAACCTAATATTTGCTATGCAGTAGGGCTATCAAGCCTATCCATGGCAAAGTCGTGTATCCATAGTTGAATGGGATGAAGCAAATTTTAATATACATTAGTGGGACAGCCAATCATGGGTTTGCATACCTCAAAGAGAGCCTATATGTAGAACCACATGTTGGCCCTTAGGTTAAGGCCAACATAGAAGCACAGTCCTAGATGATACCAAGTGTTATATTGCTCAAAATGATCGTGTGACTTTTTGAATCGAGCATCAGTTGCAGTATGAGAAGTAAGTGATTTTGGATGATCAACCAATGGTAAGCAAAGGTGTAACAAATCGAGCGCATTGTGGTAGTACCTAAGAAAATGGTAAAAGAAATGGGTTATCAAAACTAAATGCACAAACTGTCCCAGCCAATACCTTTCACTCATTGAATTCTGGATCAAGTTGCAAGACATGAGATGTATTCATTTATGGATGGATGGTTATATTGGTTATACCCAAATTACTATACCTCCAAAGGATCAATCTGAAACCACCTTTATTATAGAATGGGTTGCTTATGCAACCCAAGTGATGCCCTTTGGGCTGCAAAATGCTCCATCAACTTTTGAGAAATTTATGGTAGAATCTTTTAGAGATTACCAAACTGAATTCATTGCCATTTACCTAGATGAATTTTGTGTGTACTCCTCAGATAAAGATCATCTCAATTATTTGGAAAAGGCATTTCAAAGATGTAGGCAAGCATGTATTTCACTCAACCCAGCTAAAAGTGTATTCCATGTCCAAGTGGGCATATTGCTCGGTCATGTAATTTCTCAAGATGGTATATGCACCAAGCCAAGTAAAATTCATGCTATCCAACAAATTCTTGTGGCTATGAATCTAAATTGCATTTGTTTGTGGGCTTTATCAATTTCTATAGACTCTTTATTCAATATTTTGCCAAGATTGTAGCTCCCTTGTGTGAGTTAACAAAGAAAGATGCCAAGTTTGAATGGACCGCCGAGTTATCTGTGGTTTTCCATGATTTAAAAAGACAAATAGTGGCTACACCCATTTTGAGACAATTGAGATGGAATATTATTTTCCTGACTCAACTAGATGGTCAGTTCGATTACCCAATCTATTATGCCAATCGGATATTGACTCCCACTGAGTCCAACTATAGTACCACCAAGCGAGAAGCTTTGTGTATGATATTCAATGTGCAAAAACTAAGACATTCTTTATTTGGCAACCCCTTTGTATTTTGTATGGATCACCACCAGGCATTACTTTACCTAATCTATTTAAGGATGCCTCGTGCATTGGATGCTTCTTCTTTAAGAGTTCAATTTTAAGACTGTTCATAAGCCTAGGAAAACTCATATAGGACCTGACTATCTGTCTAGACTACTTACCTTGGAAGATACTCAGAGAGTTACAACTAGATATTTGTCGAGACACTTGCCTTGGAAGATACTCAGAGAGTTACCACTAGACTTCTAGATGCTATGAACTCTTTGCAGTTGACTACTATGAACATGAGTATGCCAAGTTGATGCATTTACTTTCTAAGGGTACATTTCCTTACACAATGCCTCATGATAAGAGCGGAGAATCAGCCTTGAAGGCTTGGAAATATATTTTAACTGTGGACACCTTTAGTGTTAGTGTGTCAGTGGTATTCTTTATCACTGGGTTATGCTACACGAGTGAGCAATAGTTTTACAGGAAGCTCACTCAGGTCCTTCAGTAGGAGGACAATTCCAAGGAGAGAGAACTGCAAGAAAAGTGTTATAGACCCCTGGGTTATGGTGGAAAACCTTGTTCAAGGATGCTCATACTAAGTTTATGTAGTGTGATATTTACCAATGCATTGGACAATTATTGCCAAATCAGCCTATGCCATTGCAACCTACTCTCCCTTGGGAAGCATTCCTAAGATGGGGTTTGGATTTTATTGGTCCCCCAGGTTTACACAAAGCAAATACATCATTGTGGGTACTAACTTTCCTACTAAGTGGGCTGAGGTAATGCACTACGAGATAACTTGGCTTAGAACACTGCCAAGTTTATCTTTGAAAATATCATTTGCAGATGTGGATGTCCTATACATAGTGATCAGGATTCACATTTTCTCAATGATATCGTGCAATTCCTCAAGCTTGAGTTCAAAATTATGCATACAGTTTTGACCACTTACTATGCTCATGGAAATGGTGAAGTTGAGTCAATGAATAAGACATTGAAACTTATTCTCACTAAAACAGTGCAATCATCTGCTTACAAAGTCACTACAAATCTAACTCGCTTACATATGGCCTTTAGCTTAGAAGTGGTGGTTCCCTTAGAATTTATTGTTCCTAGTCTTTATGTAGCGAATGAGCATCATCTAAATGAATCAAAGGCTATCAAGGGAACTGCATCAGCTAAGCCACCTGATGAATTATAACTTTGATCAAGTTTGTCATACCAGGTGATACAGTGTAGGAGAAAGACATGGCATGTTGTCCCTCTGCATTTGGAAAAGGGTATGCTCGTACTATTGTATAAGGCCAAGCCGGACCCCTTACAATAAATTTCAAACTTGAACGGAAGGGATGAGCTAGTTTGGTTTTCAAAGGAGCAAAGAATAGGACTAAGATAGACATCAGTAGATCTCATAGTTGAGTGCAAAAGTCTACGGGATCAGCTTGATAGCAAGAAAGTAGTGCACAATGCATTGGTCCAAAACTATTCCCTACTAAGTTAGAATCACACCGAGCTAGACTATGGCAACCTCAAGTGTGAGGTAGATAGAATGCAAACGGTTAATGACAAGTGCCAAAATGAGTTAGTAAATTTGGAAGCAGCCAACATCTAGTTTCAAGACCAATAAGCAAAAGTGTAGCAGACAAGGGTAGGCAACCCAGACATAGGTGGAAGCACTGCATGCAAAAAATCATCGACTCCATCAAGCAGTTGTGGAAACTAAGGATCTATGCTCCACTCTTATGTAACTACGTGGGAACCAGCTAACTCTACTTGTAAGCCCCCCATATGAGGAGAAGGCATTTGAGTAGCTTGGTTATCCAGTAGGTCCTGGTTTGGACACCAGATGGGGGCCATGTGTGGCCTGATGGCTGGATGGCTTCAGATAGAGTTGGCACACTGCCAACTAGGCTACATGCAAGTGCGGGAAGGCATCCCTTGACTAACTACACTGAGGGTAGACGGAGCATTTCCTAGGGTAGCCCACTCTTGGGTTGCGGGGCTCGTTTGGAGCCTCAGATGATCCCGGATGGCTCTATGCCGAACGGTGACCATAGGTCAGTTGCTCTGTTTTGCACACCGGTTCTATCGTATGGTCGATGGCCTATTTCGAGACCGACCCCTAGTCGACCGTTTTGGGTGGACTGGGTCGGTCACCCAATTGAGCCTAACCGACTACGACTGGTGGCTATATAAGAGCAAGCCCGTGAAGCCCATTTCATCACTAGCTACAACAACCCTGATTCCTTAGCATCCAGCCTCCGTCTTCTATTGTTTCCATCATGCCATCGAAGCTTCTTTCACAGAGCGCACAGTTGGGAGGCAGCGCCATCTATTGTATCAGTTCTATAGTAATCAAAATTTTGATTCTCCATACTATCTTGTTTTCTCTCTTGTGTACGAGATCCTGTTATTTGTTGAGCATAGACGTTGTATTATTTTCTTACATGGTATCAGAGCCTGGACTCTAGCAAGAAGATTTGGTAGTGTGTTTCTATTTGCAAGCAGATTGTGAGAGATGGCCCAGCTCGCAAGACTGTGAATCCCACCATTCAACAAAAGCGAAAAGTTGGATGGCTCTAACTATCCACTCTAGAAGTTCAAGATAAAGCACATATGAGCTTTGGGATACTGCTACTAGGGTGGACGTGAGGCTGGTTGCGAGACCGGATCCAACCAATGCAGGACAACAGATCGTACCAACTGCAGATGAGATTCTCGCGTGGACAAGAAGAAATGCAGATGCGATGTGTTCAATAGTCTGCAGTGTTAGTGATTCCATCATGGCGTTAATTCAACATGTCACCACAACGGAGGAGGCATGGACGGTCTTGAAAAATCAGTACGAGACCAGAATCAGACACGGATTCAGAATCTGAGACTCAACTTGTGAATGAGAAGTTGGTTGAGTCTGAAGCGGCATAGAAGTTCATCACCAGGGTAAAGAATCTGCACGATCAGATGACTGCGATTGGCATCACCATCACCAGCGAGAATCTACCACGAAGGTGCATATGGATTCTCCCACCAAAGTATGACGGTCTTGTTACAGTGCTGAATACACAGAACAGAAATCCACCCCTCAACTTTGAGGATTTCAGTGCGATGCTTCTGGAGGAGGAGATGTTTCAAAAGATGAGGACTGGAGAAGATTCGGCTTTCTGGACCGGATCAAAGAAAGGTAAGTGTAAGGACTCTAGTAACCCATCTTCTTCTAATGATAAAAAGAGAAAGAAGAAGATCAAGTGCTTCTATTACAACAAGGCAGGGCACAAGCAGAATGAGTGCCGAAAGAAGATTGCAGATGAGAAGAACGGAGTAAAGAAAGAGTCCAGCAACAGCGCATAGGCAGTACCAGTAGAGCTGTTCGTCACAATTGAGGAGATTTGCACGGAGGCAATTCAAGTACTTGCAGATGAACCATGGATCATTGATAGTGGTGCATCACACCACATGACCAGTCAGAAGGATTGGTATACCTCTCTACAGCCGGTAGGGAATGACATCCTGGTAGCAGTCCGCAATGATGCAAAATGTCTAGCAAAAGGAAAAGGTACGATTGCTCTCAAGTCAGATGGAGTTATAAAACAGTTGTCCGATGTTCTTTATGTGCCAGATATCAAGAGGAACTTGTTGTCCATTTCTGCGATCACGGATCGGGACCTCAAAGTTCAATTCGATAAGAATGGTGCATAGATCCTAGATCTTCAAGGAAAGGTCATTGGTAAAGGTACACAGTGCAACAACATTTATGAACTCTCAGCTTTCAATGCTCGAGCAGATGTGAAGAACACTAAGCTGTGGCATGAGAGGTTTGGTCATCTAAACCTTAGTTCTTTGAAGGAGATGCATAAAAGTGGAATGATTGCAGACCTACCAGAAATTTCAGATCTGCCCGATGTATGTGAATCTTGCATGATGGGCAAGTAGCATTGGCAGCCCTTTCCTAAAGAGGCCAGCAAGGCAAAGGCTCCTCTAGAGCTCGTTCACACGGACCTCTGTGGAAAGATGGAGACGGAAGCTTTGGGTGGTTCCTACTACTTCATGACACTGATCGACGACTACAGTAGAAGGATATGGATATACTTCTTGAAGACTAAAGACGAGGCTTTTAGTAGGTTCAAGGAATGGCATGTAATGGTCGAGAAAGAAACGGGGAGGAAGGTGAAGAAGTTGAGATCAGACAGAGGCGGAGAGTTCACATCAACTGAATTCAAAAGTTACTGCAAAAGTCATGGAATCAAGAGGCGGAAACCCCCACCACATACATCACAACAAAATGGAGTAGCAGAACGCAAGATGCACATCATCTGCGAGACAGGCCGGAGTATGATGAAAGGGAAAGATTTGCCAAAGCCTTTATGGGTTGAAGCATGTAACACTGCAGTTTACATCCTAAATCGTAGCTACACGAAGGCTGTGAACGGGATGACTCCACTGCAAGCCTTTTCTGGTAAGAAACCTTTAGCTGCACATTTAACAGTTTTTGTATGTGACTGTTTTGTGCATGTCCTTGATGCTACCAAGACCAAATGGGAACCGAAGAGCCAGAAGTGTATTTTCTTGGGCTACAGTGAAGAGGTGAAGGGTTACCATCTCTATAACCCTATTACCAAGAAGATAATTATAAGTCACGATGTGGTCTTCTCAGAACAGCCGCATCAATTGGAGGAGGATGCTTCCTTCCCAGACAACCAGGACCAAGATATCCATCCAGCAGACCAAACTCCCCCAACAGTGCTTGGGAGGATTCAAGACAAAGAAGATGAAGAAAAGCTTGCAGAACCACAATGGCAACGGCCATTCTTGAAGTGGGTAAAGCAGCTTTTGGACCGCAGAGAACTATTGAGGAGGAACCATCCGAACATCGCCGGTCCAAGAGATTAGAGGAGCAAAGAAGGGCACAGGAACACTTGGTCAACTATGCTTTGATGACAAAAGTGATCCGTGCTTATGAATCCAAGTGTCTTGGAAGAGGCACAAGGCGATGATAGGTGGATGGAGGCTATGCAGTCGGAGTATGGCTCCATAATGAAGAACAACACTCGGGACCTTGTGGATCGACCACCAAAACGCAAGGTAATCGGAACCAAGTGGGTGTATAAAACCAAGTATAAGTCCGACGGATTGTTGGATAAGTACAAGACTCAGCTCATGGCAAAAGGATTTGCACAGGTACATGGTTTTGATTATCAAGATACTTTTGCTCCCAAAGCTCGACTAACCACAATTCGCAATGTTTTGGCTTTAGCTGCCCAGGGAAGTTGGCCTGTGTTTCAAATGGATGTGAAATCCGCCTTTTTGAATGGAGATCTCAAGGAGGAGGTATACGTGGAACAACCACCAGGTTTTGAGATCCTCGGTTCAGAAGGTAAAGTCTGCAAACTGAAGAAGGCACTTTATGGGCTGAAACAGGCCCCACGAGCACGGTACAAGCGAATTGATGCCTACTTTCTACAAAACGGGTTCAGGAGGAGCCCATCTGATGCAAATTTGTATATCTTCAGAGAAGGAGGCAGGTGTATGATTGTGGTCCTTTATGTGGACGACCTTGTCATAACAGGGAACCATGAAGAGAAGATCTTGCAGACGAAGCATTTGGTAGGAAGAGAGTTTGAAATGATGATAGACCTCAGACTAATGCATTTTTGTTTGGGGATTGAAGTTTGGCAGGAGCCGAAACAGATCTTCATTTCACAGATGAAGCATGCTGGGAAGAGATACTGAAGGCATTTGGCATGGCTGAGTGCAAGATAGTTGGTACCCCTATGGAGGTTGACGCGAAGCTCTCAAACGAGGATTCATCACCACTGGTGGATGAAGCGAAGTACAGAGAAGACTTGTGGGCAGCTTGATTTACCTATGCAACACACGGCCGGACATCAGTTTTGTGACTGGTGTACTAAGCAGGTTTTCCAATAAGCCCCGAGAGAACCATTGGAGGGCAGGGATGCGGGTGCTGAAATACATCAAAGGCACACTTGATTATGGCAGCACCTATACCAAGGGCAACATCTTGAACGGATTCTGTGACTTGGATTGGGCAGGAGACGTGGACAACAGGAGATGAGTGACAGGGTATTGTTTCTCACTTGGATCTGGAGTTGTGTCATGGGTCAGCAAGAAGTAACCCACAGTTGCTCTTTCTTCTACCGAGGCCGAGTACAAATCTTTATGCTTTGCTTCTTGCGAGGCAGTGTGGTTGAGGAGGATTTTGGTGGACATGGGTGCAGTGCAGAACAAGCCTATGCAGTTATCATGTGACAATCAGAGTTGCATGGCGATTGCAAAGAACCCGATGTTCCACGCTCGTACAAAACACATTGAGATTCAATATCACTTTGTACACGAGCCCATCATGGATGGAGAGGTCGACTTTGTATATTGTATGACTACAGAGAATGTTGCGGACATCTTCACGAAGGCTCTTGGAAGAGACTTGCTGGAGAGGCATCTTCATCGACTTGGCATTGGGCCGAAAAAGTAAGTTCACTTGCGGGTGGACATTGAGGGGGGGTGTTAGATATCAATGCTCCACTCTCATGTAACTACACAAGAACTAGCTAACTCTACTTGTAAGCCCCCCATATGAGGAGAAGGCATTTGAGTAGCTCGGTTATCCGGTAGGTCCTGGTTTGGACACCAGATGGGGGCCATGTGTGGCCTGATGGCTGGACGGCTTTAGATAGATTTGGCACACCGCTAACTAGGCTACATGCAAGTGTGGGAAGGCATCCCTTGACTGACCGCACTGAGGGTAGATGGAGCATTTCCCAGGGCAGCCCACTCTCGGGTTGCGGGGCTCGTTTGGAGCCTCAGATGATCCCGGATGGCTCTATGCCGAACGGTGACCATAGGTCAGTTGCTCTGTTTTACGCATCGGTTCTATCGTATGGTCAGTGGCCTATTTCAGGATCGACCCCTAGTCGACTGTTTTGGCCGGATTGGGTCGATCACCCAATTGAGCCTAACCGACTACGACTGGTGGCTATATAAGAGCAAGCCCGTTTAGCCCATTTCATTACTGGCTACAACAACCCTGATTCCTTAGCATCTAGCCTCCGTCTTCTATTGTTTCCAGCACGCCATCAAAGCTTCTTTCACAGGAGTGCACGGTTGGGAGGCAGCGCCATCTATTGTATCAGTTCTATAGTAATCAAAATTTTGATTCTCTATACTATCTTGTTTTCTCTCTTACATACGAGATCCTATTATCTGTTGAGTATAGACGTTGTATTATTTTCTTACAAGGAGAACGTTTGGATGCAAGGGAAGTTGGAGCATTACACTCAACTTCAGTCTCTTATTCGGCTCCTCCAAGCACTTGACGAGCAACCACACAAGTTACCCTAGAGACAGTGACCAAACAATGATGACTTGGCAGCAGGCCAAGCTATTGTGCACCAACTATCTTAGGCCATTACTCACAGATAGGTGCCAAGCTTGCAGGAAGCAATGGTGCCTCGAGCACCAAAGCAATGGAGGAAGCAATGGCCTAGGCACTACTGCTACTCAATCTAGTGGGCCGAGTTGAGTCTAAGGACATGGACACCCAGAATTTCAGCAATTTTATAGAGGCTCACATAGAGTAGAAGCTCACGTAGTGTACTTTTGAATGATTACTTGGTTGCATGTACGTACAAAATAAAATTTTGATGTTTTTGAATATATTGCTATTTCCTAGACTCTTCAAGATGCATGCTTCACATGCAGCATAGCAGTTTTAATGCTTTAACGGTCTTGTTTCAATCATCATTCATAATTTTCTGGTCTCATGTTCAAGTTTGGAATGTGTACTACAACTTGAAAACAAAGTTTTTGATGAATTCCATTGAGCAATGCATAAGTTATGGGTCATGCAAGATGCCTACATAAAAAAATTCCTGAACCTCATAAAAAATGGCTACATCCAAGGAAACAATGACCCATTAGGCTTCTTAAGTGAGGAGAAAGTAATTGGTCACCTTGTAAATAAGGCCTAAAATCGGCCAATACTAGGTAGCATATGTAGCTCCTTTAGCCCCTTCAAAAAGTAGGGACTAGGCATGGGGACCCATTGTAACATTTTGCATGGTAATTCCCTTTGGTATAAGGAAAAGATGGCTAGTAGTATATGGGAAGAACAATGAAGGAAACCTTTTCTCCCTAAAAAGAAATGAAACCTCAACAACCTTTAGGATACTATTACAAAGCTCTTTAAAATAGATCATCATTACTAAATTGAATTTTAGGAGGAGAAGCTTAAGAGTTCACTTAGTCAAATATTGTACCCAATGCATGAAGAGAAATATTTGACTTCATTGAGAAGGGAAATAGCATAGGTATGATGCTATGGAGTGGCCTTTCCTTGTATGATAAAGAACAAAATATGTACAAGGTTTCCCTTAAAGATAGTAGGTTTTTGATCTAGCTGCTAGACTCGAAGTCTTACTATCATTGAATTGCAAAAAGCGAGACTTGGCCTGAGAGGTGATGCAAGCCTATGGATGACATCTGGTTGACTTGGGCTATTATGATGGATTAAAAACCCTTTGCACATATGGACTTGCCTCATGTAGAGAGCTTGCAATGCCCTTCAAAAACTCTAAAATAGTGGTTCATGCACAATTCTCTCTTAGTGATCAAGAGGCTTCCTTGCTAGGTGTTGTGTTAGATCATATTCAAGAGGACTGGCCATTTAGTTGTGTTCCTTCAATCGGTTAGTAGGTTTCTCAATGGTGCCTTTAAAAAGTTGTTTGCAAAATATCCCTATGAGGGTGGTCTATAGAAGGTTGATTGTTAACTAATCTTTGGTGCTTGAGTTAAATAAGAAATGGAGCCTAAGGTGAAGCCCTGGATGGTCAAAGTCTAGGCTCAAGGACATTGGAAGGGATGCCAAGAGGGAAAAGCAAGTTTCTTATTGTGGAAAACATTAAAAATGTGGTTAGCAGTTCAAGGAAGGTTGTCAAAATGGATAGGGGTCACTCCCATGTTTTGGTTGTGTAGTAAATTGGTAGAAGAGGTTTGACATTTGATGTGGTCATGCCGTGGGATTTCGCAGCAAGTGGAGGACTCTGTGTGAAAGGTCAAGTTGGAATGGCCCGTCTCTTGTCTCTAAATGGATGTTGCACTTATCATGGAGACCTTGTCTACTTTGGTAGCCTATTGGCCGTATCTCCAAGCTATTGTTGTGCTCTAGCAGTATATGGGGTGCTCGATCAGTATATGGGGTGTGGGCAACTAGATTGCCTTGCACAAGAGTGTGGAACTTGGTCGCAGAGATTGTGCACCTCTGGCTATATTGAAGGTGATTGTGTTCTCGACCTTGTCCTACTAATCAGCAAGAAAGATTCACTATGTTTACTACATGTGGGGAATTCACTACCTAAAAATTAGTATAGCTGCACTATAGCATAGGCTATGCATAGAGTGCCGTGAGTACTTTGGCCAAATTTTCTATTTAGTCCTTGTTCTAGAGGGTGACATCCCCTTGATAAAAGTTGACTTCTTATCTTCTTTTTTTAAAGAGAGTCAAATAATGTTTTGATGATAAGGGCCAATCCTAAAACTTCCACACCTGTGATGATTTATCTCCCCTTGAGAGTGCATTTTCCATAACAAATCCATGAATCTAATAAAAATAATTTAATAAAAAATTCCTTGTTGGAGATGTACTATTAAAATTTTCAATAGTAAAGAAGAAAAAGGTTCTAATATATATCTTGGATGAGGAACCTCTAGAGTTTTAACACTAGATCTTATCTAATGCACACACAATACATAGGCAAAATTTATATGTTTGGATTTAGAATATATGACATTTCATTTTTATAGAGAAATCTATGAATTAGCTTAATAGAGGAATCCATAAATGGTTACAAATTGGCTTAAACTTTGAAGTCTTAATATAATGTATTTCATCCTTAAAATTTTCAAGGTTTAAAACATATGTCATGTCGATACTAATTGAGGTTCTTAGGTGCATGCATAAGGAGGAGGTGACTCTAAAGGAGGCAATGCATCGCAGGTGCATAGAGCAGTCCTAGAGAGGATTAAAAATAAAGGAGTCCCTTGTGGGACATGTGGCACCAAAGCCATAGGCCAAGTGGCAAGTGCTGAGCAAGGGGGAGGATTTTGGAAGGAGAACTCCACATGGAAAGTGGGAGGAGGGAACTAGAGGGGACAGTTCATGTAGACAAGAGGGAGCTCATAAAGTCTGCAATTGGGAGGAAAATTCAAAAAGCCCTCTATGTTTGAATGGATGTATCAAGACTTCCATTGACTCAGGTATACCCCTCCTTAAAATGAAGTCATAGAAGCAAGTTTTTCCCTTGGAAATAAAGCCTATAAATGGTGGATGAGCCTCAAGGAAAATGATAGAATTCCTAGGTATTGGACTGAGTTTGAACAAGCCTTCTTAAAAGAGTTTTTACCAAAAAATGAATTAGAAAGAGCATGGGAGGCTTGGGACAATTGCACAATGGGTAAAAACACTCTAGACCACTACATAGTGAACTATAGGGAGGTGGTCCTTATGCTAAAAGGAATTGATGAATTCCAAAAGATAAGGGGTTGCGTGAGAGGTCTCAAAGACACTTATAATTATGGTTTAGGTGAAAATAAATTATCCTAATACCTTTGAGGAAGCAATTAACTCAAATTTAAAAAGAAGGGGCATTTTAAGAAGGAGGTTCCTCATGTATCACCTAAGAAACCTCAAACACAAAATTATCATCTCTTGAAGAAAGAGGATTATGAAAGGGGCAGGTAGGAAAATATTTGCTTTAAGTGTTTGGGTAAAGACTATGCTTCTTGGAACTATCCTAAAAATAAACAAACAGGAGCTAAAGCCCCAAATAGACCTCCACAAGGACAAGTTCATGCAGTGCAAGTGTTGTTGCTTAATGGTACTAAAAAGTACACTGAGGTAGAGGTCTATCATGAGGATAGCACCCACATGTGCTATCAATCATCGGCAATATGGTAGCCCATCTTTGGTCCTCATAATTTAATGAGGATGCATGGAAAAATTTAGGGGAAGAGAGTAAGAGTGATGGTTGATGATAGTGCAACACATAATTTCTTGAACTACTTGTTGAGAAATTAAAATTGCTTAAGAGTCCAAGTGCCCATAAATATGTGGACTCTTTGGCAAAAGGCAATGATAAAAAAGTTTGGGACACCAAGATACATGGTGTAGAGATGGATATTCAAGATTATTAGGATGCCTTGGATTTCCAAATCATGCATCTCGGCTAAAAAAATGTAATGCTTAGTCGAGAATGGCTATATAGTCTTGGGCATAGCTTACAGTGGAGTTATCTTAATAACTCCATTATGTTTTAAAAAGAGGGTAGAGTCTTCCAAATTCAAGGAGAACATGATGTGCCCAACTATCTTGGAACGACTACTATACCAAGAAGAATGCGAGGTATATCTGTGTGAACTTACTTCTATTGGTGATTTTATAAGTTTTCCGCATCGGAAAGAAGTAATATTGTTTTTGATAATGTTAAAAAGTATAAATTTTCTCTCAATGATTTAATAAGTATAAATATTCTTTCAATGATTTAATGTTTGAATTTAAAGATGGTTTTCCATCTGATTTGCCTGATGGTGGTTTACTCCCTGAGAGAGAAGTAGATCATAAAATAGATTTAGTTCCTGGATCTACCCTTGTTTGTAAACCCCCATATAGGCTTATTCAAATGAAGGAACATGAGGTTGAAAGACAATTAACAGAATACCTTAAGAAGGGGCAAATTCAACCAAGTAGCTCACCTTAGTCTGCACTGAGTAGCTCACCTTGGTCTGCACCAGTTTTACTAGTAAAGAAAAAGGATGATACTATGTGTTTATGCATAGATTACTAAGCACTAAATTAAATCACCATAAAAAATAAGTATCCTATGCCTCGCATTGATGAGCTCTATGATCAACTACAAGGGGAAGAATATTTTACTAAAATTGATTTAATGTCAAGATATCACCAAGTACAAATTAGGAAAGAGGATGTCCCTAAGACATCATTCGTACTAGGTATGGGCATTATCAATTTAAAGTAATGCCATTTGGATTAACAAATGCTCCAGCAACTTTCATGACACCTATGAATAGTGTCTTAAGGCCATTTTTAGGGAAATTTGTTGTAGTATTGTTAGATGATATCCTTATTTATAGTAAAATCAGGAAAAAACATTTGGAACATTTGTGAAAAGTGTTCCAGCTGCTTAGAGATTTTTCACTCTTTGCTAAAGAATCCAAATGTGAATTCTTTGCAAAAGAAGTGAAATACTTGGGACATATAATATCCCAAGAAGGGATTCGTATGGGCCCTGAAAAAATAAGGGCTATATTGGAATGGCCACATCCTACAAACCTAGAAGAACTATAGATATTCTTAGGTTTGTCCAAATTCTATAGGAGATTCCTCCAGGATTATGCTAAGATTGCTATTCCAATGACGAATCAGCTTAAGGGGAAGGGAAGCACCTTCATGTGGGATGAACCTCAAAAGAGAAGTTATGAAAAATAAAAAGTAACTATAGCAGCAACTCCTATCTTAAAAGTAGTGGATCCCAATGAACCATGCATGGTTGAGACAAATGCCAGTGATTTTAATGTTGGGGCAAGTACTTTTAGAGACCAGTGGCTTTTGAAAGCAAAAAGTTAGATTGTGCCAAATGAAATTACTCAACATATGAGAAGGAACTATATGCTATATAGTCTATGCTTTAAAGAAGTGGAGGCACTATTTATATGGTGCAAAATTTAAGATCATCTTTGATCAAAAGAGCATTAAGTGGATTTGCAATCAACCAGAGTTTAAAGGCATAAAAGCTAGATGAGTTGAATTAATGCAAGAGTTTGATATACAATTGACATATCGGAAGGGGAAGTTCAATGTGGTAGCAGACTCCCTTAGCCGAATGCCAATTGTTAATTGAGTTTTACTTAATTTCAGAATGATTTCCTAGAGTCCTTAAAGGGGAAATGTGAGTTTGATCCTCAATTAGAAATAGGGATCCAATTAATCCTTGGCTTTCACTGAGGAGTTGCATGGAAATGGTGACACACCACAGGTTGGTGATAAAGGACTCTCAAGTGGAAAAACTATACTATTGAAGATGGCTACTTGCTCTACAAGGGTAGAGTATGTGTCCTGGATAATAATGACGTTAGGCACCAAATTCTTTTTGAATGTCATGATATTTCGAGTGCTGGATACCTAGGAATTCAAAAGACGTATGCACTTCTGAAAAGGAAATTCTTTTGGCCAAGAATAGGTAAGGACAGCCAAGATTATGTATTGAAGTGCCAAGAATGCTAGGTCAATAAGGTTGAATGCCTTAAGGTAGGAGGTCTCCTACACCCATTGAAGATTCCATATGGAAAATGGAAAAGCAACTCCATAGATTTTATTGTGGGATTACCTAGGACACAGAGGGGGCACAACTCTGTGTGGGTAATTGTTGATCGGTTGACCAAGATGGCTCATTTTATTCATGTCAATGAAGATGTTAAAACTCTAGAATTAGCTAGGCTATTTGTGGATCATATTTATAGATTATATGGGCTACCAACAACAGCCGGTATTGTTACCGAGATAACAAATTTAACAGCCATTTTTGGAGGGCTGTGTTTATGAGGTTAGAAACTTCATTGAATATGAGCACTACAGATATCCATAGAGTGATGGTCAAACTGAAAGAGTCAATCACATCATTGAGGATATGCTTCGAGCATATGTAAGTAAACAACAAACTAATTGGGAATAGTATTTGCCCATATTAGAATTTGCATATTATAATAGTGCCAAACATTCAGCTACAAGTTTAAGTCCATTCATAATGATGTATGCATTCCAACCAAGAGCCCCAATGGCAATGGGACTCAAAAAAGAGAAGGTTCAAGCAGCCAAAGACTTTCTTGAAGATATGAATCAAACGCTTAAGTTAGCTAAAGGCATAAGAAGATCTCAAGATAGAGCATGAAGTTATGCAAACCCCACTATAGAAGGTTGGAGTTTGAAGTAAATGAGAAAGTCTACTTCAAGGTACCTGAATCTTCAGAATCTCTAAAGACAGGTAAATGTCCGAATTTGTCTCCTAGGTATTGTGGACCATTCACAATACTTAAGAGGATTGGAGAAATTGCTTACAAATTAGCCTTACCTGAAGGATGTAGAGTACATCCAGTTTTTCATGTTAGTAGGCTTTTAAAAAAAAAAGGAGATGATGATAATCTCATTAGAAATGAAGTCCTAGTTGAACTCATTGAGCCTGCATGTTTACCACACAAACCAGAAAGAATTTTAGATAAACAAGAAAAAAGAACATGACATGGCAAGAATGTTTGGTTAAGTGGAAAGATAGACATGAAGAGAGTTCAACATGGGAAAGGGTAAGCAGTCTCCAGAGGAGGTTTCCCAATTTTGTTTTCAAGGACGTAAACATTTCTTAAGGGGAAGGGAATGCTACGTCAACTATAATACCATGACCATGGTATAAGGCGGGAAGCCAAAGGTCTTGGCAACACTTGCATGGGACCTAGATGGCTTGGGTCTAGGATCATGCCTAGCCCTAGGCATTTATGAGGAGGTGCATAGAGTAGCCCTAGAGAGGACTAAAAAAGAAAGGAGTCCCTTGTGGGACATGTGGCACCAAAGCCATATGCCAAATGGCAAGTGTTGAGAAAGGGGGAGTCATCTGGAAGGAGAACTCCACATCGAAGTGGGAAAAGGAGGGAACTCAAGGGGATAGTTCACATAGATGAGAGGGAGCTCAAAGAGTTTTTGGTTGGGAGGAAATTTGAGAAGAAGCCCTCTATGTTTGAATGACGTATCGGAGAGTCAGAGAGAGAAAGAATAAAATTATATTATTGCAAATCAGTATAATAGATGGCAATTGCTTCCTAGCCATGTGCTTGGGTAAATAAGCTTTGATGGTATGCTAGGAATAATAGAAGATGCAAGCTACATGTTGGGCAAATACAAGAGCAATACACAGGCTATCATTATATAGCCCCTATCAAGAGTGTGGTTGGTGCTTAGTTGATGGTTGACCTTAGGTTTATGGTTCACTAAACCACCACTCCCTATTAAGAAATCCATACCATTGGGGGGGGTTAGGATCTCCTTCTCAACCAAATTTCCTCCAAGTGGCAAAGCAAGCTACTTTGTACAAAACTATAGTAGAATAAATAGGAATAATTTGAGTCAAAAACTGAGTCAAAGTATTGCTTTTGCATAGGTCATGCCATACTCCAAAATCTTCCCTTGGCATAGGTGATGCCAAACTTCAAACTACTTACCTTTGATGTATTTCAACATCCACATCCCTTCCTTCTAGTGGTTCTCTTAGCGATTTGTGAAATAAGTTCTCAAACATATTTGTTGCATAGTGATTCTAATTGCATGTTGCATAAATAATTGAGACTCTCCATGATCCTTCTATATATAGACTTATCCACAAATAGGGAAGAATCTCCTTGTGAGAGCTTTGAGTCAACCTACATAGGGGTGCCCATTGTTTTGCATTTAGACATTTTGAGTGCCTTTAAAATATCTTGAGCATACTTTTGCTATGAGAAATAGAGGTTATTTGGCTCTTTCCAAACCTTAGTTCCCAAATTAGAATGCATAAGACCAAGGTCTATCATCTCAAACTCTCAACTCAACATCTATTGATCTTTATGTGGCTCCCTATGGCAATAAGACCATCCACATAAAGGACAACTACAATATAGTTGACTTTCTCAACAAAAAAATATAAAATATCATCTAAGGGGGATTCTTATAAACCAATATTCACAAAGTAAGTATCAATCTATTGGAGTGGTAGCACCAAATTTTTTGTATATTTGTACACCATGCCCCAATCTTCTTGCTTGATCGTCGAATCCTTCAACTCTACCAATGAGGACATTTAGGTTGTGTGGTAGATTAGCAAGTCTAGGCTCCCCGTAGGCTAAGCCAAGATCGACCGATTGCCATCCGTGATGCATCAACATGCACATGAAATATCAAATTCTCATTGGGGTTTAATAGGATGAGTGCCTTGATCACCATTGCTTGTAGGATCTAGAACACTTTTCTTTTTCCTTTTCTTCATTCAAACTTTCTTTCTACTCTTGTCAATCGAGGAAGTTGTTCAGAAACTCCTACAAACTTCTTGATAGATAAAAGCCAAGGAAATCCTACAAATGAACACAATTTCTTGACGATGCTTGGCTCTCTCATCTTTTGTATATGGCATCTATCTTGGATTTTTTTATCATGATGCCATCAGAAGGTCATGTGCCCCAACAATATGCTCGAGAACACATAAAACACATATCTTGTATGGGATTTTTGGAAGACCTTTGATAGCCATTCCAAATGTGCCCTCTTTATGCCATAGGTTGAGAAATTGTCCAGAATTATTGTGAATTTTTTGTCGATATACTCTTGAAGGTCTTTACCATGAAGCATTGAAAATCCCAGGTACATCTTCTATGCAATGGAATCATGTAGCACCTCATTTGTCATCTTCTCTTGGTCCTCTTTGGTTAATGTGATTAGATTGTACCCACTATGACTCCAAATGCAATTCGTACATATGATCTTTGACACTTGGCAATCTAATCTCCTGTCAAGTTGCTCAGCTTTTGTGGATAAGTTTAGAGGCTATACTTTAGTTGTATATTCTATTTATTTTCCAAAACCCTTCAAAAATACTACATGTAGGATGTAAACACTTATAGATAATTGAAATTTGTGCTCTATAAACTCAAGCGTTTATCTTGTTTACCTCTGATCCTCTATCAATGAAATACACAATTCATGAAGCAATTCCTTTCTCTCTCCCAATAGGCCTAGATTGGTGTCAATAGGTTTTGATACTACTAAGACTAAAATACAAGAGTATTCAATACACAAAGTGCCACTTGATATTATACTAGGAAGGAAAAGAGTCATAGAAAAAGGATGGAGACACTCCCTGGGTACAATATCCCTAGGGCCCTAGATGAGTGGCTCATTCTTCGTCACATATAGTATTTGAGATCTTTCATTAGATCATATCGGTATAAAAACGAGATGTCCAAAATAACCCTTTGTCCGTAAATATAGCGGAGACTATCACATAGCCCATTAGGGCTTTTATTTATGAAAAATGATTTATGTCCTCTCATAATAAAATATTGCCATGGAGTACAAGAACAATCTAAATACAAAAGTTGTCCCATTGCCATATGATGTGCACCATGTGACATCTCACAACTAGTATCCTCCCACTATCTCTAATTCTCATTCGTAGCTCCATCACCTATACAGAAGATGCAAAATCACAGTTAATTGAATGAATCACCAATTCAACCAATCCCAACATAAATGTGCTTAACATACAATCAAACATAGCATTAATAATAGTAGAGACATCAATATTAACATGGAATCACTTGCAATATCAAAATCTAGCATGGAAAAAAAACTACATAGTAGGATTCCCAACTAAACCATAAAAGGTATCCTCTAGAACCCCTACCATTTTTGGTATGGTTCCATGGAGTACTTTACCATGGTAAACAACATTATAATATCTTAAGCACATAAGGGAAGAAAATAAATTTTTTGTAATAGTTTCATAGGTTTGATAAGCTTGTGTGGCTTTGGATTCTTCTTGACAAGTGTGTGTGGCTCTAGACTCTTGCTAATAGCCTCTATTGAACTTGAGTGGCTTTGAAATCTTCTTGAAGTACCTTCTCTTTAAACGTTGATTCCTTCTCAACTCTTATTTGACTTTAAATTCCCTCATGCTCTCCCTATCCAGCACTACTGGAGCCTTCTCCGATAGTCAATGCTCTAACTATTGCATGGTGATAAATCCTGTTGTGATTATGTAGGAAAGGAGACTTTGTTTGCATATAGTAGAGTTTTGAAGAGCATATTTCAATGAACTATATGCATATGGCATTTCATAAAAGACCATTTCATAAAATAGATTATATAAGAATAACATTATATTAACAAGATATGCACATCATAAAATCATTGAATAACATAGTGACAAAGGTTGCTATGATTTTGTAGGAAATGACATTTTTCTTGCACACAATAAAGTTTTGAAAAGCCTACAAAATCATATTGCCATGAATTATATGCATTTTAAAAGAGCATTTCATAAAACATATTACATGCAAGAATGCTATTATATTCAAAGTACTTGCACATCATAAGATCACTCAAGTTATCACATCTCCCCATGACAAATCCCCTAACAAGGAGAAACTAATCTTCAACCATGCACTAAAAATCAAGATAAATATTGAGCATAACCTAGAAGTACATTTGCATACACAAAATAACATCTCATCATTTGACTTCAAGACTTTCTTTACAAGTGTGGTTTCAAAGTTCAATGAATGTACACTTAAGTGTAGATACAAAAGAAATCATTCATGCATGATTAATTTGGAATCATGATTTCAAATTTCATTAGATGTATGTGTGTGGAAACCAAAGAATACACATCGTAGATTCAAAATGTTATGAGACATGTTTAGTTATAGCTATAACATCAATCTCATTGTATTCTATCCCCTACAACCAATTCAAAGTGATGAGCAAATAATTTGAACTTTGTTGGAAGTAACATAAGGTCTCTCATCATGGTCAAATGTGCTCCCATGGTATTCACCATGAAAAAATTTATCTAGCACGTTTCTTCAAGGGAAATATTCTATAGGTATTTTATCATCATCCTTCAGATAGCGAGTCATGAACAATGACGACGAGTCATGAGTTGTTGTTTGCAACAGGCTATTATGAATTTTCACTAGTCTTAAATATTGATCAATTTTGCAATCCTTTGGAGACATTAATGAGAACTATTTTCATAACTTTTGCAAAATACGAATAGTTTCAAAATTATTTTAATAAATGTACATATTGCTAAGTTTAATAAATGTACATATTCCTAAGTTTAATAAATGTACATATTGCTAAGTTTAATAAATGTACATATTGCTAATTTAAATATTGCTAGTTTCAATACATATTGCTAATTTTTTCCCGTTAATGAAAATTTCAATCCATGATGAATTTTTTTCGTTCGTGCTAGATTCTAGAATCCCAAATTTCATCTGACAAAAAAAAATTTCATCGATGGATTAAAATTTCCGTCGATGGAAAAAAAATTTTATTGATGGAAAATTTTCGACGGCGGAATTTTAACATGACAGTTTTTTACCCGATATTTTAATTTCGTGAATTTTGCAAATTTCATATTTTTTTAATGAACATTTTATTCTATTAATTTTGTTTTCATTTTTTTTGATAAATTTTTTATTATGTACATACACCCTGTATACATCCCCTAACTCTTTAAAATCATTGCATGCCTTGCATACACCTTGTAAATCAACCTTGGGTCGATTTGAGAAGAGATAGCATAGGGTACACACAAACATATATCCTCCAAATACACCTTAGGTCAATTAGATGATCACTCATACATAAAGACATTTTGAAAGTTTTCCCAAAGCAACACAACAAATGAGTCAAGCTTTTCAAATCGACCTTGGGTCAATTCGATTACTACTCACACACTTTTTGAGATAACCACACACACACACATAGACACACACACACAAAGCGTATTCTAAGGTTCACCTACATACGTGATCAGTGAGATGTCATAAAAGAATTATCATAATGGCCTGGCTTTTCAAATCAAACTTGGGTCGGTTTGATGATCACTCACCCACATAAACAAATGGCATACCTTAGGTCGATTTGTGCTTTTCATGGAGGATCACCACAAGTCGACCTTAGGTCGATTTGTGCACTTCATGAATGTTTCTTATGATTCACACATATGTACACACAGATACATTAGAACTCATTACAAGCTTGTTCTCAAACATACCCATGTACACTGCAAATTGGCCTTGGGTCGATTTGAGAAGCTTGTTTATCATAATGTCTAGACTCATCAAATTGAGAAGCTTGTTTATCACAATGGCTAGACTCATCAAATCAATCTTGTTTATCATAATGTCCAGACTCATCAAATCGATCTTGGGTCAAATCAATGAGCACCAATGCACATCTACTTAGATGATCACTTAGGTGCATGCACACACACGTACACGCATGTTCTAGGAGACACTAAAACATAATTCAAATAAACCTTGGGTTAATTTGAGAAGTGCTAGACCAACACACACTGCAAATTAACCTCGGGTCGATTTGAGAAGCATCTTAATCATAGTGCTCGGCTTATCAAATTCGACCTTGGGTCGATTTGATGAACATTCACATAGAGATAATTAAATGATCACTCAAATACAAAAATACATTGACTTGTTCACTTCATGGATGTTTTTTATGATTCACACATACACACAATACATTATAATTCATTACCCAAACACACAAGCTTGTTAAAAAATACCCATTCACACTGCAAATCGACCTTCGCTCGATTTGAGCACACTCATGCACATCTACTTAGATGATCACACAAGCACACACACACGCACACACATGTTCTAAGACATACTAAACATGCTTCAAATTGACCTTGGGTCGATTTGAGAAGTGTTGGCATATGGTGTTGAACATAAATCAAACATGCCCTAGGTCAATTTGCTGATGACTCACATGTTTGGCCAAACACATGCTTAGAGTTCATCACAATGGCTGGTCGATTTGCACTTCATGAATGTTGATGATCATTTGCATGCATACAAATATACATTCTAAGACAAATACATTCTAAACATTCTCCACACATTCTACATAGACCAGATTGACACACCCATGCACACTTCTAATGGATCTTGGGTCAATTTAAGAAGGGATAGCTTAAAGTGTTTAACACAATTTCCATAGGTTGATTGGATGACGAAAGACATTGCAATCAATTTTCTTCTTTGTTATGTTCTGTATTAATAAAATGCATGGATAGATGTATCATATGTATCTATGCTTGATATAATTAAACTTTAGTAGCACTAATATTGTATTAATGTGTAGGAATTCAATGGATACACAGACAGAGATGACACCAAACCCATTAAACGAGAAAGAAAAGTCAACACATGAGAAAACAGACAAGATGGAAGGTTTAAATAAAAATGTTGGCACATCAATGGAGGAGAAGGTTTTAAAAGTCATTGATATAGCGGAATGGTATGTAGATACTTATGGAATGGATTATGATAAATGTTTGGGGGGAGATTGCCATGTTCGCCAAAGGAAAGGGATGGCATAGTATTGGCAAGGTAGTTGATATGCAAGAGGGTGTGGATAGTAAAGTAAATCCATGCATTACTGCTATAATAAAGACAAAGAAAGGTGAAGAGGTAATCATCAGAGCAACACTCGATAAATTTGAGGTTACAAGGATGGTAGCAAGTTTCAGTAATAAGCCAAATTCAATGAAAAATCTTGGTTGGGAGGTGCAACTTGGAAGCACATTGAGCGATTGTGGAATCAATTGCGTGGCAGACATAATAACAGGGTTCAAGACTGTGGAAGAAAAAATGAAGAAGAAAAAAGAAACCAAAAGATTAAAAACAGAAAAAAATGCTAAAGGGCGAAAGAAGAGTAAAATAGATAAAGAGGACTTGCCTCTTGGTCCCCATTGATAGAGCCTCTAGACACGATGCTACCTGATACCAAGAGATTAGAAAAAGATGAGATGGAATTTATGGCAAGTGCAGAGTCCTTAATGCGATGGAAAGCTTACTATCCATTTGGATATGGGACAACTTTTGAAATTGATGTCAAAAAGTGTTATGAGGCAGGAGTTAATCATGTGTATAGGCCACATAAAGAAAACATGGTGTTACAATTGGTTATGGACTTTTGTAAAGCACCACACCCGGTGGACACAACCATAGACTTAGTACCCTTTGACAGAAAGAATTAATGCCCATTCAAGACTTTGAAAAAAGATGACATTCATCGTGTGGACTACATTGTTATTTCTGAGCAACACTCAATTGAAGCTGCAAAAAGACTTCAAGATATAAAGGAAGTCCCTGAACCTACAAAATCCTTGTATAGATACGATAACAATATTTCATTTTATTGAATATTATATCGAGATTATATCCTTGGTTGAAATGTTCGATATGTACCTTTGAAATGAGTTGTTTATTTTTTGTCCAATGTTAATAGGTTTTAACGCACTAGATTAATCATGAACTATCCAAATGTGGAGCTAGTTGAGTGCTCAAGGATAGCAAACATTGTACATGCCAAAACTATGAGGAGGTCCCCATACTTGGATTAGCTCGCACATGCTAGGCAACAGTGGGAAGCTTTTGGAAAGCCAGCCAGGCCAACAAAAGGACGTGATCACAGTGATCTATGGGATGTGTGTATTGATAATTTGTATAGATATATATGCTTATGTTTTTCTTTGATCGTACATATTATAATGCATCAATAATTCTCAATAACTTTGTCATGTGACAGAAATTCATCGAGATGACAAAGATGAGCCTTGACAAGCTCACATTTAAACATGACATCCACATGATCACATCCTTAGAAGATATTTTCAAAAAGTGGATGACAATAGCAAAAATGTACATAGCTGGACAACTTCCTAACACATTGGGAAAGATTGAGCCACTAAAAGAAGACAAAAAAGCAAAAGACGTGATCAAAGAGGGAGAGGACTTCGTAAAGGTTAGGCAAGCACCACATACAACTCCTGTTTGTGGAACATTGTTTCATTGTTTGGAGGGACTATCTGAGGACAACATTCGAGAATTACAAGACAAGATAATGAAACATAGTTTGTCTTAAGAAGGGCAAAGAAGGCAGGGCAGTTGATAGATATGGAAGATGCTTCAAGGAAGATGAAAGCAGACCAAGTTCTACACGGAGCAGTGCAACACATTTCAATACACTTGTTGGAGGTAATAAGAAGCAAAGTTGGAATGTTGTTCTATTCGCTTGTGCAATTATAAATGAAGAATATAACAAAATAAGTAGATGGTTTGAGGAGTGGATAAAAAATGCATTGAGCAAGATGAAGAGACCTGCACCATTGCCTGTTTTAGTGACAGATATGATCACATCATGCTCTAAGAGACACGTTGGATTTAAAGGACCACTCAATAAAAAGATGCCATGGATAGTGTCTGTAGTAGGAGCACATTTTGAATGCATGGATGTTCTAAATAAGTTGCCATGCGATGTTCTTTTGGGCCTTGTTGTCCTCGACATGGTGTCAGAAGAAGAATCACATCATTGGAGTCAAGAGGACTTTTCTCACTTATTCACACTCTTGGATTCCATTAATAAGCATGATCAATTTGTCCTTGCTGCAATTATCAAGGAATTAGGAGTCATTGGGATGTTAATTGAATGTGCAAAACAACAAAATTGGAATACCATCATAGCGTGGGGTTCATATGATAGAAATGTCAATCAGACATCTCACCAATACATGGTACTGTGCATCTTCTTTTACAAAGGAGATGATTATAATCATGACCAATTCATGCCATCAAATTGCGAACCTAATTTCTCTTGGGTAGAAACAAAGAACGTAGAAGAAACATGGAATTTGAAATATGTTGATTGTTTGATTGATTCATACTACCATGATAACACCATGTTGTAGACGTATTCACAGGTGGGGTTTCCACTCAAGCAGCTCTTTCAAAAAAAAGATGTCTAGCCCTTACAAAATCTGAAGGGGAAGTGGGAGATTTGGAAGCAATGTGTGCACACATTATTGATGTTGATGAGTCTCTAAAGGTGTGGATGGGACTAGGCATCTGTCGAGGCAAATCTAATAACAAGTGTTGAGCTTCTGAAACAGATATACAATGAAGCAAAGAAACCTCATCCAACATCTCCAAGCAATTCAGATGATGAAGGACATAGAGGTAATGATACAAAAGACAAAGAGGACGTAGACAATGATGATAAATGAAATATTTGATATTTATTTTTAGTACATATGAGGATTTCTATTTTTCCTTAATTAGATTGATATTAGTTGTGGTTATTGCTTTATGTTTGATTTGTATATGTTGGCATAGTCTTTTTAAATCGAATGTTAACTTTAATTATGTGTTGTAAACATAATTTTGCAATGATATGAAGACCACCAAGGAAGGCACACAATCCTTCCACCCCTAGATTGTTTTATTTTAAATGACACAATTTATTTGATAGTTTGTTCAATATATACAAACTTATATTATTTTTCATATGGGTACTTGACAGGCACTTTTCAATTAATAACTACTCTATAGAGAAATGTTTACAAACATATTCATATAGAAGATGCTTGTAAAAGTGTTCATGTACATGGAAACTTAGATATTAACAATTCCCATAGGAGTGTTGGTCGTTGCACATTAGAAGAATCCCATAGTGTAGGAGATTGCAACTTTGGTGAATCTATTCAGTTGAATCAAGAAGAAGAAAGAGAATCTAAGCACATGACTCATTAAACTATGTTGTTGATCATGAAAATACTCGACAAGTACAAGAGGACCTTGACATGGATGTTTCTAAAGAGGATTCAAGAGAAACTATAAAATGGTCCTCTAAAACTAATTATTCAATGCGAGAATCCATACAGGGTTCATCGCATACAAAGGAGACTCATAGAGTTCATAAACGAGCCATCATTTTAGACTTAAATGGATTATTGCTATGCAAGGTTGATAATAACTTCTCTGATAGTAGATGCTACAACATTGGGAGGGAGAAGATATTGCTACGGAGTGGATGCATAGAATTTCCACACATTCTTATTGAGCACTTTAATGTGGGAATATGGTCTTGTGCCTTGGGGTAGAATATAAAGCGGAGAATTCAATTACTAGAAGAAGTAGCAAGTAAAAATTTGCCTTTCTTCATGGTTTGGGGACAAGAGGAATGTTATAAAAGGCAAAATTCTCCATTATTTAGACTAGACAAGCAGAATGTAGAAGCATTTTTCAAGCCACTTTATACCATGCGGGAATCATGGAAAGGACAATATGATTAGACAAACACTGTCTCGATTGATGATAGCCCATATAAGGGTTGTGTAAATCCTCTCAATACTTGTTTGTTTCTAGAGCCATTTACACCTAAGAGTCAAGCCAATGTTGACCCCATAGAAAAAGTATTGCCTTATCTCCTTGAATTGAGACATGTTTCAGATGTCCGATTAATGATCATAACAGATCCCTTTGGTCAATGTCTAATTACACTAGGTCATCCCTTGTATGGATACTTTGAGAGTGTTATCAAGCATTTTCAAAATTTATGGAGCAATATTCCTCCTCCAAAAATATTTTGGGAAGAAAGTTACCTTTCCTTAGACAAGGAGAAGAAACCATCAAATTTTCCGAAGCATGATGAACAAAAACAAACGAAGCAGTTAATGAGAAAACCAGCACCATTAAGGAGATTGTCTACAGAACAACTTGACATATTACAATCAATGTGCAATCTGGATTCAATAAGTGATATGGAGACAATCTTAAGGGCTCAACAACTTGGATTCTCGGGTCAATACATTACAGGCAGAATTGCAAGAATTTATCTTCGGCCTTTGGAAGATTGGCAAAGACAACATGGTAGTAAGAGAACAAGTAAGAAATAATCCCATTTGTTAAACTCAATTATATATGTCTAGTTCCTCTATAAGTGGCGCTACTGCATAATTTTTCCTATTACTCATAAGAATTTGCATGAAGCTTTGTTTTCAATTAGTGTTGCATTGAAAATAAGACAATGTTTATAAGCTTCAAAGAATTGTACTAACTCTACTACTTTCCTAACATACATTCATTTTGTTAAAGGACTTGATGTCAAAAAAAATTTGTAGTTAAGGAAATAGTGTAAGCTCTCTAAGTTTTGGAAAGTTGATTTAGATGAAGCAGTAAAGTTGACCACTTTTTGGTATGTTGCAAGCACAGATGAGTTGAAGAAGCATGAAGAAAGGATATTAGCTATTACAGATATTAATTCTACAAATGTAGCTGCATTGAAGGACTTCAGAAGGTTGTTTGATGTTAAGGTTATCATTCAACAGCGACCTCAATACTTGTCATTTGGTAGAGAAGATATTTCAATCCTCATTAATGCTTTGAAAGCGGTTAATGACAAAGTAATGATGGCCATCCTCAGGTTTGATACAAACTTTTTCTTGGCTTGATACTTTAGTATTTTGTTTGAATCTAACGCTTTAACGTTTTTTTCTTTGTGCGTGCAGTAGCGTTATATCACAATTTCCAAGCTCAGTACAAAATCGCATATATATACTAGATTCTCTTCTTTTCGATGTACTTAGCGATAAGACAAAGATCATAGCCAATGTTTGTGCCTAGTTGCAACCAACTAGATTTGGATGGCATGCGAGTCATCTTTATGGCATATAACAAGGCGTAAGTAGCATTATAAAATTATTTTTACTCTTTCATTGATAAGATTGTGTCAAATAATTATTATTATTAATTAATCATGCAACGCACATTAGAGTTTGGTAGTTTGGGACCTTGAAGATGAAAAATGTTGGCCTGTCAATTCAATTGAAGGCTTTCATGGCTTAGTGTTAATGTAATTATTTTCTTAATATGTTGTCATTTCCGTGTTATGTATCATTAAAAGTCATATGCAATATAGATACTCAATCCTTTTATATGTTTGATGGGTAGGTCAGCAACAAAATTGGTGTCTGCTATTGGAGGAATCAAGCAACACCAAGGTAACTTAGTAGACACAAAAGATTTCAAAAAACACATAGCAGTGAAACAAAATGATGGGCACAACTGTGGGTGGAGAGTGGGCTACAATTGCATGATAGTCCTCAATGAAATTTTTGAACGAAACTTACATCCCTCAATGGATGAATATATAGAGATTGATCTACAAGCATTTATGGCTGAGACCGCCATTCAAGATCTAATTGCTACAATCAAGAAACAACATGCGATAGAAGTAGACGAGATTAAGTCTACACCCAAAGCAACACGACAAACAATTGAGTCTCCAAAAGCATCACAACTTCTAGCAGAGTTGGAGATACAATCTATGCCCAAAGCATCCACACCAAAAGCATCCCAACTTGTAGAGGAAGAAGATATTAAGTCCACTCCAAAAGCATCATAGCATGTAAGGAAGGAGAGTTTCAATCTAACTTCAGAGCATGACAGCCTTTATAGGTTGCATCACAAAATTCTATAAACTCCATTGTGAACCATCTAGCTGATGTTGTAATGTAGTCCAAATTTCTTGTAATTAAAAAAATATGAATTGACTCATGAGGTTGTTTTTGTTAATTAGGTCTAATATCTAAAAGCTTGTTTACTGATGATGTAAATTTAATCCATGTGTATCATATAATGATATGGATGTCTATTGATGTGTTTTGTAGAGAAATATTAAATGTGATGTTGATAATTTGATAATTATAATAATTTGGATTGCTGAGAATGAAGCAAAAAGTGAGAGGCAAGAAAGAGCATTAAAAAAAACATTGAAAGCAAAGAGCATTCTCATTTTATTGCAGATAAAAAACATTAAATGCATTCGCATAAATATAGAAAATAAAAGCAAAAACAAGCAAATATAAGTGAATTTTAGCATTAAAAATTTAAAAATGAATGCAATGATAAAGGATTTGAAGGCTTGCCAATGAATGCAATGATAAAGGGTTTGAATGCTTAAAGATATATCCTTTATCATTGCCTTCATTTGAAGGCATCAAGGATTTAAAGAGATATTTCTTTAAGCATCCAAGAAATATCTACAATGCAATTTACACAAATAAAAAGTAAATATAGGTGAATTTTAGTATATTAAAATTAAAATTTAAGTGCACTAATAAAGTATTTGAAGCCAAACCTTCCATTGATTATTGGCAATAGGTTGTACCAATTGATCATACTAACTTCAATATCTACTAATGAGTAGTGCTATTCACAAATTCATGCCACGTATCTTAATAAAAGTTTGTTTCAGAATTTATCTTTTTTAAGATCAAAATTGTGAGTGCCAAAAAAAGTGGGACTTGGGTTCTTCCCACTTTTCCTAATAGGTCTCATCCTCCAAAGTCGTATGGACTGCACACACAAAAACACCAACAATTAACATCTGTATTCACCATTGCAGACAATCTGGCTAGACGGCACAAATCCACTTACCCTCACCAAAAGCTTGCTTCACCACAACCTCAAACACTTTCCTCAATGAACAATTTGAAGATTTCTTCAAGGTAGCGCTCATCACCGATGTACATGCTTTTGTCGATGGTGCTTTCATGCCAGATAGCACTTGTGGGACACTCTGTGTACAAGAAGGACTAGAGTTCTAGTCGTGCAATTAGCTAACGCAGAAACGAGCTTTTTTTCCATAAAAACATCTAAACTGACACGAATACTTCAACCTCCAATTGAATATGTTAAAACAAAAAAAACTCGTATCAACAATCCATACCTTTGATGCTAAAGTTATCCGCTCCAAATACCTCTTCTTCGGCACACAGTGTGCCAACATTCCTAGGTTCCACAAATCTTGACACCACAGCCGCACTGCAATTAGCAATTATGAACACCCATGTCGGACACAACAAATCAAGATAACCATGCACACTCTCTCAACCCGAAGAAGTGTCATATGCATAATCATTTTTTGCGTCGTATTTCCCAAATTCTGTATGAGAACCACACAAAATTAGAACGTTGCATCATCGCTTTCCCCTCTATATTTCTCCAATTCTATAGAACAAAGCGAAGGAAAATTAGAATACACAAATGGAGGGAAGAACAAATACAAGTCAATAAAAAATTCCGAAAGAAAAAGAGAACGTAGAACCTTCATTGCTCCCTATTTCCATCAAATCAGCCTAAGGATATATATAGGGGTATCCTCCCCTTCGTCTTCTACATGTAGGCAATGGACCCCTCAGTGTGACCCATCAGTCAACTGATGGAGGGTCCCTATCAATCGCCATTAGTCCCCATCGGATCCGATAGCCAGGAACTTCTCATGCCCTCCATGCACCATGCATGGAGGCTCATGCAAACTCTACTCCCAATGGCGGTCCACATTTATTGTTCAACCAGTCCAGTTGGATGGAGCTAGGGGTATCCTCCCAGATACACCTCTAGCTACAAACGCGCCTCTAGCTACACGACCATGACGACGGAACTCTAGACACTGCTATAGCACACGATGATCATGAGTTCTTCTAGATTAGTTTTAGTTTTTAGATTGGGAGAATTCCATCCATTGAATGAAAATTCCGTTCATTGCTTTGAGATATTTCTGTCATTCCTGATGAGAGAGAGAGTTCATTCCTTTTAGAGATCTATTTTGTGAGATAGATCTGTGAGAAATAAAGTCTCTCTTTGTTTAGTTTGTTGAGAGCTTTGAGAAAAGTCTGCTACCTCGACCAAGCTGCTCCAATCTCAAGTGCCCTTCTAGCAATTCGCCCAGCTGGCCAAGCCTCCACACAACTCAATGGCCATCTTTTCTCTGCTTCACAAAGCCTAAGCCGACTAGCTCCAAGCTTCTATTCAACAACTCCTTCCAATGGCCTTTCTGCAAAGCAAAGGTAGACTAGAGCATTACCTCGACAAGCAACGCGCAACGCCATCCACGAGCAACGCTACCCAAGCATCTCCAAGAACCGCTCTTCACAAAGGTAGCTCCTTCAGTCGACTGCAGCACCCACAACTCATATACAACCTCGTCAGTGACTCAAAAGCTCCATCGATAGCTATGAGTCCACACTCCTTCAAGCCTCAATGCAGTCGGCCCTTCTGCTAATGGCTCTACCAATCGACTGCTGCACATAGCATGCAACTACCATCAGGACTCTATCAGAACTCCAACAATCTGACGCGCATCTCTCTAGCCCCTTCTCAGAGGCCGATTACACTTCGACGCCTCCATATGCATCCAAGCCTCCGTCGCTCTCAGCGCCATTGCTCCAACCTTCAAAGCTCCTAAAACAAGCCTAAGAAGATGACCTCCACCTAAACGAGGACCCTACAGTGATCGAAAGCCATGCCACAGCACTGCCTGCTCCAACCAAGTTGCGCCATAGACGAAACTACAACTCAACTTCTCCAGCAGTCCCCTCTATCGCTCCAAGTGAGAACTGGCTCGTTGCAAGCGACACCGACGGACTGCATCTTCACCATAGCTTCACACTCAGGTCCCTCTGTTGAAGCCGCTCGATCGTCGTCGGCCTTCCCTACATAGCAAACCTTCAAATCTCCAAGGTTCCTTAAAAAAGGCCACGTGGCAAATAAGGTTGGGTGTGTTCAACTGTGGTTAAGTTTATAGTTAGGGTGGACCATGGTAAAGTCAATGTAACCATGGGCTAACCTATTTGGGTTTAAAGATTGCCACACGGCACAGTGCCACCTAAGCACAAAGTCCCTTGCTAAGCACAGCATGGAATCTAGCATGTGAATCCTTGTGCCACATCATCAAAGGCCCTCTTCTTTACAAAATCTTCAACAAGCCATAACTCCCTATCTAGGAGGAATTTGGACACGCTCCAAAAAGGAAAAGTGATCGTCTTTTTGAGCTCTATCCCATATGTAAGCAAGCAAATGGATGTAAGTACCCTCACCTATAAAAGGGAGGTTCATTTGAAGTAATATCAATCAAGCACTTTGCACTATCTCAAGATTCTCTTTATGAGTCCAAGCTAATCTATCTTGGAACCTAATTGACTTGAGGTACATGTCATGAGCACTCTCTTCATCATGTTTCCACATAGGTTCCATCCACCTTAGAGTGCTCCATAGATCCTGAGGCACACATGTTTTGTCACACATGCACAATTAACACATGCACATACTACTTGAGGGAAAGAGAGTTTTGCTTTTGGTATGGGGATCTAAAAGGGAGGAAAGCACATGTATAGGCAAAGAGACGAGTCCACACACACAAATATAGGAGATAGAAAACACGGAATAGAAGTCCCAAGGAAGTGCGGAAGGGGGGGGGAGGGGCACACTCACATTATTGGGAGGAGGAGAGGGGTGGGTGGGTGGCAAGGCTCCATGACATACACGATTTTTTCTTCTTATAATTAATGTTCTAATATTTTGAAAGGACACACACACACACATGTGCATGCGCATGCATGCACGCATTAACAGGCATGCATACACAATTTGTTTTTAGTGAGAACACACACGCACGCATGCACACACACAACCCTAGGGCAAGGATTATTTTTGGGGTCGGGTGGGATGTAGGAGTCGGGTGGGATGTAGGAGAGAGGAAAGGGCAAGATTAGGAATAGAGTGGGGAAGGGTGTGGGGGGTGATTGCATACAATATATACATACATGTTTGGGTGTGTGTGTGTGTGTGTGTTATAATATAGTTTATAAGAGAGAGAGAGAGAGAGAGAGAGAGAGAGAGAGAGAGAGTCTGTGTGTGTGTGTGTGTGTGTGTTTAGATTTGAGTATCCCATCATTATATGAACCATACAATCATTTCAAAATAGAATTGCCAAAATAATAATACATTTGAAAGAATATGAAAAGCTTGCATAAGAAAATTTATAATCAATATCGAGACAAAAAGAATAAGTCTACTATAGCAACTTGTGTCTTCCACAACAATTATTCGAAGAGTGAGGAACTCTACCTGTCAGTCAACCAAACAACAATTAGTGTTAGAACATCATGACTACTACACTACCATCATGTGATGCCGTCATGTTAAATGCTCTATGTGATGCCTCAAAATAGTCAAACTAGTCATTGTGGACGTGATGGCCCGCAACGGTTACCTGATTTAGAGTGCCTAGTTCATGTGGAGGTACCCAATGATGAGTGGGCCTTAAAGTCAAGATAAGACAAGATGCTACTTAATATGGCTTGACTTGGCTTCCATTAGAAAACTCGGTTATGACCCTACCCTACTAATCAGATAGCTAGACTATCCCATTGGTAAAGACCCCGATGAGCTGATACAATTTATTCCATACTAATTTAAAATTGGTTTTGAGAGGTACTAGCTTGAAATTGAAATTTACAAGAGGAAAAGAACCCCTTCTTCAAATTCTTATTCACAATGTGTCTATCGTGCTAAGATTTTTGACTATATCAGATTACTTTGTTGAGACCAAATTGCTTGGGTTCAGAGTTCATCAAGCTCTGCCAATTAGTGTAGGTGCTTGTTGATAGCTTCTAGCCCTCCAATTTTTTGGTTTTTGTTTTTTTTTTCCCCATAAAAAGGTAAATCCAACTTCCAAAAGGAGCTGTCAATGAAATGTTCGAACAAACAGTTTGCCAGCTGTAGGAAAGCCACCTATTTTCAAATCTCATGGCTCACCACGTAGAGAGATTCCGAAACAAGAGCTAGCAACCATGTGGTCTATACATTTAGCAAATACCCCTTGCCGAAAGTGTGTAGAAGATTCTTGCCGACCATGTCTCTGGCAGAAGCGCTCCCACATTTCATGTTCACTCTCGAATCTGGAGTACTAAACTCCCAAATGGCATGCAAAGTGAAGATGATATCCTGCCAGATGGCTAAAAGGGTAACCATTGGAGAAACCGACTGGCCTCCCATCACCCGAATGCACTGAGCAACCTAGATGTTCTAAGCCGTAATGCTAGATATTGTCTCCCACACACTGTCCTTCGGTAGATATTGTCTCCCACACACTGTCCTTCAGTAGAAGGAACTGAGATATACATCCTCTCAACCATTGAGCATACTGTTCCTTCCTTACGGCCACCAACTTGCCTCCCACATTTTCTTATCAAGTCATCCATCATCTCCATGTCCTTGTGTTTTAGTTCTCTTGAAATCGTGCTGAATACCTGATCAATATCCTCATGTGTGTGCCCAACCAACAAAAACCCAACTTCAATCTCATTGAAGATTCTACGAGCGATTAGCATTGAGCAAAATGCAAAGAAGAGTACATTCTTATTCTCTCGTCCACAATTGTTTGCTTGTACTCCCAAAGTTACTGGTAGGTGACCTTTTTCTACATATACATTGCGAATTGCCTTCATAATGGATGTTACAACTTGATTGCTATCATGTAGATGCAAGGAAACAATCCATATGTTTGCAAAAAACTTAAATCCATGCACTAACACTCCACATAAATGTGTCTTTAAAAAGTATTTTCCTTGTAGCTTAGGTGGAGTGTTAACGAATCGAGGTAATGTTGTTGTATTTTGATCCATATCATGTACAATAATGCACATGTACTCATTTGGGTTAGAAATAGCTTGCTCCTTCCAAAATGCATATTTTATTCTAGAATGTCGAACAAGCCCATGATGAAATTCTCTCTTTTTTTTGTAAGCTTCTTTTTATTTTGGATATGTTGCACTCTCAAGTGCTCGCTTTAGATCATCACGGTCGTTGCACTTTGACATTTTTTGCCTCTTTGGATTTTAACATGTCCAAAGCTTTTTTTCCAAAGAGTATACAAAGTATGAAAAGATGCCGGTGCATGCCCACTTTGCCTCTGTGTTTCTCCAATAGAGTTAAATACTTGTTTTTTAGTCAAACCTATCAGAAAATGCATTTTTGATAGATGGGGTTGCGGTAAAGCATTTTCATGAATGTAATCTTTCAAAATTGTTATTGCCACAACCGTTGAGGCTCTTGTTTTGGGCCTTCCTGTGTTTCCATGAATGCTAAATTTAACTCCATACTGAGATGCATCATGGATCTCTATACCTGTGGGAGACCTGATATCTATGCATCCAATATGCTGGTGAGATAGGATCAATTGCAAAGGCATGTCCTCCCTCAGTGAGCCATGATACCATCCCTTCAGTGAAGTCCTTGCTCATCCTCTGTGTGCTGGCCACAATCATGAGGGATGCCAACCATATCCACTATGCAACCTGGCAACTAAACATGAAATGGGAGATTGTTTCCAAAACTCCTTCCATGCAACCAATGCAACTACCATCTCCAATGAGGGGCCAATGGCTAGCTCTAGCCATTGGCATTCCCTTGAGGGGGACCATGCGGTTGCCTCGAGCTGTAAGGGGCAACCGATACGAGTAGTGTAGGAAAAGAAGGAGACTACCTCCACCTAGTCTAATTACCCTACATGGGCTGGCTAGAACCACTCTCTTGGGTCCCATTGAATGTCACATAAGGGTCTTCCCTCCCAAATCCACAAGTGCCATACTGCTCTCTCTAGGGCCGATAATACTTTGGTGGGATCAATGTACTAAGTACTACCCAGTCAGCCCACTATCCGGACCATCTGCCACTCTTGAGTTCTAGGTCCTATAATCGAGTCAATGGCATTTCTCTTGAAGCATAAGTATGCCCTCCCTCTGCACCCTTATTCCCTTGCATAGGCCTCATACACTCTTGGACATGCCTTATGATGTTACCTCTACAATTATAGCTTTATACTCTTTTCTCAAATTGGCAGACTTCAATCATACCAAAATTTATTAATTCTTCGAGATTGCAATTCCTATGTCCAAAGTTCTTAGAAGCATAGTAACCTTCCATGGGTATCTGAAATAGAGTAGTGTTAAGGGTATGTAAAATGTGGTAACTCTAACTTGTTGCATCATAACTACTCTTTAAGATGCAAAACCATTAATCATGGACTCAATGTTTAGGTTAGCCATAGCCATAAACAGTGTTAAAGTGAGTACTTGCTTTTGGAAAAATGCAAAGTTTTGGTTCTTTTGCTTTGATACCATAAACTTTTGGTGGTTGTGTGTGGATTTTGCCATCTAGAAATCATTCAACAAGGCATTTTTTGCATCCATCTCGTAGGTTAATTCAATGGCATTATGTGGGATGTTGTCCTTAGAACAAAGGGGGAATTATCCATACATCCCACTAGACTAGCAGTCAAATTACCTAGGTAGAGGGTAGAGTTGGTTAACTTGGGTTAACTTAACCATAGAGATGGTCAACCCCTTCTCCATTCCTTTTAACACAATGGCCAATGAGCGGTTGCCAATATATATAGAGAAAATAATATATATTAAATATTATTTAATTTGTATTGTATATAATATAATATTATATTATATAGAAATTAAAGATACTATGCAAGTATACATACATACATACATACATACATACATACATACATACATACATATATATATATATATATATATATATAGAGAGAGAGAGAGAGAGTAATATATATTAAATATTATATCATATATTGTATATTATATTATTATATATAATATGTAATATATTATATTAAATAAAATATAAAATATACTATCTATATAATATTATATATTATATAATATATATTTTGTATTATATATAGTATAAATATATGTGTGTGTGTGTGTGTCTAGAGGCAGAGAGAGAAAGAGATGAAGGACAGAGGGGGTTTTATAAATGTGAGGACGGGGGAGTACTAAACTAGGCTATGCTAGCCAATAGCAAATGTGCAACATGGAGCACACTAAAAGACAACAGGCCGCAACATGAGGAAAGGGAGATTTCGATGACCGTCGAGATTTAATGCGAGGCGACTCCAGAGTTTACATGACCACATAAAGAGGAGTGAGGGGTTTCATGGTGCCTAGATTTAATGCAAAGGAGAAAGGGAGACTTGTGGTGGTGCCATGTGTTGCAAAAACTACATTGAATGGTCTGAAAAAGAGAGAGAGAGAGAGAGAGAGAGAGAGAGAGAGAGAGAGAGAGAGAGAGAGAGAGAGAGAGAGAGAGAGAGAGAGAGAAAGAGAGGGAGGGAGGGATATAGAAGTAAAATATAGATAGATATAACCAAAAACAATTTATGCATATCTATATATTTATTTATAAATAAATAAATATATATATAGAGAGAGAGGAATACTGCCACATGGTAGTAGGGAGAGATATACATATATAAATATGTGTGTGTGTGTTTAGATTTAGTAGTCCCATCAATAAATGAGCCATACAATTAATTCCACCATTTGGATAAAAAGTAATATATGAGACAAGTACAAAAATATTTACGACATCTAAGTTGGGAGCTACAAAAAATTGAGAGTTTGCAAAAATTCTACTAAAATTGAGAATTTATAATCATATTGAGTTTGAAATTGGAACCCAAGATTGGAAAATGGTGTTGAATCCATCAGGTAGTCCAGGTTCCAAGGTCAGGGTCCACTTACATGCCACCATCCAAGAAAACCATAAGTTAGAACAATATAGCTTTACTGGGTAGACAGGTAATGTGCCCCCCGGCTTGTTATTGCATTCCCTAGGAACATGCACAACCTTCTAAATTCTAGAGCATAAAAAGAGTCAATAGGTAGCAAATGTAAAGGGAGATAGTCCACATCTAATGTGTGATTAAATTAGACCAAGGGAAGAAGCATCTTTGTTTTTTATAAATCAGTGTTAATGGGGGGTGGTCCACACCCATTTGAGAAAAAATTAAATATGGGGGGTATACCACACCCATGATTGCAAAACAAGGACCATCTAAACACTTTTAAAACTTAAGGGGAAATAAAACCATTTGTTGAAGGATTACTATAAATATCTATGGTAATTAATTAATTAAGTCAATTAATTTAAGGAATTTTCTTTGAAGGAAACGTAAGGGAGAACATCTAACAAGGGACTTTGACTTGATTTCTAAATAAGGCAAAAAATTTAATAAAGGAAAATATAAGCATTAACATGAAAACAATTAAATTATTCGAGTTAAGGTCAAATGGAGAAAAAGACTTAGGCACATTATTTTAAGGAACATATAAGCATTAACATGAAAACAATTAAATCATTCGAGTTAAGGTCAAATGGAGAAAAAGACTTAGGCACATTATTTTAAGGAACATACTTCTCTATTAAACTAAGCATGTAAGACAATGCTCTTAAAATACAAGCTAGAAAATTGTGAAATAACACAAATCTTATTAGACCAACTCAAAAAGTGTAATGGTACTTAACTGAAAATTACAATAAATTGACTAAATGAATGAAAGGAGAAGAAGGTGCACTGGATTAAAAGTAAATCAATGAAAAATTAAATAGAATAAAACAAACAAATTAATAAAGGAAAGTAAAAAGTCTATATAGTCTTACAATTAACTAGAAAATAAAACAAAGAGAGATTGAAATTTTTAAAATTATAATAATAGGGGGTAATAAAGGAAAAATAAAGACTAAGAGCGATAAATAAAGAACTTAAACACTTCGAAGCAGGCCAGTGAGTGAAAGAGAAAAAGGTGCCATGCATGGAAAGCTAGCCACGGCAAAGTCGAAAAAGAAGAAAAAGCTCAAAGCTCGCAGTCGAAAATGAAGGCCAAGCACCCATAAAGGAAAACAAATGAAATGAATCAAGGGTAAGGTAAACCAGTCGCCAGGCACAGTACTTAGCAAGCTCCAAGTGAATACAAGTGGAACCTAGAGATAATCGACCAAGAAGGCTTGGAGGACATTGATAAGCGTAACAAATGAAGAGGAGGCCTGCTCAAGCACAACCGCCATCACCCAAACCATGAAGAGCACAAGATTTGACATGAAAGAGAAGAAAGTGAGTGGACGAAAACAAAAGGCGCTAGTAAACTGTATCACGACACAAAGGTTTATGTACTTTATGTTTAACTTTATGAGAGGACGGTCGTAGGAATAAGGGAACCGAGCTAAATCACCAAAATAAAGCTTCTAAGGTGGCGCAACCAAGGTCTACCAAGCGGGTTAAAACCAGTGAAAGAGAGGTCCACTTACCTTATGTACGGGGAACAAAAAAAGAGCAACAAACTCATGCTTGCAAAGAGAATGAAAAGGCACGAATCGAGAGCCTTGCGAGAGCTAAAAGACTTACGTGAAATCATCTAGAACCGTCTCAACAATCACAAACAATTGAAAAGGTTGAGCGCTTGAGTTATGAGGCCCGTAAGCTAAAGCACTAAGGGTGCCAACCAATGCAAGAAAATGGTAGAATTAAATAAAGTTGCAGAAAACGTTGCAAAGAAGCACATGAAAGGGTGTGCTACCCACTAGATGAACATAGAGAAGTCATCATAGAGGATCGGAAGAAGCACGCAATGCCTCCAAGCAAAGAATACCTTAACCTGTAATTGAGAGGAAGGATTTAAAGAAGAGGAAGTGCTAGTGCCAAGATAGAGCGATGAAGAGGCCACTAAATACAAGGGACTTGTGAGGCTCGAAGAGGGAGCTGAGGCAAAGGGAACGTTACAAAGAAAACTATGTTGCTAACATTAAAGGTCGTGGGCCACCGGTGGCCAACTGAGGTGTAGGAAGGTTTAGAGGTATGTAGTCTCAATAAAGTAAGGTATGTAGTCTAGTAACGTTAGGGGGTTTATTGGTATGTTTTACGGTAGCCCTTTTCATTAGTAATATGACACAAGGGATCTATATTAGAGAACTAATTAAAGAGGAATTTAAAAAAAGGGTTAAGATCTCAATTCATGGGCCAAAACATACTACTTAAGGGGACAAGGGGGTAAATATTGTTGAGAGTATAACAATAGCTAAGTCATGCCACTATGTGCAAGGAAGTCTGAAAGCTAGGATAAGGATAAAGGCAAAGGAAGGTTATGGAATCAAGAAATACATAATAATAGTAAAATTAAAAAAGCATTGAAAATTATATAGAAGGGGGATAATTAGAAATAAGTGAGGTAAAAAACAAAATTCGTGTAGGGGAGGGGGGGTTAGCGTCATAGCATGAAAGTGTGTAAAATGGAAGTGTGTGTGTGGGGGGGGGGGGAAATGGCAGGGGAAGAATGTGTGCCTGTGAATTTTTTTTAAAGAAAATTATGTGTGTGTGTGTGGAGGGAGAGAGAGAGAGAGAGAGAGAGAGAGAGAGAGAGAGAGAGAGAGAGAGAGAAGAGTATATATATATATATATATACATAGAGAGAGAGAGAGAGTTTATAAGATATTTATTTATATATTTTTAAATATTTAGTGTTTTGTTTGTGTGTGTGTGTTTAGAAGTTTGGTAAAATTCTCTGTAAAAATTTTTTTTTGGGTAAAATTAAAGACAACTGAAAATTCTTGAATAGTTGTGTGTGTGTGCGTGCGCGGGCGTGTGCATGTTGGTATGTATGTATATGTTTTTTGCAAATTTTCTTATATATAGAAGGGGGATAATTAGAAATAAGTGAGGTTAAAAACAAAATTCGTGTAGCGGGGGGGTTGGGGGGGTTTAGCATCATAGTGAAAGTGTGTAAAATGGAAGTGTATGTGTGCATGTGTGTGTGTGAGTGGGGGAGAAATGGCAAGGGAAGAATGTGTGCCTGTGATTATTTTTTTTAGAAAATTGTGTGTGTGTGGAGAGAGAGAGGGTAGTATATATATATTTATATTTATATATGTTTTCTAAGTTTGAGATTTATTAAAGGCAATTTCGCAACTTTGAGACTCAGTGGAGCGGGTCTCTAGCCAGTCCTCCACTCGTCTTATGTTATTAATCAATGGGATTTGAATATTTAACGTTTGACACGATCTTGTGGGTTTTTTGGGGTCAACTTAAGCAAAGAATTGATGTGAGAAAATTGGGCCTTTGGCCAGGAGCGTGCCAATTGTGGCGCAAAGGAGGAAGTGGGGCACGTGAGATTCGGAAGGGGACGTCAGCAGAATCTTATGCTGTATTTTGCATTATCGCTTTCTGTAAGGTTTTGTTGCCGCAGCCAAAGCTTCTGCTCAAACCTTTCTTATATATCGCCATACTCCATCTCCATAGCCATAGCCAGTGACTGCAATAAACAGGGTTTCTTTTCGATCGCCATATCCACCCCCATCCACTCTCTTCCACTCTCTGCCTCCCTCCCATGCCCCCATATCCAGCTTCCTCGTCCTGGTCCTCCTCGCACCCCCCTTACTTCCTTAATCTCCATGGAGCATTCTTTGCTTAGCTCTGGCCTCTCTGATTGCTCCGTCCTTGACCAGCCTCCCCACCTCACCCCCGCCCTCCACTCTAGCCGGAGCTCCAGCCTCAGCCTCCAGGCCGACGATGCTCTTCACCAGCAGCTCAGTTACTCCGACGGGGCTGCCACTGCAGCTGAGTCCGTCGACGATGAGGACGACGTGGACTTGAGGCTGAGTCAGGACGTCCCCGCCGCCCTGCTTCCCTTGCGGGACGTCTTCGCGGCGCCAGAAGGATATCCGATGGTGCTGAAGACCGATGCAATTGACCCTGCTTCCTTGCTTGCAGAGCTTCAGAATTCTTTGGATCAGTATGGAACTCTTCTTGGATCTCATCATTGGGCGGCGAAGCTGGTGCTCGAATGCGCAAAGGCCGTATCACAGAAGCAGATGCCCCGCGTTCAGCACCTCTTGTGGATTCTGAACGAGCTCGCTTCTCCGTATGGGGATTGCGAGCAACGGCTTGCATCATGCTTTCTTCAGGCCCTCTTTTGTAAAATCACTGGTAGTGGCCCTCGCTGTCACAGCACTCTCTGCGGAGCTGTAGAGAGAAACTGCTCTTTCGACTCCCTAAGGAAGACCATACTCAAATTTCAAGAGGCCAGTCCTTGGACGACCTTTGGCCATGTTGCCTCTAATGGAGCCATTCTTGAGGCATTTGAGGGAGAAATTCGTGTTCATATTCTAGATTTGAGTAACACATTCTGCACTCAATGGCCTACTCTGCTGGAGGCTCTTGCCACGCGACCCGACGGAGCTCCTCATTTAAGACTTACGACAGTGATTGTTTCTAAAGAGAAATCGGCCATGACAGTGATGAAAGAAGTGGGTGCGAGAATGGAAAAGTTTGCACGGTTGATGGGTGTGCCTTTCGAGTTTAATGTTCATCAGGAATTAGAGCTTGAGAGGCTGCAACAAGAGGCTCTGAACCTGCAGCCCGGCGAAGCTCTTGCCATAAACTGTAATCAATCGCTCCACCATGTGCCAGACAAGGATGGAAATAAGTTTCTGGGAAACCAGCGAGATGAACTCCTTCAAATGCTTCGGAACATGCACCCGAAGATCATCACCGTCGTTGAGGAGGAATTGGATCTTGTGTCAGGGGATTTCTTGCCGTCCTTTTGTGAAGCTCTGCGTTTCTACTCTCTCTTCTTCGAGTCGCTAGAAGAGAGCTTTTCCAGAGTCAGCAACGAGCGTCTCATGCTGGAACGTGGGGCAACTCGCAGCATGATCAACCTCCTGGCTTGCGAGGAAGCCGATAAGTGGGAAAAGCGGGAGAAGAGCCGTCAGTGGGGTAACCGACTCATGCGCGCGGGGTTCATAATGACGGCTTTCAGTGAGGATGTGGTTGACGATGTGAGAGCGCTGCTCAAACGTTACAAAGAGGGGTGGGGGCTCAGGAGCAGTGACAAATGCCTGTTTCTCACATGGAAGGATCAGAGCACTATTTTCGCCTCGGCGTGGAAGCCTGCATGTTGAGACGATGTCTTGAAATTTTCAAGCTTTCTTCTTGTGTCGCGGCGTCATTTTTCTTAGCCGGCCTGCCTTCTTCAGTAAATATGCGAGTCATGCTTACGAATGGAATCATGGAGCGTGAGTTGGATCTTGTATTTTATCCTCAGGTAACTTCGTTGAGAGCAAGAAGGTTTGTAAATCGTGGTGGTGTTCGTGCTGGAGAGCAGTGAGATGCAGGCAAGGAATTGTCGCTATGCGTTGAACTTGCATCAGCAGCAGTTGCCAAAGATTCCCACGCCAAGTGCCTTTAAACTTAAGTTTGTAAAACCGTGTACTTCCGTCTTATTCCCTCCCTAATCGCTAGCATAAGAAAGTCAACACAAGGACTCTTAATCCATGACTCTCTCTCCACCCACAACGATATGTTGAAACTTGAAAAAGCAATGTTTGATTCACACCATTCCTAATTTTGAATCCATACTTTTGATTCAAACCTTCGTTATCAATGGCTCTCTTAGAGACACTCCTTTCGGATTCCAAGTTTTGTGGTTATTGTTTGTGATTCAAATTGTTTAGAAAGGTGAACTAGATTTGTAGCACGGAGTCTTTCCATTGTGGACCAAGTAACTACTAACTTGAAATTGAAGTTGAATCCCACTATTTTATCAATTGTTTGAGGAAAAAAGAGAATGAGTAAAATAGTGGTCACGAGACGCAACGTCCTCCCTGCAAATGTCAAGGGTGGTTGATTTTGTGATGTCCATATTTTGAAAGATAAAGTCCAACAAATACATGAATAAGGCGATACAATAACTAATCTTTGTTGCAGTTTTTACAATATTGTCACATGGACTACAGTCATATGAATAAAGGTGTAGTCATCCTTCAATCTTGCATCCATCTTGGATTTCCTTGCTCCCTTGCATCGATAACATGCATTAAACGAGAGAAATGTTGTAAGAATTCAGATTGAAAATAAATTTTTTTGAATGGACCAATAATTGAAAATTATTATATTATAATATATAATATATAATTATTATAACCACACATAATGTTGGCGGGGAGGCGGCACGCTTCCTTCCCCAAAGAGTTATAATCCCAGGGAATGGGCCCTTCCCTAGGTGCCGAGATAATGCCGAGAATATAAACGCTAAGAATATTAGCGCCGAGGATAAGTCTCGCGAATGGATAAGAAATTGGCATATTACCTGAATGTCAATAGTCGCAATCGTAATCGAACGTCAAGAGATAATATCCGAAAAACTTGCCAATGTGACCCTGAGAGGATCTGTGTATGTCCTTGAGCGGAATGATTCCAACATTCTCAGATCGTTTAGTAAACTCTGGATAGCACAAAAAGACAACTATCATCAGAGGAAGTCCGAAGTAGAGCACGTAACATTCTCACTCTTCACTTAGCGAGTGTTACATGCCTCTCCAACCTCAAGAAAATGGGAGTTTGATCACTATATTAAGTCGAGCTTTTAGGCTTGTGAGAGTAGAGCATAAGGTCATCATGACGCTCTCCAAAGATTCAGATGCCAATAAGCCCAAACAAGTCGACGTGCAACCAGATACTAAAGCTGAAAGCTCTAGCCTTGATGGTAAGTTTGTTCTGGTTACATCTTCGACCTGAATAGGGGCTTCGACCAAATAGCTTGTGTATTGACACTGCATGCTATGTAATTGGCTATCCTGTGCAAAATCGGCAAGTGCAACAAATGAGAGAACACATGTTCCTACTCCTGATGTTTCGTTTACAAGTCCTTTGACGGTGACTGGTGTTGGAAGGGCCCCAAAAGACGTGCATTTGCAAGTGCATTCTTTTAATAGTAAAACTACAAAGCGTTCATTGAGGAAGGCATTTCGCTAACAGCAAAGCAAGCCTATGCAAAAGGTGGTCCTCGAATTGATTTCTGCATGATACTATGGAAATTCATGAATGTCTTCTAAGTTTTGATAAGTGGCCGTTTTCGTTGTTGCAGGTATGAACTTCTCAATAATGTTGGTTTCGTTTAGGTCGCTAGCTATGAAAGCCCTTGAAGTTTGCTTCGTGATGAATGCTGCCATTTAAATCTACATTATATTTTGAGGTAGGTGGGGAACGCCATCCTAGAATTACAGAAGTCTTGATGGTGCCATATCATGAGGAACGTTGGTGTTTAAAACTGTTTTAGATTTGGGGATAGCAATGCCAATATTGTAGAGTTTCAAAAATCGTGAATTGTGGGTTACTTGCACTTTGCAACGGAGGACTGTTTGTGCAGTGAGAATGGGTGGAGCATGTCAATTTCTCTTAGAATGCGAACTGTTTTTCATTATTTGCCCATCCAATAGAAATGTAAATGGTTTTTGTGGATTTGATGGATTCGTTAGAATTCCTTTAAGTATATGGTTGCCATTTTGCCGTTTTAATACGAATCTAACTGAAAATATGGTTACCGTTTTGCATTTGAATAAGCTCTTATATTTCAGTTTTCAGCCTAGAATTCGTTTAAGTATATGGTTCAAATTTTAAAATATTGTTGGGAAATACAATTCCAATCTCCTACATTTTCAATTTTATGACAAATCATATCAAGTCTTTACCATGTGAAATTAAGAGAATATAATGGCTTTTATTTTGTTGAAGCAAAGTCATAATTAATGATGTTAAAGTACATTCAAAACTTAAAAAACACAAGTATTATAGACCATGATGCAAATCACATTTGAAACTTGAATGTCACATTTACTATTCACATGAATGGAGGAGCAACAAACCAACTCATTATTGCAGATGAACCAAGTAATGAAGATCGTGCTGCGGTGAGAGTGTGAACCACAAACACATGTATACATTCTTCCCCATAACTTCCATTGCTTGATAATTCAATCGTATTTGTGCTTGTAGCTCACTTTTGTAAATAAACGCAAAGGATTGTTTGCACGTTTGGTTGAGGAGTACAATGAAGAGGGCATTGTTATATACACATTGAAAAACGTGTCATACATGTCGCGGTTAGAAACACCTTGTGTGTGTTTTACTTCACAATCCTAGCAAATGTTCTAGATGACCCTAAGAAGGAGGAACTCATGCATGTCGGAAACCTTGGATATGGGCGTATGGTAAAATTTTCCTCTTCACTTTTCCCTTTGCTCTTCTCATTACAATTCCTAATGGTTTTTCTACCTTCTATTTCAGGTGAGTCATTTGCTTGAATTCACAAATCTTAACTCGCAATGCTTGTGTTGGGACACACATTATTTGCGATTCTCATCGTCAACCCTTTTGCTACACTTGCAATAAAGCTTAGCCCATTTCTCAGACTCCTTGCTTGTTGACAGTGAAGATAGTCAAGCGCGGCGGGGAAGGGGTCTCGGTCGAGCTACACAGTAGCCACATGGATAATATATTGGCATTGGAGGCTCCATTTTTGGATCTTCATAGTGAGAGCACCCTCCGCATGCGCTCCATGCTACACTCCATTACTCGAACTTTCACAGTCAATAGTTTCGGCCATATCATTGGTTTTGAGGCGAATGCTTGACCATGTTATGTTGATGGAAGTAGTTGATTTCATGTAGGAGAATGGTTTGCTTTCACATTGCACGATAATCCAAACTTTGTGTTTTTCACTACTTTTTGTTCTATGCATGTTCACTCCTCTTTCAAAGATTTTCCATTTGACTTGCTCAAAATACAGCATAAACAAAGTAAAATTTCTTTCAAGTTGTCATTCAAAGTAGCACTATGATCTCTATTTCACGAATAGATTAAACAAATGGATATATGTTACAAGAAAGTATTTCTCAAAGCTCTTGTTCGAAATGACGTAAAGTATTTATAGGATCGCACCAAACGTGGTGGGGTTCTATTTAATACTTTGGTTTAGTCACAGACGCCTAACTAAACATGTGCTATTAATAAGTATCATGGGTGATGCCATTTAGAAATACTCACATTAATGGGTAGTCGTTTGTAAAGACCATTACTTATAATGGTGGATTAGTTTATTGAGTACAGGAAATGACATGGACTGATGGGAGTAAACAAGCTCAAGGGAATAAAGTCTAAATGCCATGGTTTTATGCTAGTGCTATGTAATGTATTAAATGGCAAAGGGTCATTACATTTTTGATAGGGGAGAGTGCTTTAAAGCCTTCCACTTTTGGCATGTAATTTTCAATGAGTACGTGAATAAAGTAGTGACAAAGAGAAAAGTATAGTAAAAGGATGCTCAAGAGAAAAGTATGGAAAAGGGATGTTCAAGAGATGAATACTTGACTTTGTATCAATGGCTCATGCTCTTATTTCAATATTATAAATACTTTTGGTGTGGGATCACGCGCCACACACCTCGAGGGGGGAGATTGTACCTAGTGATTGCCTCTTTTCTTTTCATGAGTTTATGTGCATAGTCAATTTCTGGTGCTATTATGTGTGTTAGAATTGTTATTCACATTTCAATGGTATCAGAGCTCATGCTATGCTCCATGAGGACCTGCACTTGAGAGGTACTTCTCCAAAGAAGTGTTGGGAAGAGAGCTGAAGGAGCTGCCGACTCATATTTCGAAAAGGGAGCTCCAATCGTACTTAGGAGAGTGATAATTGTGAGTCAAATTTTTGGGAGCCTTATCTCCTTGATTAAAGTTCTCTTTCTCTTGAAAAGAAAACATAGACTTTCTTCTCTGTTACGACTTGCCGTGCGATGGGCCGTTTCTCCCTCTCACGCCTCCCTATTCTACTTCTAACTCTTTGCTCCATTGCATAAGCCCTCCAAGCCTCTCCAAACGATTGAAAATGGCCATTGGAAAACAAATTGTTCCAAGTAATGCTTCCTGCCATGAACGACCGTGCGAGAAGAAGAAGATCAAGCCATGAAGAATTTGGCGATGAATTTGTCTCTGAAGCCAGCTATAGGGTTTTCAGATCCTGCAAATGCATTCCCCTGGTCCGTTTGAGCTATGTTGCAGTGGTTGAGCAAGTTCAAATGCACTTATCACGGGTGAAAAGCTCAGAGACGGTGGAAGAAGATGATAAGTGCCATTTCTTCATTGATAAGAAAAGGAGAGCTTATCTGATAAGTCATCAAGCCCTCAACAACTTATCAAGCCTTTAGTCCTCTTCTACCCCTCTTATTTCTGCACTATTTCCATCATAACTCAAGCAAATGGATAGCTTTCTTCAAGGTGATTTTTGGAGGCTCTTCTACTCCAACATCATATTTGGAAACATCCAGAAGCCGTAAAGCCCTTGTCACTCAGCATTAAGAAGGTTCTCTCACATATTGATAGCATCGTAAAGTTGGTATTGCAGATCTTGGTGAAGATGATTGGCAATGCTAGTGGACGCTCTCAACTTGGGTGGCGATTGCATAAGAGATAAGTACATGATTGAGTAAATTTTGTTTTATTGAGTGTAAAAGAATTTATTTGCTTTCACAAAATGGCATAGCATCTCCCACCATCTCCAATGATTCAAGAGCAAATTAATGCACTTCACCTTCAACTTTTGCAAGAGAGAGATCAATGAGAGAAATTAGAGAAAGAGCTTGAGAGATCTAAGAACAAGAAAAGGAAGAGACATGCGAGAGATGAGAGTTCTTTAGGATCTGATTCTGAGGGAGTGATTCATAGAGCTGTTAAATTTGCATTGAGAGAAGAGAAGGAAAATAAAATTAGTGGGAAATCTTTTACTTTTCAAAAATATGATGGGAAGAAAGATGCAAAAATTGTTTTAGCATAGATTAGTCAGCATGATGATTATTTCTAGGGTGAAAGCTTTCCTGAAAAAGACAAAATTAAATGTGTTGTTAACCATGTTGTTAATAATGCGGCACTATGGTGGAATGTGGTCAAAAATAGTAAAAGATGACCAACTACTTAGAAGGAAGTGAAGAAAAGATTGAAGAAAGACTTTCTTCCAACACAATTCAAGTCAAAATTATATCAACAATGGGATAGTTCGCATCAATTAGAAAAAGAGACTGTTGCTTTGTATGTTGAGAGATTTTGGCAATCACTCATTCAACTTCAAACCATAGATAGGATTTCTAAGAAAGAACAAAAGAGGAAATTTGTATCTAGTCTTAGGGCTAAAGTAAAAGCCGAGATCAACATATTTCATCCTCATTCCTTGAGTTCGGCTATATCACTTGCTACAAATTGTGAAAGAAAGAATGGGATACCCAAGGATGGAGAAAAGAATAAACCTTTTGTTCCTTTTCAAAAGAGGAACAAGAATTTTAAGTTTAAACCGTATTCTTGCTTTACACCATCGACAACATCTTTGAAGGATCGCGACAAATTAAAAGAAGAAAAGAAGATCGATCGACTTGAATAAGGGAACTTGTTTCAACTGTCACAAAGAGGGGCATTATGCAAATAATTGTCCAAAAAAGAAGAAGGCATCAACCGCAAAGATTAACGTGATCGACGAAGTCAAGCAAGAGGGTAATACTTCTGACTCAGGTAAATCAGGTAAGTTTTCTCCTTATGCATTGTTAAAAATGAAGGGAAAAATAATTGAGGAAGAAATTGTTATTTTACATGATGATGGAAGTACACACGATTTCATTTCTGAATAATTAGTAAAAGCAATGAATCTTAAAGTTTCACCAACACAGTATAAGGTTAAAGATGCTTTTACTAGAACTAGATATAATTGTTTGAATGAAGTAAAAGATTTAGAACTCATGATTGATCCATACAAAGAAAAGAGAAATTTTTTAGTGGCTCCTCTAAGTGGAAAAGATATAATTTTGGGAATGTCATGGTGACATCAATTTAATCCTGATGCTGACTATAACACTCACCAAATGTGGATTACACACAAGGATAGAAGAATTTGTTTAAAGGGACAATTAAAGAATGAAATTAATCCTTTGTTGAATCACACACAAGCTAAAAGGGCTTTTAGGAAAGGTTAAAAATCATTTTTGGTTTTGGTTAATTTGATCATGACCGCTGAAACATGAATAACAATTCTAACACATACAATAGTACCAAAAATTGAATATGCACGGAAACTCATGAAAAGACAAGAGGTAATCACTAGGTACAATCTCCCCCCTCGAGGTGTGTGGCTCGTGATCCCACACCAAGAGTATTTATAATATTGAAATAAGTGCATGAGCCATTGATACAAAGTCACATATTCATCTCTTGATGATCCCTTTTCCATACTTTTCTCTTGAGCATCCTTTCACCATACTTTTCTCTTTGTCTGTCCTTTACTCACGTACTCATCCAAAATTACATACAAAAAGTGGAAGGCTTTTAAGCACTCTGCCTTATAAAAAACGTAATGTCCCTTGGCCATTTAATACATTACATAGCACTAGCATAAAACCATGGCATTTAGCCTTTATTCCCTTGAGCTTGTTTACTCTCATCCATCCATGTCATTTCTTGCACTCAGTAAACCAATCCACCATTAGTCAAATACTTAAATGATATACATCAAATGATCAGCCAATCATTCTAAGTAATGGTCTTTACAAATGACTACTCATTAATGTGAGTATTTCTAAATGGCATTACCCATGATACTTATTAATGGCACACGTTTAGTTAGGTGTCCCTGACTAAACCAAAGTATTAAATAGAACCCCCGCCACATCTGGTGCGATCCTATAAATACTTTAGGTCATTTCGAACAAGAGCTTTGAGAAATACTTTCTCGTAACATTCCCTCTTGCTTAAGGTGCAACTGACCTTAGTTGGGTTTTTTGTTTATATGAGTTAACGAATCAGGATGGTCTCGGAAAAACTGCTCAAGGAACCACTCTATATTTTCTTTTGGATGATTTTGAAACTTCAATAAATAGGAGTTATAAGTCTTTCCTTTTTGCATTGTTCTTTGCTGATCATCTAGAATACAATTAGGCACAAGAACTTCAACTTCATCCACAATTAAATGTAGTTCTTCATAAATAGGATGCGTTGGTAATTCTCCTTTAAAAGGTTTCAAGAGATAAATGTGAAAGGCGTTATGAATCATCCAATGATTGGGTAGCCAAACGATAAGTCAAATCATTTACCTTAGAGATAACCTTGAAAGGTCCATAAAACCTTGGTGCTAGTTTTACTACAGGGTATTTATAACACTCTTTAAACGCCTCTTTTCAATTTGTGGAAGGGAAAAATCTCCTTCTTTATACATCATATGTTGTCTTTTCTTTTTTGCTTGTTTAGTATACTTTTCTTGAGCTCTCTTGATGGCTTCAGCCACTTCTCTCATGATTTGATCATAATTTCTTGTAAAATCATCAGCAAGTTCAATCTTTTGACTAGTTCTTGTGATAGGAATCGGTAATAACTTTCCATATATCATTTTGAATGAAGCTCTTCCTCTAGCAGAATGAATTGTGTTGTTATAAGCAAGTTTCAATAAATGCAAATATTTATCCCAATTCTTACCTTGAGAATCAGCATATATTCGCTGCATATCCAAGATAGTATTATTGGTTACTTCTATTTGTCCATTTGCCTCAAGATGGAAAGTTGAAGTAAAATCTACTTTCATGCCAAGATTTTCAAATAAAGTCCTCCAAAAGGCACTACAAAACTTGGAATCTTGATCTAATACTATAATATTTGGTAATCCATGATGTGGAAAAACATACTTCAAATACATGTGTGCCACAGAGAATGTCTTTTTGCAAGGCAAGAAATATGCTTGCTTGCTAAAGCAATCCACGATAGTCCATATCATGTTATTTTGATTGCAAGTCAAGGGAAATCCAATAATAAAATCCATGGATATTTGTTTCCAGGACTGTGAAGGAAACAGGCAAAGGCATTAATAGTCCTGGTGTTTTTCCCTTGAAACTTTTAATCTTCTGACAAATCAAACACTCGGGAACATACTTAGAGATATCTTTCTTCATCAAGGGCCAATACTTTGATAAGTTGCAGTCACCCCTCGATGTCCCACATAAGGAGGTTGATGCATATCCTCTATTATTTGTAATCTAAATGGATTGGTGATGCAAAGTCTTTTCTCATAAAAGAGATATCCATCATCAACTGAATAACTAGATATAGGACTCCAATTGTTTAGTTCAAGCTTAGTCCATATATCAAAGAAGTCAGAGTCATCTTGATAGTAATTTTTCATTGCCTCGAGAATGGTTGTATTTCAATCACTGAAATGTTGTTGATTTGTGGTCTTCGACTTAATGCATCTGCAACCATATTTTTCTTACCGGGCTGATATTGAATCATTGGCTGAAAACTTTGAATAAAAGAAACCCATTTGATAAGTCTACTATCAGAAATCAATGGTTGCATCAAAATATGCTTAATGCTTTGTTGATTAGTCTTGATTAGGAATTATGAGCCCATTAAATAATGCTTCCAAATCCTTAGGGCATGTACCACTGCTATGATCAATTCTTTGTCATAGGTACTATAATTGAATTCTGCTGGCTTATGCTTCTACTTTTAAATGCAATAGGATGACTATCTTTGATGAGCACAACTCGAATCCCAGTTCCACTTGCATCAGTTATGACAACAAAGAAAGGTCATTCAGTTACCAGACTTCTCACAACCTTTCTTTGTTGTCATGATACAAGTGGAAGTGGGATTGGCTGTGCTTATGCAAGATAGCCATCCTATTGCATTTGAAAGTAGAAAGCTTAAGCCAGCAGAATTCAATTATAGTACCTATGACAAAGAATTAATAGTAGTGGTACATACCCTAAGGATTTGGAAGCATTATTTAATGGGCTCATAATTCTTGATCAAGACTGATGAACAAAGAGTTAAGCATAATGCCTTTGCCTATTCCTTCATAAGGTGGGAACAAATATCCATGGATTTTATTACTCGATTTCCCTTGACTTTTAATCAAAATAACATGATCTGGACTATCGTGGATCGCTTTAGCTGGACTATCGTGGATCGCTTTAGCAAGCAAGCATATTTCTTACCTTGCAAAAAGACATTGTCTGCACCATAAGCGGCACACATGTATTTGAAGTATGTTTTCTCACATCATGGATTACCAAAGATTATAGTATCAGATCGAGATTCCAAGTTTTGTAGTGCCTTTTGGAGGATTTATTTGAAAATCTTGGCACTAAAGTGAATTTTACTTCAGCTTTCCATCCTAAGGCAAATGGACAAACTAAGGTAACCAATAATACTATCCTGGATATTGTGGGGGTTAAAGGTCACTGTGCCTTTACCCCGGTTATGTACAATACTCAAACACATATATAAATGAATGAAAAAGAAGATTAGGGTGGTTCTGCACCCACTAAATCTTGTGGCTCTCTGTCTGTCTGTCTCTCTCTCTCTCTCCTTCTTCCATTCTTGCTTCTGTTGAGAGCACTCTCAACTGGTATTAGAGCCTGGGTGATCTAGCTGAGTGTGTGTGAATGCTTGAAGCTCAGCAGCTCTGTGGGAGGAAGGAGAAGCTCTGTGGGAGGAAGGAGAAGCTCTGTGGGAAGCTTTGTGGGCGACTTTACTTGCATCTGAGTATGCCTCTGAGACCTTGGAGGAACCTTTGGAAAAGTTACTTTGGTTTTGCGAAGTGGTTTTGAGAGCTTGTTAAGTGTTTTCAAAGAAAAAGTCGTTTTTTGAGCTTTTCCCTTTTCTGTTCGATGACAGAGACTCCATATTGACTTGTAGAGGCAACTATTGCTTGCTTTTGGTGTCCACTTCACTTCAGGAGCTTGGAAACACCTTCATTCTTGAATCTGGGATAATTTCATTGGATTTCTGACTCACTGTGTCAATTTTTGCCTTTTTTGCTCGGGTGTTAGAACTCAAGTTTGGAGCAACCATTTGCAAATATGTCAGTTCCAGTGGACTCAGGAGGTCCAAAAACTTCTATGTTGCTCATCATTCGCACTCCGGTGGAGTTTACAAACAGCTCTGTTTCCAAAAACGTTTTTCAGTCCATGTGTTGGACCCAGTGATTGAGACCACGGTTTCCAAAATTGTCTGTCCCATTGCGTTCCGGATGCCCAAAAACCCCTACCTATCAGTTCTTGCATGATTCTGTGGAGGATTTTTAGAGTTATAGATCTCTGTGTATTCGATTTCGTCTCTCTGTTATGCATTTTTCATTCTAACATTTTGAAACCTTAGATTTATGCCACATGGCAGTGGATAAGTGTTGACTCCCATTTCTCACTCATCGGTTGGGATTTTGGAGTTCTGGCGGAAGAGAGATATTTGCAGATTTTCTTGTTGAGTCCGATTATGCAATGGCGCCCATGTTTTGAGGCATCTCAGGTTCTATTTTCAATAGCGGTCATTACCGTGGGACTATGATTTCTTGAGCATACCTTATGCAGATCACTCTGGTTGCAGCTTGAGTAGTGTGCACTCATTCGTGGTATGCATTGGGTTGCAGTGGATGATTTATAGGCCATTTGGATGCATTACGGTCCTTATTGGATGCGCTGATAGGCCCAAATTTCCTTGTGGGATGCTATTTTTTATGGACGCTTTGCACATGGATGCTATTTTATGCTGAGGGACAGCTTTGACACATTGCAGGTGATGCACTGATAGTGCTATGCTCTCTTGGATGAGATATTATTGATGCATATGCCAGTGGACGGTGTTTATGCTTGAGTCATTTGGCACTTATTGGCATTTTCTTTTGGGCCAGATTTGCTCATATGGATGCATAGTATATGCGCATGAGTCACATGCATCTTTTGATGCTTTGAGCTTTGATTTTTGGTGATATTTCACTCTATTGTGGCATACACATTTGGGTGCACCTGGTATTTGGTGTGATTCTCTCTTGTAGGCACTAGCATTTGGGATTTTGTTTCATTTGCATCATGGCATCCTCTTCCATGTCTGAAAAGGAGTTTTTCAGCGTTAAAAATTTTGATGGGACAAACTTTTCTTTATGGAAAGAACAATAAGGGATGTACTTATTCAAAAGAAGCAGATTAAACCCTTGGCAAGGATTGAAGCTAAGCCTACAAATATGTATGAGGATGATTGGAATGAGTTGGATGCATTAGCAAAGTCTACTATTAGACTTCATCTTGCAGAGTCAGTTTATTTCACAGTAGTAAATGAGCAGACTACGGAATATTTGTGGAAGAAATTGTGTGCCACTTATGAGAAGGAAACTGCCTCTAATAAAGTTTACCTCATGAAGAGGTTGTTTGAGCTGCAGATGAAGGAAGGGTCTCCATTGCTTCTCACTTGAATGAATTCAATATTATTTTCAGCCAGCTTCAGGCTCAGAAGATGAATTTTTATGTGGAGACTAAGGCAATATTTCTCTTATGTTCATTGCCATCCTCATGGAATACCTTCCGTACAGCTGTCAGTAACTCTGCACCTGGTGGAGTGCTGAAATTTGATGATGTTGTGGGTAGCTTGTTGGCCGAGGAGATTAGATGGAAGTCTATGGATGGCAACAAGCAGGATGCAGCCTTAAATGTGCAAAGGGGCAGATCACAGTTCAGGGGGAAGTCCCAAGAAAGAGGGAAGTCTCGTAGCAAATCCAGGGCATGGAACATTGAGTGTTACCATTGTGGCAAGAAGGGCCATATGAAAAAGGATTGCTACAAGCTGAAAAGAGAGTAAAAGGATAAGAAAAAGAATGCAAATTGGAGTGCAAATCAAAAGGAAGAGAGTCCAAGGGAGGACAAAGGAAAAGTGAAGATCGAGGAGATCAATGTAGTCACACATGATAGTGACAATGACATTCTCTTCATGTCTAGTTTATCTGCAGAGTTGCTTACCACTTCAGATGATGCATATTCCCAAGATTGGATTTTGGATTCTGGTGCTTCATTCGATGTTACTCCCCATAGGGAATGGTTCTCCACTTATGACAGTGGAAAGATAGGTTATGTGCATCTTGGAAATGACTATGCATGTGACATAGTGGGAGCAGGTGACATAAAGTTTTCTTTTGCAAATGGGTCTGAATTTGTTTTGAAACATGTGAGACATGTGCCTAAGCTGACAAGAGTCTTATTTCAGTGGGTCAGGTAGATGATGCTGGTTGTCACACAACTTTTGGCTTTCAGAGTTGGAAAATTCAGAAGGGCTCTATGCTTTTGTCTAGGGGTGCCAAGTGTGGGACTTTGTATCCCTTACATGTATCAGGGGTATTTGATCATGTTGTTGCAATAACCGAGCAGCCAAGCACTTCCTTGTGGCATTGCAGGTTGGGGTACATGAGCCTGAATGGAATGAAACTCTTATGCCGTTTGGGTTATGTACCGCATTTGAGTTTCTCTGATTTTGAATTTTGTGAGCATTGTCTCTATGGGAAGCAGACTAAATCAGCCCATAAAAGAAGGCGAAAGAAAGAGTTTGAAAAGCTTGATTTGGTGCATTCAGACGTATGTGGTCCCATGCCTACACGGTCATTAGGCGGGGCTGAATACTATGTGACATTCATTGATGATGCAACTAGGAAAGTGTGGGCTTATGCTATAGCTCGGAAGAGTGATGTATTCTAGGTATTTCAGAAATGGCTGGCCTTGGTTGAGAGTCAGTCAGGTAGAACGCTTAAATGCCTATGAACTGACAATGGTGGAGAGTATCTCTCTCATGACTTTCAGCATTTCTGTGATACACGTGGGATTAAGAGGAAGCTCACATCCCCTCGTACTCCAGAGCAAAATGCAGTTGTAGAAAAGATGAACCGTACCATTCAAGAAAGTTTGCAATGCATTCTTTCCAATGCAAGTCTTTCTGGTGGTTTTTGGGCTGAGGCAATGAAGACTGCAGTGCATGTGATCAATAGATCACCTAGTAAGAGTTTGGATGGTGGTATTCCTGAAGAGGCATGGAGTGGCAAGAAGCCCTCTTACTCTCACTTGCGTATATTAGGGTGTGAGGCATATGCACATGTGCCAAAAGAGCTTCGAAAGAAGCTAGATCCTAAGTCTAGGAAATGCATCTTTCTGGGTTATGGTGAAAGTGGAGAGATGGGCTATCGTCTTTAGGATCCAGAAGCAAAGAAGATCATACGCAGCCATGATGTGGTCTTAATGAGAAGAAGATGCATTAGGCACCCATGAGGGATGTGGAAATGAGGAGAATCACTTTCCAGGATGTGAATCCACCTACATATGTTGATAGACAGCAAGTTGTCCATGCACCAAATGTGCAAGAAATGGTACCACCAAGTACTCCCATAGGTATACAATCAAGGGTAGATGATGGATCATCTATTGGTGGAAATGATGAGCCAAATGTGGCTGATATGCAAGTGGGACAGCAAGCTGAAATGCCCTTGAGAAGATCTTCTAGAGTGTCTTGACCGCCTGATAATTTTATTCCACGGGTAGACTATGTGATGCTTACTAATTGCGGGGAGCCTTCTTGCTACAAAGAGGCTATGATGCGTGAGGATCAACACAAGTGGGAGTATGCTATGCAATCAGAGAATGCAATCAGAGATGAGCTCACTTATGAAGAATAAGACTTGGGACTTGGTTTCTTTGCCACATGGAAAGAAAGCATTGCCATGTAAATGGGTCTACAAAATGAAGGTCACAGGTGATGATGTGCCTAGGTACAAGGCCCGTTTGGTTACTAAAGGGTTCAAGCAAGAGAAGGGTGTGGACTTTGATGAGATATTCTCTCCAGTTGTGAAGATGATCACACTTAGATGCATGCTTGGACTAGTGGCATCAGAGGATATGGAGCTTATGCAGATGGATGTCAAGATAGCTTTCTTGCATGGGGATTAGCATGAGGAAATTTACATGGTGCAGCTAGAAGGCTTTGAAGAATAAGGCAAAGAGCATTTAGTTTGCAAGTTGAAGAAGAGTCTCTATGGTCTTAAGCAAGTGCCTAGAGAATGGTATCAGAAGTTTGATGCTTTCATTCGGTCCTAGGGTTTCAGAAGGAGTGAAATTGATCACTGCCTCTACACTAAAAGGGCTAAGGATAATAGCCTGATAATCTTGGCACTATATGTGGATGATATGCTATTGGCTAGCAAGAATACTTATGAGCTAGATGCATTAAAGGCCAAGTTGCATGAGGCCTTTGATATGAAGGATTTGGGATTTGCAGGTCAAATTCTTGGTATGTGCATCACGCGTGATCGGAGTAGGAAACTCCTTTGGCTTTCATAAAAAGAGTATGTTACAAAAGTATTGCAGCATTTCAATATGGAGGGGGGGAAGGCAGTGAGTACTCCATTGCCTCCATATGTGAAACTGAGTCATACAAATAGTCCCAAATCAGATGATGAGAGGGCCATGATGGCCAAGGTTCCTTATGCATCAGCAGTTGGGAGTCTTATGTATGCTATGATAGCTACTAGACCAGACATTGCATTTGCAGTGGGAGTTGTTAGTCGGTATATGGCTAATCAGGAAAGAGGCATTGGGAGGCAATTAAGTGCATCATGAGGTACATGAAGGGTACCAAGGAGATGTGCATCTGCTTTGGTAAAGGAGACATGCGTGTACTTGGGTACACAGATTCAGACTATGCAGGGCATGTGGATAGTAGGAGATCCACTTCTGGTTATGTGTTCACCTTTGTAGGTGATGCAGTGTCGTGGATGTCTCGGGCACAGAAGTGCGTTGCTTTGTCTACCACAGAGGCTGAGTATGTTGCAGCCACAGAGGGTTGTAAGGAGGCTATATGGCTTGATCGGCTAGTGGGAGATTTGGGGATTCATACAGGTGTACCGACATTGCATAGTGATTCCATGAGTGCTATTCAGCTAGCACGGAATCCGGTCTTTCATGCAAATACCAAACACATTGAGGTCAGGTACCATTTTATCAGGGAGGTACTTGAGGACAAGCACATAGAGCTTGTCAAGGTTCATACAGATGATAACCCTGCAAATATGCTGATGAAGAGTCTACCTAGTCAGCGGTTTGAGTATTGTCGTGTATTGATGGGCATTGGATAGTATGCCCACTTAAAGGCACATTGTCCTTTAAGTGGGAGGTTGTGGGGGTTAAAGGTCACTGTGCCTTTACCCCAGTTATGTACAATACTCAAACACATATATAAATGAATGAAAAAGAAGATTACGGTGGTTCTGCACCCACCAAAACTTGTGGCTCTCTGTCTCTGTCTCTCTCTCTCTCTCCTTCTTCCGTTCTTGCTTCTGTTGAGAGCACTCTCAGATATGCAGCTGATATATGTTGATTCTCAAGGTAAGAATTCGAATAAGTATTTGCACTTATTGCAATTTGCTTATAACAACACAATCCATTCTGCTACAGGAAGATCTCCATTCGAAATATATGGAAAGTTATTACCGATTCCTATTATAAGAATTAGTCAAAAGATTGAAGCTACTGATGATTTTACAAGGGATTATGATCAAATCATGAGCGAAGTGATTGAAGCCATCAAGAGAGCTTAAGAAAAGTATACTAAACAACCAAACAAGAAAAGACGACATATGATGTATAAAGAAGGAAATTTTGTCCTTCTACGAATTGAAAAGAGGCATTTAAAGAGTGGATAAATGCCCTGCAGTAAAATTAGCACCAAGGTTTTATGGACCTTTCAAGGTTATCTCTAAGATAAATTATTTGAGTTATTGTTTGGCATTACCCAATCATTGGAAGATTCATAATGCCTTTCACATTCATCTCTTGAAACCTTTTAAGGAAGAATTACCAACACATCCTATTTATGAAGAACCACCTTTAATTGTGGATGAAGTTGAAGTTCTTGAGCCTAATTATATTCTAGATGATCAGCAAAGAACAACGTGCAAAGGAAAGACTTATAACTCCTATTTATTGAAGTTTAAAAATCATCCAAAAGAAAATGCACAATGGTTCCCTGAGTAGTTTTTTCGAGACCATCCTGATATCTTTAACTCATATAAACAAAATCACAACTGAGGTCAGTTGCACCTTAAGCAAGAGGAAATGTTACAAGAAAGTATTTCTCAAAGATCTTGTTCGAAATGATCTAAAGTATTAATAGGATTGCACCAGACGTGGCGGGGGTTCTATTTAATACTTTGGTTTAGTCAAGGACACCTAACTAAACGTGTGCCGTTAATATCATGGGTGATGCCATCTAAAAATACTCACATTAATGGTGTTGGGATAAGTATGATCAAGGGCTTGCTCTATGGTGCATGTGTGCATCTAGGGGAGTCACATGTGTGTTTGTGTGTGTTGTAAAGGCACATCAAGTGCTATGATGTGTCTAGTGTGTGACCTAAGTGATGATGTAAGCCAAAGGCCCCCACATGGGAGGTTCCTTTGATTTAGGCAGTCCCACTGATGTAGGGGCTGATTCCCACTGATGTAGGGAAGGTACTACCTTCTCCCCCTTTCTATAAGAGAGAGTCCTCTCTCTCACAATCCATAATAGAGAACTACATTTTGGTTTCATTATGCTCTCACTCCTCTTCCAAGATGCATCTATTCTATCCTACGGGATTCTACCTTGGTATCAGAGCATTAGGTTCTAGATCTAGCCTAGCCTAGCATTAGATGCTCTCTCTAGCATAAACTACTAGTTTTCTCAAAGCTTCTTCATCATCTCCATTTTCCTCTTTCTTCCCCAAATTTTGTGAGAGCCTATTCTCTACCTACAAGCAACTATTCTCCAAGTCCTCTGAGCTGTAGACTCCTCGTGTATGGGCGACCTTCCAACTGCAAGCAATTAGAAAAATATTACCTGTACGTGCAATGCCAACACGAAGAATGTCCGTCGATGAATCGTGAAATTTTGCCTCTGTGGTTACCTATCTACAAATCCCTCTGAGTTCAAGCTGGACAACACTACAGGCAAGTTGCTAATGAAATCTGAGCCCATTTGATCAAGAGTTGGAGGAGAAAAATAAAAAATCTAGTCGACTTTGTCAAGCTTGGCTATGGCGACCTGGCGCAACATTGCGCTCTTCCTTGGTGGAGGACCTTCTCTAGTATAAGGCCTTTCTTCTTGCATAAAAATCCCCTTGAATAGAGCTATGAGCTATGAGAATTGCACCCTCCAATCTACTCTGGTCTCTATTGATAGAATTTTGCATATTTTGGTCAAAGGGTATTGAGTAATCACCATAAGTTTGGGGCTTCCATTATTTACTACAAACTTTCATTGTTTTGCTTGTACTTGAGTAGTAGAACTCAGTCATGGAGCTCATAAGTGTCCTTATACTTTGCATTTAGAATGATGACTATGTGATTCTCTCTTGATGAGTACTTGAATTATAAAGATGACTAAGCCCAAGCAAGTAGAGAAGTTGGATGGAACTAGTTTCCATACTTGGCAAACAAAAGCTGAGTTTTTACTTATGAAAAAGAAGATATGGAATGTTGTGAATGGAACGAAGTCTACAAAAGAAAAAGCTAATTGGTTGATCAAAGACAAGAAGGCTCTTGCTATCATTGCTATGGGATTAAGTGGCTCATACATTCACCACATTGATGGCTTTGAAACTTCACATGAAGCTCGGGATCATCTTCTCTAAGTATTTGGTGCACAAGGAAAATGCTTCAAATATATCTTGCTTATTAAGTTCCTTTACCTACAATTGAAAAAGGGAATGTGTTATTCCATGAAGAACAACAAAGAGAATCAAGCATTTCTTGTGAAGAAGGACTATTTCAACAATAAAGCAAATCTGGCTAAAGGAAGAACTCCATCAGCAAATGAAGAATCAAACTTTGAAAATAAAGACTATGCTTTTTAAGCACTGTCTTTTGAATTTTTGTTTATCATCACTTGGTCAAATTTTGAGGTTCTCTGCCTGGAGTAGTACTCCAAAAAGAATATCATATGTTTTGTAAATCACCTCTGGTCACCATATGATGTAGACCATGTGATATGTGTTTTGTCTATCCCATTTCTGTGAACCTCACACCCTTGGGAACCCTGCTAGCATGAGATCCTAGCCATAGATTTATCTTTGACCACCATGAGATGGCATGAGAAACTATGAGACTAGATGTATCCTTGACACTGCAAGAGGCAAACCCTTGAGGGAGGGTATGTTGGGATAAGTATGATCAAGGGCTTGCTCTATGGTGCATGTGTGCATCTAGGGGAGTCACATGTGTGTTTGTGTGTGTTGTAAAGGCACATCAAGTGCTATGATTTTTCTAGTGTGTGACCTAAGTGATGATGTAAGCCAAAGGCCCCCACATGGGAGGTTCCTTTGATTTAGGCTAGTCCCACTGATGTAGGGACTGATTCCCACTAATGTAGGGGCTGATTGCCACTTATGTAGGGAAGGTCCTACCTTCTCCCCCTTTCTATAAGAGAGAGTCCTCTCTCTCACAATCCATAATAGAGAACTACATTTTGGTTTCATTGTGCTCTCACTCCTCTTCCAAGATGCATCTATTCTATCCTATGGGATTCTACAAATGGGTAGTCATTTGTAAAGACTATTACTTAGCATTATTGGCTAATCATTTGATGTATATCATTGCGCTAAGTATTTAACTAATGGTGGATTGGTTTATTGAGTACAAGAAATGACATGGACGAATGGGAGTAAACAAGCTCAAGGGAATAAAGGCTAAATGCCATGATTTTATGCTAGTGCTATGTAATGTATTAAATGGCCAAGGGTCATTACATTTTTTATAAGGGAGAATGCTTTAAAGCCTTCCACTTTTTGCATGTAATTTTGGATGAGTACATGAGTAAAGGACTGACAAATAGAAAAGTATGGTAAAAAGATGCTCAAGGAAAAGTATGGAAAATGGAAAAGTATGTAAAAAGATGTTCAAGGAAAAGTATTCAAGCTTATTGAACATGCTCATCCAATCCATTGAGCAAGAAGGTACTTGTAGTAGCTCCCCATGTGATGATTTAACAAATTTGCATGCGAGTTGGAATAACACAAGTGCTCGCACAAAAGAAATTGCTTGCATGGTATCTAACATCTCTACTTCAAGAGCATTACTATAGTAGTTTGAGTAACCTTGCACCAAAAATGAATTGTTCATTTATTACTCCTTGCAAAATGGCAACTAATGTTTATAAGAGCTTCCACATACTTTTCCCACAAAGCGCATTGTCCCATACAATATTACTTGATGAGACAACTATTCCAATCCAAATCTCTCCTTTGCAAAAATGTTCACATAAATGAGCTTATGTGGCTTGGGAAAAAGAGGGTACCCTTCAAACAAATACGAATTAAGTGCAAAAGAGCTTGCAAAAGTATTCATTGAAGCGCACAACAATGGACGCTATTCCATGCAATCTCTTATCTAGAAGGTCTATAGAATGAAATCCTTGATGTAGAGATTAGAAATTCTAATAAAGCAACTATGGTCATTGCAAATGGTAAAGAGCATGATTCTTGTAAATAACATAGCTCAATGCCCTTCAAACAAAGTATTGGTGAAGATATTGTGCCAAGAAAAGAAAAAGAAAAAGAAAAAGAGAAGCAAATGTCATGCATACAAAGTACAATCGAACAATAAAGGATTCACCACAACATACTTGCATGTGCTACAACACTTTGACATTTCTGTCAAAGCTTAAAAAAGAAAAACTAGCTTAGCAATTGTCACCTTCTTGAAAGAAAACAAAATTGTTGAAGCTAAAATCCAACCCAAACAAAAGGTCTTGTATAGTCTTTGTTTCAAGCAAATTAGGATTGCTAGGATTCCCACATTTTGCTACAACAACATGGTTCTACCCAAAAAAACTACGTTCACTAGCACACTAAATGACATCAAAGCACGTCTTGTGTCCATATGAATTCCTTTTGCACATCCATATGAATTCCTTTTGCACAAATACGAGAGCTTAGTTTTGATGGACAATAAAGTTTGAAGGGGAGTGTAGTAAATGTATTTGTAGATGTTGAAAAAGCTCCATGGAGGAAAAAAAAAGGAGATGAAGAAAAGGATTTCTATAAGATGTTCTCTCCTATCACAATTTCTCTTTAATACTTGAGGATACACATTCCTCAAACTTTGGATCTGGCAAATTCTTCAAACTGTACTCTGTAGGCATGCTTTTAAGGAGAATTGCAAGTGCATCTTTTTCCCCTACTTTGGCATTTATGCCTTCTAGTTGGGTCATAATGCTTTTAATTTTGTTGACAAATTGTGCCATGGATTCATTGAAGCTCATGTGCAAACCATAGAATTCAATCTTAAGATGGATTTCTTGGTTTTTGGCTTTTGCACCAAACACTGTGTTCAACTCATCCCATGCATCCTTGGCATGATCCTTGGGTTGTCGAGGAAAGTTTCTATGAAAGAGGTGGATCATGCCATGAAGGTGTTGAAACATTTCCACGAGCAAGAAATTGACACTACTATCACTTCTTTTACAAAGCCATAAACATACTTGAAATAAATAATGCAAAGAAAACAAAGTTTATTACTCACATCCCAGCTTTGTCATCTTTATGCCCTTTGACAAGGCCTTGGGCTGGTCTTTTTGGGTCATCTTAGTGCAACCCACTGTGCCGTTAAGTGTTGCAAGATGCCGATGTATGGTTGATTTTTCAAAACGGTATGTGCCTCCATGTTAGCCATTGATGGTATCTTGCAACTTGCTTCAATGGGCACATTGACCAACATTCTTGCCTTCCTCCATGTGTAGATACCATTTCATTGATTAAAGGCTTATTTCCTTCTCACCTATTGTTTTCTCCTCACTGGTCCCTCTAGCCTTCTCTTTCACTGTGTTGTGAGACACTTGAAAGCTTGATCCCTCAACATCAATTTTCTTAGTTCTTTTTGAAACTTTTATATATTTTTTATTATCTTGCTTTATCCCTTTTGATACCAAATCAAAGCCTTCTAATATATGTTGGCTGGTATAAATTTTCGGCTCAATATTCCAACCCCTATTTATCATCATGTCCTATCCAGTAGCATTCATCCTTGCATGATCAAAACAAGCAGGATCCAACTCATCCACATTGCCACACAATATATGAATTTTGAGATAAGGAACATTATCTTTGTCAACTTTGGTATCCTTCGTATCCTTAACTTGTCCAACATCTTCAAAAGTTGTTCCTTGTATGTTCACAAAACAATGCGCTTTAGAGTATTTGGAGTTGATTATTGTATATATCTAATTACCATCCTCTGCCAGAACTAACTCGATCATAAACTGACACCTCATGGACCTTTATCTTTCCCTAGCTAGCCATTCTTGCAATCTTTTGTTAACAAATGAACCAAGGGAAACTACATTAAGAAAATAAACAATCCAAATGGATAGAACATGCATAATAGAAAATCATAAATGTAGTAGGAAATATTATAACCACAATGCAACTTCTATTAGCTTTATAACCAAGGGGAAGAAACTTTATATATGCATTATTAAAAACTACACCCACACTGCAAGAAAATATACACATTATCAAAGCTAAGATGGTTATGATCAAGAATGAAATTTATGCCATTCTCCAATAACTATATGATGTTGTAAAGAGCGCCACCAATGCCATTGAACACATGGATTGTGAGTTTGTGGAGAATGGCACTAGTGCCATTATTCATGAGAGTTTGATTATAATGGCATTGGTGCCATCCTCCACGATGTTGCAGAGAATGGCACAAGTGCCATTCATCACATGGATGGTAGAGAATGGAGCCTTGCCATTCTCTTGATGTCAAGGTTATCACATGACAGCTTTCTCATGGAAAATTTAGAGGACTAGTGTCATTCATTACATGGATTGTGGAGGATGGAACCAATTTGACTCTCCATTCTCCAAATAATATGATGTTGTGATGAATGGCACCAGTGCCATTCTTCAAAATTTCATCTGACCTTCTAGAGAATGGCACTGATGCCATACTCCATGTGAGTTTGTGTAGAATGGCATTGGTGACATGTACCACATGGATAGCTTACAAAAATTGAAGGTGAATAATTAACCCAAGTTACTTGGCCTCCCAAAAATTAAAAGCGGTCAACCTAAGTTACAAAGCTAAAAATTAATATCTCTATAGTCTCCCTCACACTTCGCGACTTTGCTCTCTCCTTGTGACTGTGCCACTATCCTCCTCTTGCGCACCTCACCCTCCCTTGGTGGCCCTCTCCTTCATCTCTCCTTTCTTGCACATATAGTCGGTATCTCACTACATACCCGCAACACATGCCATAAGGAAGGGTAGAGGAGCCATTGAATACAGAGGCCATAGAGTTGAAAGTAGTGATGGAGGCACTCAAGCATGAGCTGCTTGAATTGTGCAATGGTTTGGGCTGTTTATGGATAGATCACTGTGGCTATGGTGGACAACCCTACCTTCCCCTTATCTTCTCACCCTTTTGGGTTATTCTGCCTCAACCTTAACACTCTATAGATTCTTCCCGTTGGCTTTTCTACCTTGCCCTCTTTTCTTTGCTACTTCTTGCTTAGACCTCTATCTCAATCACAAGCATGCTCTATCCATTGCGCAACCTTGCATGTCCTCTTCATAGATTTTCTTCTAATCCTTCCACTCAAGCTTTGCATCTCACCTCCTCTCATTCCAGATTCTCCCCCAATTCTACCATTTGGCTTCTACATTATTGACCTTTCCCTGTCCATTTAACCCTGTGCTCTCCTCCAACCCTAGGGGTTCCCATGATTCTTGCAAAAACAAGGAGCATCAAAGAATGCAGTGGTGGCACCATGGACTATATCAGGGCTAGGTGGGTGCCTTGATGGCCACAGAACCATAGAGACCACCCTCATCCTGTATTGCTGCTAGGCGCTCTCTATTTCAACATATTCCTCATAATCCAGATGATAATTGGCATGTTTTCCAAGTTGTCTCAGTGTTGAACTCATGCATCGAGTGATAGTAGGACCCATACGCTAATCGATGAGATTTTGTAGTGTGAACACGATGTCATTTGGGTTGCTATGGATTGTTGTAATTTGTTGGCGATGATTGTACAAGGAAATGAGTTGGAGAGGTATGGGTAGCTAGAGTACAAGGAACAATGAGCTATAAATAGCAGAACTAGGAGGTGGTAACAAGGAGATTCTTCAATAAGCAATGGGGAACAAGGGGGAGGAGGGAGGGTGACGGTGAGAGGGGAGGGGTTGAAGTTAGATTAGGTTATGTTAGTTTATGTTAACCCAATTTAGTTTAATTTAGTAAATTATTAATGCAAGTGCCCAAATATTGAATTAATTTGAATCATGAATTAATATGAATTTTGGAGTTTGTAGATTGAATGTTTTGTGGCATGGCACTTTTAGACTCGTTTTCAAAAAAATGATGGCTTTGGAATCATGCTTACAGGAGCTCGATTTTACAAATCAATCAAATTGCCGATAAAGGCTTGTGACAAAATGCCATAAATTTACAGTAGCACGTGACAGTAACCTACACATCCCATGCACACGCACACGCACACCCACGCACTTTCTCACCTTCTCCTCGCTTTCCCATCTCCCTTCCACGTGAGTTATACATATCCATCTCTTGCCTCACCACAAGCTTCCATCTGCATTTTATACTACCCACATCACCACACACGTTCCGCTAGACTCCATCCCCAGTCCATTATATCACAATGGAGGTAATGCCCTCTCATAAATGTCCATTTCATACTACAGTCTCTCTTAGTATGTGTTCGCATGATAATTCTCTCTCGGATTAGACGATGCCATTTGTAGGCCTCTCTCTCTACGTTGCTTTTCTTTTTGTGATGGAGAGTTATGTCTGTACAGCAGCTTCTTCCTTTAGTTTCTACGCAGACACTGATATTTTTGACAGCCGTCTTCGATATCCCCTTGCATAATGTAGATCTTGTTGTATGTATGGATTGTAGTAGTTGTGAGTAGGCTGTTCGCAAAGCACTCCTGAATACTAAAGGTACATCCTTCGCCTCTTGTCTTTGCTTCAATATAAAGTTTTGAGTTGTGGCATTCAACATTGTAAAATGCATGATGCTTCATCTTTGTGCTCGTTGGAGATCTCCAGAGTTTACTGTCGTTTACACATCTCTAATTGTAGAGAAAATCTCAAGCGCATTTTGCCTCGTGATATCCTACATCCACCAGCATTCTAGCATGGATCGTGCGGGTGATGGGACCCCCTTGGCTTCCCCCTCAACGGAACATCCACCTCAGTCCACCATCCAGGCAAAATTCTTTCACACCGCTCCTCACGTTCCATGATTTTTCACCCTGGTTGTCATGCTGGTCTTCTCTGACGCGCCCAATTTCAACAATCAATGGCTCTCATTTTGGCAGTTGTGCTCTAGGGTGAACTTCCTCCAGGCTCTAGCTATTCCAGCACATTGGGTTGACGATCGACCCTCCCTGCCACAACAAGCTGTCCACAGCACTTCCGATTCTGTCTGGAAGAGAAACGCGGGGATTATCTTCACTGCCTCACGGTATCCTTGTGCCTTGGATTTTGGACACCGTGCAATGGATGGATTTCTACTCCTCCAAAGTCAAGCTCTAGAGCGCCTTGCGATACAACAGACCCACACAACAATCTAACAGTCCCTGCCCTCCCTACCACAATCAAGCGCTGTATCAATCGTTGTATGTGATGAGAAGCACTTATTGCATCTTCAATTTTCCCCTCTTAGCGTCCTTCGAGTGTGGAATAGGAGACATGTTGTGTATAATTTGCCTATGATTGTTGAAAGTCCTCAGAGCAATAACCTTCTTGTCTTGAAGCGGGCATTTTTTAACCAAGCAAACAAACCAGTACTGCCCTTCATCATCCACTCCTTGCTTGAAATTCCTATTGGCCATTATGGAAGTTGTTGGCTAAGGTGGGCTAAGGTGCGTTCCTACACATTTCCACAACAGAATCAAATGGGTGTGTGAGTGCGAAAAAGGTTTTTAATTTAATAAAAATACTATTATGTTCTTCATGGAGAGATTATATTCACATATGCATATTATCTCACAATCTGTGAATATAATGTCCATGGGACAGTGGTGAATGAAGATGCGGCCACACCCACAGCCACATTCGCTCCTGCTTCTAGCCATCGAGCTTGAGCTTTTCCTCTGGGATAGGCCTTCCACACAGCCTCTTGGCTGTCACTGCTGTCTTTTGCAATTCCTAGCCATCTCTTGAGATTATCGTCTAATGTGATCGTTTCACATTCCCGTCTCAAGCTTTTGCGTAATAAAACCTACGTCCCATTTTTGCTTAATGCTGCTGGTAGGTTACGTTATGGAAGATATACGATTGTCTGCTCATAGGATTTCAGGATACATAATCTACATGGTTGTTAAGCTCTTCAGTTCTTGAAAAAAATAATCTGTTCAAGACAGCGTGAGTAAAGTCCAAATGCGATGGCATCTATTGTGCTATTGAGACAGCAAGGTCTACCAGTTTTCAAATTTCCTGTTGAGACTTATTTGCTACAGGAGGTTGTTTGCTAAGGGCGGTGCGCTACATTAGGCTAGACAAGTCCTGTAAGACATAATTGCTGCTCATTTCTGTGACTTGTGGAAGACGTTCGATAATTCCATGGCTGCTGGCTACGGGGATTTGAATTTGGAAGGCCAACATACGGGACTTCAGAAGGTTTGATGAGAGTTTTGGTCTTTACCAGCATTCTTGTTCTGCCAATCCTACCCTTGTCAACGCTAACTGATAGTGTCATTTCTGTGAGTCCAGCTAGCATTTTGTCAATGTTGGCAGCGAGTCCTCATTTGACACCTGCAACATATGAAGGGGGTAGCGAGCATGCCATAGGGAGGCTTTGGCATGAAAGAGAACGTAAACAAAACGTACCTGACACTGTGAGGTCGAGCTAGGCACAGAGATGCTGAAGACGACGTAGAAGGTTGCACCCAAGTAGAAGAGAAGCTGAAGACGTAGAAGACGATTGGAGTGACGAGTCGGACCAGAGGAGAAGCTGACGATGGGACCTGGAGAAGATGCACCCAGGTAGTTGGCCTTGGGCGCTCCTTCCTGACGTCTCAAAGGTGAATTGCTTTCACCGTCAAGCTTCACCCTCACCCATTCGCTGGGATTCCTGGGAATACTGCCAGGCTAGGAGGGTCCCATCCACGGTTTCAGGGTCCACGCTTGAACGCACAGGGAAAAGACAAGCGCTGCTGGATGGAGAATATCATGAGGTGCTTTTTGCATAATATACATATATCGAAAGAAGGTCCTAAAAGCTATGAGGAAGACGGGAAAGAAGGCCGAGAACTCTTGCCGACGGACAACTATTTGCAACCAGTAGGGCAACATGAGGCAGTTATAGTGAGCAACTACATTAAGCAATGGCAAACTTTCATGAGAACTTACAACTACGAGAAGCACGGATACAGCGACTACGGGAATTGGAACCAATATTCTTCTTATCAATGGGAAGCAGGTCTGAGGATCGTGTGTCAACGCAGCTACGAGAACCCAAATGCGTGCTCCATTATGTGAGCATAGTTCACACAAACATAGAACTCTTCTCTTTCCTGCAGGCACCCTAAGGAGATGTTTGGCTTTTCTCACACCCCCTTGAGCCGGGACATGATTCTAAGCCCTTGATCCTAGGGAAAGGTTTGGGTTTTCTCACACCCCCTTGAGCCACGTGTCATGAATCTAAGCCTTTGATTTAGTTTCATCTTATGCTTTTGATTTTGTTTGATGTAAAAGCTAAGATTTTAACTAAAGCACTAAAAGCTTTCAAACCTAAGAGATGGTCTACTTGATTTGCAAGTTTGGGCTCATTGGCATGTGAAGCTTTGGAGAGTCTCGCGATGACCTTATGCTCTACTCTCACAAGCCTAAAAGCTTGACTTACCACAGGGATCAAACTCCCATTTTCCCAAGGTTGGAGAGGCACGTAACGCTGGCTAAGTGAGAGTGGGAATGTTGCGTGCTCTACTTTGGAATTCCTCTAATGATAGTTACCTTTTTGTGTTGTCTAGAGTCTACTAAATGATATGAGAATGTTGGAATCATCCCACTCAAGGACACACACAGATCCTCTTAGGGTCACATTGGCAAGTTTTTCAGATATTGTCTCTCGGCGTTCGACTACGACTCGACTACGATTACGACTATTAACATTCAAGTAACATGCCAGTTTCTTATCCATTGGCGAGACTTCTCCTCGACGCTAATTTCTCGACATTTATATTCTCAGCGTTATCTCGGTATCCAGGGAAGGGCCCGTTCCCTTGGATTATAACTCTTTGGGGAAGGAAGTGCACCACCTCCCCGTCCACACTATGTGTGGTTATAATAATTATATGTTATATATTATAATATAAATATTTTCAATTGCTAGGCCATTCAAAATTTCTTGTTTTCAATCTGAATTCTTACAATATTCCTCTTGTTTAATACATGTTATCGATGCAAGGAAGCAAGGAAATCCAAGATGAATGCAAGATTGAAGGATGGGTATGTTTATTCATATGGTTATAGTCCATATGACAATATTATAAAAACTGCAACAAGGATTGATTATTGTATCACCTTATTCATGTATTTGTTGGACTTCAACTTTCAAAATATGGGCATTACAAAATCAATAATAAATCACCACCCCTGACATTTGCAAGGAGGATCGGGTCCTAACGGACCTTGTGTTGCATCTCATGTCCACTATTTTACCCATTCTCGTTTGTGCTTAACAATTGATAAAATAGTAGGATTCAGCTTCAATTAGTTACTTGCTTTACGATGGAAAGATTGCCTGCCGCAAACCTAGTTTCCTCTAGTTGTAGTGCAAAAACAATCTAGAATCCTCTACCCCTTTCACCATCTAATGCAAGAGTCCTTCAGCAACTCTAGTGAAGAGATCATACTTAAGAGAGACTCTCTCTGGTTCTATAGACCTTTTTATCTTCCAACCTAGTAGCTCTTGTGAAGAGATACTTTAATCTCTCATTAATCTGAGTTTTGCTTCCTAGTGAAAGAGAGTCTCGGCTAAACCTCCGCCTTTTCTCGAGATGTGTACAATGAGTTAGTGCTAACACTTAAGCGGGCTTCAATATAACTACAACATCCCATAAGTTTTTGTCCATGCTAAGGGTCTATGGAGAAATGGAGATTTTTTTTACTAATCAGGTCCTTGTTTAGAAGTTGGTTAATTTAATCAAGTTGACCATGTTAATGGGTGTTTAGTATAAGGATTAGTGGCAGCTTAGGCCATTGTATTGAGTTTTAGGTTTAGGCTTTTGTCTTTTTGTGAGGGTCCTAAATGATTTTCTCACTTTGTTCAATTAAGTTTTTGGCCTTACATGAATTGTAGTGAATTATTTTGTCATTTAGATTCTGTGACACCACCTTTATTGAAAGCATGTGAAATGAGGGTCTCTTACTGAAATAGCCAAGTCCCCACTCATATTTACTGGCATATTCCCTCTTTCATCTCTTTTCTCTCGTCTCTTTTCACTCATCTACCTTTCCCCATATTCATTCACCTTTACTTACATTTTTCTCTTTCCCTTTCATACACCTTTCGTTTCCCTTTCATAAATTATCGAAAAATTTTGTTGTAATATTTTTTCTGAGCTACCTTACATTTTCTCTAAATGGGGACTTAGTGATTGTGGCACCTTGTTGAAAGCAAGGCCGTAATGGCTATAAGATGCCATCTCTAACAAGTCAATCAATAGTTGTGGTGTTACTAGAGCTGACCAATACCTTGGACCTAACTATTTCTAAATGTCAACAAATATATTATTAATTAAACCAAGTTAGCATTTAGCTACTAAACCTTCCCAAGAAACCTTGTTCCAATGATTAAGGGCTAATTTTTAGCACGCACAGTGCGCTAATCGTCGCTCGGTTTGTATGGCAAGATTAAAAAGGTCGGTGTATTTCGACCTTTAACACACTTGTTAATGGTCGGTATATACCGACCATTAATAGAAGTGCAATGGTTGGTATATACCGACCTTTAACAGAAGTGTAAAGGTCGGTATATAGCGACTCTGAGATGCTTTCCTATACTGATCTTTAATAGAGAGTGTTTTTCCCTATACCAACCTTTAATAGAGAGTGTTTTCCAATGACAAAAAAAAATTATTTTCATACATGTTTGATCCTTTGAAAGAATTAAAATACAAGAGCATGTACATCAAGTTTGAATCTCACATAATATATTCATGTCCAAGTTTGAGATGAAAAAAATCAATCAAGAGCATTTACATCAACGGCTTCATCCTGAGCCAAGTCTTGTGTGCCAAACAAGTCTATCTCCAACTCTATACCAAGTTGATCTCCTATATCATCATCGTACTCTGGCATCGTACATTCACCTAAGACTTGATCTTGTAATTCACCTTCTTCAATAAAGTCGGGTGATTCTTGATCGTCATCTTCTTCCTCGTCAATATCATGATCTCCATCTTCCTCCCATATAATATCATTATGTGCATCTTCTTCTTGGCTCATATTGTGATCTTCATCTTCTTAGCTAGATCCATCTAGATCAATTGGATATGGCATTGGTAGTGGCATCTCCATATCCACATCTCTATCTTCAAAATTTTATTTCCTTCGTGGTGCAACTTGGATCACGTACCACCATCTTAGATCAGAATGATCTGGATGAAAAACCACCTATATTGAAGATGGGTGTCAAATGCCATCAATTATATGAATTTATGTTTTAGATATGAACATGTACCAATTGATCTCTAAAAACAAAAGCATTCAATTAATTAAATCATTAGTACGCACCTGCTCACAATGCTCAGGAAGAACAAAAGTATCACTTTCTTCGATCCCCTCCCTACCTCAAAGACTGTAGCCCCCCTCTGCCCCTTCCGTTACCCATCTCCCTTCTCTCTCTAGACTCGTGCCTTCAGGCAAGGGGGTGCCAGAGTCCTCTCCCTTGTAGCAGGCCTCGGCCTCCTCTTCCTAAGTGCAACCTAGTTTGAGTGCATCCTCCTCCACGACGTAGCAGAGCTTAGGTGGTCCATTTTTGTAGCTTCTAGGTCCCAAGCCTCATCCAAGATAGCCTCTACCTAGAGAGTTTTGGTGGCTAGGACTATGGAACTATCTTGAGATACCTGACAGATACCTAATGGCTCTAGAGGTGTCTGTCCTGATTTTGCAGCCCTGAGAAGGCTCTATGGGAGTGTTTGGCTCACGATCGTGCCCTTTCTGGGGGTTTCTCTTTGCAGTGTCTAGAGAGGAGCAGTGGACTCCAACACTGTTCAAACTTATGATGCAGCAGCAGGTGTTTGACATGATGGAGGAGTGGCTTGGCCCCTAGGGGAGGGAGATGTGGGTCACCCATGGTCACACCACCACTTTTCAGCTTGGCTTCTCAACTGACCATCGAGAGCTGGGTATTGCAGTCTATGTGCTTCGCGCCTAGGAGCTGAGGTTCAACTGAAGCAAGCCACGTATTGGACTGTATAGCTTTGTGCAAATAGATTAGGGTTTGATTCCTCATTTTTGAGGCAGTGGGCCACCAAGGTAGGCATCGAGCTAGTTATGCCCTTAGTGACACAAATTACTCCCCATCTAAACCTATAGCGAAGTCCCAAAGGTCTCAAGTTTTAGTACAGGCTCCCACTCATAGGCGAGCTCTATTCTCCACTCCTCCTCACCTCCCCATGAGTTGGACCATGGTGAGTTGGAACATGCACGGGCTCCACGACCGTGTGTCAGCAGCCGCAGCATCTGTTACTTTGAAAGGAGTTGCAAAGGACAGTGGTTGGGTGGACAATGGACTTCCTCTTGCTCCAAGAGCATATGTTTTCAGCCACAGATGTTCAACGTAGATGGCACCTCCTTTCAGGGAGAGACCCTGAGCTATGGTCCCCCATGTGGCAGGAGTGGGGGGTCTACATTTCGATGTCCCAATCCATTGGAGTGGATGTGGATGATCAGGGCGAGCTCATCTCAGGCAGAGCAGTATGGATGGGTTTGAGGGTTGGGGACTCCAGGATTGAGGTTCTCAATGTGTATGCTCCAGCTTGTAGATAGTGCGACCCACCTTCTAGAGGCGGTTGACATAATCCCTCCCCAATATGGACTTGTGGATTGTTGGAGGTGACTTCAACAATCTTGAGTTTGAGGAGGACAAGCGCTAGGGTGCTTCTTATTTCGGATGCCAACTTTGGAAAGAAGCACTTAGGAGCAGTTCATTTTCTCGATCTGTGGTCAAGACCCTTCTATGGAACCGGAGTTCTCTAGGTCTCTTGGCAGTCAGTTTCTCCTCTGGACAGTAGTGGTAGGATGGTCTACTTGAGAGACTAGACAAGTCGGAGGTTGGGCCATGCATAGGGGTGGTGCCACCAGTATTCTAGCAAGGACTACCCTCTCGGACCACTCCCCTATCGTTCTTCACCAAGAGCAGCCCCGTCATGGCCTACCGTAGAGAGGGGTCCGCATTCTATATGCTTTTCTCCTGGAGGAGGAGGTACAACGACAGAGTATTACAGCTATTTGGCAACAGCCTGAGTCCCCCCCGCATGGAGGGTGGGCTGTGTGGGAAACTAAGGCGATTCAACAGAGTAGTGAGGAGCTTCTCACCCATGCTATGCACTCCCGTCATACGAGAGAGAGAGAGAGAGAGAGAGAGAGGGTTTTGTGACGGGACTTGGCTCTATTGAACACCTTCAAGAGCAGGGTTCAAAGTCGCAGTGGTTAGCAAACCAGTATGAGTGCGCTCGCTTGGAGCTTCAGGATACTGAGGTGAGATGGACTGAGTACTCTGACCACTCCTCTAGATCTTGGTGGGTACAACAGGGTGACATGATGACTAGGCGGTTCTTTCAGGCCACTAGCCCTAGATCAGCTGTGCAAACTTGCAAAGATTGAGAGACTCTAGTGGGAAGATGCACTCGGATTAGTAGGAGATCTTAAAGTTGACCTCAGATTTCTATCGGTGCTTGTTCCAGGCCGAGGAGGGGTCCTTGCAGGTTTTGGCAGCTCGAGATTCAGTTTAGGCGCACATTCCGGAGGTGGTCTCCTAGAGTGTGAGTAGCTAGTTAGATGTGCCTTTTTTGGATGCAGAGCTTTGGGAGGCCCTTCACGCTCTTCCATCCCAAAAGTGCCCTGGGGAGGATGGGCTGTCCCTAGCTTTCTTTAGGTGTTTTTGGGAGTGCATTCATACCCCCCTCCGCTTGGCTTTTCAGGAGATCTTCAACTCAGGCTCTCTCCCTTCGACCCTAAGTCATGGCTGGATATGCTTGATCCCAAAGGAGGGGGATCGATCGGACCTAAGACAATGGAGACCGATCACCTTAACATTGCATACAAGATCTTGGCCAAGGTCTTGAGTTTGTGGCTTCACCCTCACCTAGAGGACATCATCCATGACACGCAGACAGGTTTTGTCTAGGAGCGTAGCATCCTAGACAACATCTTTACTTTCTAGGAGGCACTGGATTGGGCCAGAGAGGAGTCTCTGCCTCTCGCAATTTTGCTTTTGGATTTCAAGAAGGCCTATAACAAAGTGGAGGGGTCTTTCTTGGAGGTCACCATGCAAAGGCTTGGCTTTTTGGATTGCTAGATCTGGGGTGTCTCATCCCTTTATGTAGGTAGTTCAAGCCAGATACTTATTGGTGGCTACACAGGGGAGGACTTTTTGATTTCCTGCTTGGTTCGACAGGGATTCCCCCTTGCCCCTTTCTTATTCTTCTTTGTGGCCGAGGCCCTAGGTTATTTTTTTAAGGTCTCAGTCAGCGGGACTCATGGGGATGAGGCTCTCAATTTGACAGGAGGAGGAGCTTTTGGACTCAGAGTTTGTAGATGACATAGCCATTTTTGTAGAGGGCTCAGCTCAAATCTTGGATGCAGTTAGGGAGGCCTTGGTAGTGTATTGTCTAGCCTCAAGTTCCAGGATCAACTAGACCAGATCAATCGGCTTTCTCACAGGGACAAAGGCAGTATAGGAGATCCAGGATTGGGACTCAGCACTAGGCTTTCAGTGGATTCTAAGGGGGCAGACATCGAGACACCTTGGCTGCCAGATTGATATTTCAACAGAGCAATAGATCTCCCCGGTCCTAGAGAGTTTTTGGTGCAAGCTTTTATACTAGAGCTCGGCCAAACTCTCTCTTGCAAGAAGGGCCTTGGTAGCTAACCATGTCCTCCTTGCTACGCCTGGTACATATCATCGTGCTGGTGTTTTCACAGGGGATGCATGGGATAGCTGAGGTGCTTGGTGTGCAATTTCCTCTAGGTAGGATCGGATGGCACACATAACACTCGAGCTAGGGTAGCCTGGTAGACAGTGATCCTGCTGGCCCAGGCCCAAGGAGGATTGGGCATCATTGATCTAGAGATCTGGAGCAGAGCCTTGTTGGGCAAGTTGGTAGCGAGGGCCCCACTCTAGGTACAGAACCCTGGAAGCTTCTTCTGCAATGCGGTCTCCTTCGAAACATGCGGGTGGTCAGTCGTAGCAGTCACACAGATGGCTCTTCTTGGAGGCCCCCCTTATAGGGAAGGGCTCTCCCTTGATGTGGAGTCTCTTCAGAGTTTGGCAGCGATTGACAGGGGGTCTTATCTAGGCTAGTCCTTAGTTTTCAGAGGAGTTTGCACGACAGCCTCTAATCTGGTACCCGAAGGTCTGTGATCGAAATGGTCGCATGCTGGGACAGAGGTTACACATTGGGACAGCGGCCCAACTCGATCTTTTAGTACGTGGTCGAGACTCCTGACTAATGCAGAGGTACAATTAGAGACCCTCTCACAGCTTTGGGGCACAGGCCCAAGGATGGTAGAGATTGAGGTAGCTATCCCAGAGTCTTGGTGGGTAGGCCTTCAGAGTTTCACACCACCATAGTGGTTGGGCTAGTTCTTAGGGACAGGGGTACCTCTTTGGATTCAGCTATGCCCCCTCCCTCCCATTCTCAGTCGAGCCTGATTCTACAGTGTGGGTCTAGGTGGACTCTTGCAGTCTCTGACAGATGGAGATCTAGAGATGGATGGAGCCTTGGATCAGTTAGGGCGGCAGAGGGTCAGAGTAATGGGCCGTCTGGACAAGGAGTGGTTGATCGGCCCCTCTTGCATCTCAGATCTAGATGTAACTCATTGGTGCTTATGGTTATGGGAGGGTCATCCCCTCAGTGAGGTATAGTGGGACACAGGTGAGTGGTTCTGGCCATCCAAAGTAGGCCACTTAGAGAGAGTGGAGGGGGTGCCCTTCTTCTCTTATACTACATGCAGAGGATGTCGTATGCAATTGGATAAAGTAGCTTGGACTCCATCAAGAGAGAGGCATTGGGCCACCGTAGGTACCTCAAGAGGTGAGATCTAGGTTTTGGACACGCCTCTAGTCCAGTCTTCAACTGCGGAAGATCTCGTACTTTTTCTGGATGATAGTGCATGGAGGCCTTCCTGTTGGCCCTTGGTTGTAGCAGATGCAGGTGGATGGGAACTGCCACCATAGATGCACAATTGGGACTTTGGAGACAATCCCCCACTACCTTTGGAGCTACCCAGCAGCACAGAGGATATGGCAAGGAGCACTGGCAGGACATCATCTTCATGCTTCGCACCATTTGGGAGCGAGGCTCTCCAGGTTCTCGAGCTACTGTCGCATGACGGGAACATTTCTGCAAGGCTTGGCCTACAGGTGTTTTCTACAACATCACCCTGAGAAGGATCAAATGGTTGTTTAGCCCGCCACCTTGGTTATTAACCCCTGTTACAGAGAATCCCTAGGCAGTGAGCTGGGATCTCTAGCAATAGGAGTGTCTTTCTAACAGCCAACATTTAATTTTTGATGTTTTTGAATTTTCTCAAAGTCATCAATATTTCATAAAAATCTTGGATTTGATGTGCTAAAGAGTTTGGTGAAGACTACTATCTAGCATTGGTGCATGATTTGACCTTTGTAATAAGTTCGGGCTTTTAGTGTGTGATACCTAGATTTATATAGGGTTCAATTTGGAACAATTTTGGATGAGTTATGAACTCTCAAAATTAGGGTGAATTTTGTGTTTTTTTGGCCGTTAAGACTTTTTACATGGTGATACTTTATCTTTGAAACTTCATGTAATTAGGTCCTCTAACTAGAGGTAGCTTTAGGTTTGGTAGTTAGATTATACGGATTGGTTGTCTATAGCTAAGCTTACCTGAGTGGCATTCGGTGTTGATAGCATTTGCTATCTATCGTGTGTCACTTTTAAGGATAAGATGGTTATGGTTAAGTTTCCTAATTGGAGCTACATGTGGATAGTGTTTGTTATCTACCATGTGCCACTTTCATGGTTATGGTTAAGTTTACCTAATTGGAGCTATGTGTGGATAGTGTTTGCTATCTACCATGTGTCACTTTTTAGGATAAGATGCTCATCTTGCCATGTCTCAAACTATGGTGGAGCTATGCTCTATTACTTGCACCTCTATGTCACCTACATCTTCTAGTGCCTATATTATAGATTGTAGATAGCTTTGGATTTATGGGCAAGATGCATGAGATAAATACAACATAAAAATAAAGGAGGGCTTAATAGCTAGCAAAATGTTAAATTAAGTGGATGTAATCAAGCAATATTGGTTGGAGTATGCAAAAGCATAAAAGCATACAAAAGGCAAGACACACTTATGCAAAAGTTGAGATGAGATTTGATAAAAGGGGAGAATAGGCAGTGAAGTTAAGTGCATAGCAAGGGAGAGAAAAGGTGTGGAAAGGGATGAGGAAAATGGGGGGAGATGCCTCATTTCCCCCTATTTCTTGGCAAATACTCGATGAGGGAGATAATAAGGATGGGTAGCTCAAATTGACTCGACAAAAACATTTGACGAGAGGGGTCAGCCTCCCCCCGCCCCCTACCTCACCCTACCCGATCACCACACTCACCTTGGACCTGTGGCAGTCGGCCAAGGTCCATGACATTGCAACAGACACACCACGGGGCTAGTAAATAGGCTTGTTAAAATGCAAATGAGAAGAAAGAAAGCATCCATAAATATAATATGAGGAGTTTTAACTAGGTTTGCAGCAGGCAGCCTTTTCGTCCTCAAACACGTAACTAACTACTAACTCAAAATCGAAGCTAAATCCTAGTATTTTATCAAAAATTTAAATGAAAAAAGTATATGAGTAAAATGTTGGACATGAGACGTAACACAAGGTCCGTTAGGACCCGATCCTCCCTGCAAAATTTCAATGGCGATGATTTTATTATTGATTTTGTGATGTCCATGTTTTGGAAGCTGAAGTCCAACAAATACGTGAATAAGGCAATACAATAACTGATTTTCCTTACTGTCACGTTGTAAGAATTTAGGTTGGAAACAAGAAATTTTGAATGGATGAGCAATTGAAAATATTTATATGATAATATATAATATATAATTATCACAACCACACATAGTGTGGGTGGGGAGGCGGTGCTCTTCCTTCCCTGGGTGCCGAGATAGTGTTGAGAATATAAACATTGAGAGTATTAGCACCAAGATAAGTCTTGCAAATGGAGAAACTGGCATATTACCTGAATGTTAATAATCATAATTGTATTCAAACATCGATAAAATCACTACAAGCTGCACAATAGGCAAAATTCAAATTATTATCATCTTTTGGTGATTTCTTTAATCTTAGAGACAATATCCCAAAAACTTGCCGATGTGAGCCTGAGAGGATCTACATGTGTCCTTGAGCATGATAATTCCAACATTCTCAAATCCCTCAGTAGACTCTAGATAGCATAAAACAACAACTATCATTAGAGGAAGTCCGAAGTAGAGCACATAGCATTCTCACTCTCCACTTAGCCAGCACTATGTGCCTCTCCAACCTCGAGAAAATGGGAGTTTGAACACTGTGGTAAGTTGTGCTTTTAGGCTTGTAAGAGTGGAGCATAAGATCATCACGAGGCTCTCAAAACCTTCACATGCCAAGGCTATGTCACACTAGCCTTCATCTCTTCACGACCCTTACTACGCTTATGTGCTAGCACGTACTTAAACACAAATCCATCTTGGTTGCTTGCAACAGCTTAACACCAAATCTTGGAGGCTGACTGGCTTCCAACAACTCCACTGTAGCTAACGTGACGTGCAAAGTGATAGACGAATAGATAGATTAATTAGCATCATTCCCATAGAGCTCTAATCATTCAATTGTCTCGCAACCTCAAATCTATAAACAAAAAATACTAAATGCACATCGATTGGGAGAGAATCTTACCTCGAAATATTGGTTGAAGACACTGCAAGCAACCAGACCTCTCCACTGTTGCTTGAAGACACATGCAATGCTAACAATCATGTGCTTGTTACGAATTATATAGATTTACGACAAAAGTACTTGCATGCTTTCTCCCATCCTTTTGATAAAAAACTTAACTATGCTTTTGCACCTTGCTTTTCACACCATTAGATTTGCGTGAAATTAATGCCCACGATTGTGACAAGGGAGCTCCAAAAACTCAAACTTCCCCCTAGGCTGCCTACTGTAAAGAATACTCTTTAGTCCAATCTTTGGGGGTTTTGTGTAATAGAAAATTAACATCTTTAGTCCAATCCTTAGGGGTTTTTGTAACAAAAAATTACACTTGTTTGTCAAATTTCAAGGGAGAGTAAAAATAATGTTTGAAAGGACTCTCTCTCTCTCTCTCCATCCATGGGCCTACGTGCCCCACTTCTAAAGGCATGATCACGCGAGCTCATCGCCTTGCGAAACAGACTACTAAAGGTGAAGTATCAAGCAAGTATGTGCAGCCAAACCTGCCATTCTATTTACTAGAGGAGGGGTACATCTGAATATTTCTTACCGTGACGACAAAAGTTAGTTTTTTTTTTACTGGTTTTAAAATTTTCATGGGGTCATGTTCACATGGTTCCTCCAATACTTATTTTAGCAAATTAAAGTCCACAGGCCTGACCACCTAAGGTTCACATTGAGCTCACCCCCATCCCTTACTCGTATATTTTCTGGCAGTTTTGTAAATTTTTTTGTTTCATAGCATCATGATTCGTTATGTTCTACATTTCATGGCAACATCTGGTCATGAATCGGCTCCACAAACAGGCCTACAACATCATCGTAGTGGCAAAAAGGACGAATCTGAAGAGCCGCAGCTCCAAGGATTGCATCTTATCTTTGGTTTTGCTTGCTCCATGGCTGTCAAGGCTGCTTGTATGCTTTGGATCCATGACCTATTTGCCAAAGAAGGACCGCTCACTCTTGAAGAAATTGCATCATGCCTCGGTAAAGAGGCTCCGAATATGAATTATCTCTACTACATTTTGAGGTTCCTATGCATGAAGGGAGTCTTCTCCGTGGAGATAATTCAAAAATCTGTTGGGCTATGTGTAGATTCTAAATACTACACCACTTCGGTTTCCAAATGTCTAGTTCAAGAGAAGAATGAGCCTTCATTGGGTGCTATGGCTCTCTTCAGACAAGTATGGAATGTCAAGCTGCTCGAACCGTGGGATAGCAACACTCGTCTTTAAAAAAAAAAAAAAATCAGCACGTAAGGGAGACACAAATCCCAAAATTGGCATCAAATGTGTCATCCAGCTACTTTCCTCACCATCCCCTCAAGAAGCCTCTGCCTCCACGACGGCGCATCTGGTAATTCTATGGAGGAGGAGCAATGGGCGGGTACCCTAATTTCGAAACAAAAACACAGATAGAAAGATAGGTAAAGCGTGCGAAATCAAAAGGCGGTCATGATCGGATAAGGGACAAATATCCCAGCCACTCTATGATCATAAAAAGCGAGATCTAAAGCAAGGGAAGAAAAAAAACTCACCTTGGGGGGGGGGTAGCTAGAGGGCTGCTGAGTGCGATAATGCTTCTTAGCACCCCTATAGGGAAATCAAGGGGAGCTTATGCAGAGAAAAAGAGTGTGTAAGGGAGCGATGGGAAGCAAGAGGAGGATGCAAAAGGAGATGCATTGAGACGGACGAAATAGAGAAAGATGGAAGTTCAAAACAAAGTGATATCTTTGTAGGTGTGTGGAAGCGTTAGTGTTACACACAAAAATAACAAGTGAATTACGTTCATAAGGACTGCTACTAAGAGAATTTTGCAGTCAATGTTACCAATCTATGGTAGTGTAAATTAGTGAGTGATCGGACCAGTAAATGAAGTTTGTACCGAATATATTGTTTTTATTGTAATTGTTTGTCCATATGTGGTCTCTAGTTGAGCCATGAATAGTAGTTGGTTGATCGATTAATTGTTTGAATTTTTTTTGTTTCATGAAATGCAAGAGTTGTTTGTTGTTGTTGCTTGAATTAACAAGGTTCATGTTGAAATCTCCTATGCTTTTTGTTGTTGTGCCATCATCTATCTTTTCTAGTGTACTTTGTAGTGACTTAAGTAGTGTTTCTTTTTGATAATGGGGAATTGTATACATTTATGATTGCCATTTTTTTTTAATGAATTTGTTTTGAAGATTGTGAGGTAGCATTATGATCCTTGATCTTGAATATAATCACCTCGAATGAGTTCGAGTTTGTCTTTGTAACATATTGCAATGCCTACTCCATGAGACTTTTGTAAGCATGTGAAACTTGGCAAGGTTAATGTTGTTTTTGTGTTATGTAATTCTTGGAGGCAGAGGATTGTTGCACTTAGTAGGCTTTTGTCATTGACTATGTTTATAAGATGATAGTTTAAGGCACAAGTATTTAGTGATTGCAATGTCATGGTTTGTTGGTCTTCTAATGAAAAGTTCCGTTACATGGGACGCCATTGTTTGTTTTTTTTGAGTCTTTCCATTTCTTTCAAGACGTTGTTGTCAACTTTGATGTGCTTGGGTTGTAATGTTTTGATGATGTAATGGCTTTCGGGGTTTCTTATACGCGATAGTGCTGTGCAGGTCAATCCATGTGAACGTCCCATCATTCCAAAATCACGGCACATTGGCTGTATAGTACCAAGCGACCTTGAGTTGCAGAAGCCCTACGCTGTGAGAATATGGATGTGACAAAGTATCCCTTGAACGAGCGCTATTATAGTCCATCATCGTCTTGTAGAACAGCTTGTATTCCATTCACAGAATCAGTTGTAGCAGCGCTGTAGCCACCCAATGCTTGGATCTGCAATACAAAAACAACCAAATATCACACACAGAACAAAAACATGCCTAGCAACTGGTTCGTCAACTATTTCTTTGATTGGTTAAAGATGCAGATAAAGAATTTGATAGGAAGAATGATGGCGCGGTCGGCAAGAGACTAATCTGCTGCTTTGTTAACCGATACGAGGCATAAAATTAGATGCCAAGGGTGCAAGAAATGTTGGGCGAGCAAATGCAAAGAACTGTGTTGGTTGCATCATCCTTTCGTTAGAGATCTGGGCAAGCTCGATGTGTTGTATGAGAGCCACACCTGAGAGAGCTTCCTGCTCAAACTAATAATCTTCGAGGCAATTGAGAGCGATGATCAATGGAGGCATTGTGCTCTTCTCGATTATGGGAAGCAAGCAATCATTCCGATTCATATGTGGATCGATCCTTTTCCAGTTCTCGTAATTGTTGTCTAGATCTTCGTCGTCACAGGTGGCTAACTTGAGGCTAGCATTGTGATAAATAGAATGTTGAGGAACGGTCTGCACAATTGAGCGAGTCCTTGTCACCATTTTCCAGGGCGGTTTTGATCCATAAGGGATAGTTCGAGCAACAATTTTTTGCCCTATGATAGGGTCGGATCTTGTACCTCAACGGTCTGCTAAATATGATTCGGAAGCCAACTTCAAGTTAGCGTTCGATATACACAGAGGGCAACCCCAATCAACGCGCTGCGAATAGTAAGCTAAGGAAGATCAAGCAACCCAAATAAAGCTAATCTATAGCAAAACAAAGCCACCCAATTTGACATGTGGCTTCACGAGGGATCAAGAAAACCAAACTCCCCTCTAGGCTGCGTGCCGTAAAAAAAACAAAAATATCACAATTTCTGCTTTGCAGAAAATGAACCATGCCAGCATTATGACACGTGGCTAAAGGAGCGTTAAAAATTGACTGTCATGGCGCCAAGTTAAGTGACCCCAACTCAAAAGCATAATTAGGAACCTCAACCCTAAACACTCTTCAGGTTTTGGGTTCGTAATCGATGGCTCTTCTCCGCAGTGCTTTCATCTTCTGCTGTGGCACCGTCTATGGAGTGTATTTGGCCCAGAACTACAATCTTCCTGACGTCCGCAAGCTCGTCAATACTGGGATAATCATTGCTCGTGTTTACGAGGAGAATTATCGCAAGACTCCCCCGCAGACAGACCGATCCGATGATAAGGCGTAGATCTCATTACAAGCAGCTTCTTTATTTTCCATCGAATCTGCTCTCTTCGGCAATGCGACGGTCATGTTGGTGGTCAATATAAAACCGTCAGAAGAGGAACGCTTTTGAGCTGCAGTCACTTTTCCATCTTCGTGAATCTAGCACCCTTGCATGTGTTGATGAATAGCCCTTTTAAAATTCAACGTGCTAGTGACTCAATGCATTGTCTGAGAATCATTTAATGAAACGGATTGAACAGAACCTTCGTGTCTCGCGTCACTGCAAGGATATCCTATTGAATTAGGGGTCCATTTAGACATTGAAAGATACCCAAAAAACATCTGGGTTAAGGTTAAAGGAAATTAAAGGTCTTCTTTGCAAAAAAAAGGAAATTAAAGGTCCAAGGGTTTCTTTACTAGTTACGTTTGAACTTGTCGGTTCCTTTCGATTGTTTGCGTTTTATCATAGTTTCATTTAAAATTTACCTAGTGTTGAAATCAGGAAATTTTCCTTCTTTGTGGGCTAACTCATGTATAGCAATATACAGAATTGGTCTGAAGGCAGCATGCCAACACAAGCGCGTCTGACATGCTTGAATAAATGTGGAAGCATGTTTTGGCTGCAAGGCACCAGACGTGAAAGCATGAAAACTATTGCGAGCTTTCCCACATCGCCGTTTGCCTGTCCTTAACTGAAAGGGGATGCGTAAATGAACTAGAAAACATATCAGGTTGTGCGAGTGTCATGATACTCTGAGTGCGAACATCCATGAATTCAGAAGACTCATGCTCTTCTAAAGAGAAACTTCTGATGGGCTGGTATGAATAAGGACTTCCAAGACTACGTTGTTAAGTGCCATAATTTCTAAGTATTGAAAGGACAACATCTTAAGTTAGGTGGTTTATTTCATCCATTGGAAATGTCATCTAGTACTTGAAAGAGGATCTTTATGGATTTCATTCTTGATTTATGAAGAACACAGAGAAGTCATGACTTTGTGTGTAATAGTTGATAGATTGAGTAAAATGCCTTATTTTATTCCAACGAGAAAAAATGTAAAAATCTTTGAGCTGGCAAGATTGTTTGGCAAAGGAGTTTCTATGTTATATGGTCTACTTGTTGATATTATTGGTTATTGGGATAGCAAGTTTGATAGACACTTTGGAGGGCTGTCTTCCATAAACTAGAAACTAAGTTCAGTATGAGCACATATGATTATCAGTGGTCGGATTGTTATACAAAACATCTCAATTAAACTTTAGAGGGTATATATGTATTTGGAGGATATGCTGCATGATTATGTTAGCATTTAGAACGTGCTGTAAGCCAGCAATGTTGACGTATAGATTTCAGCCTGGAGCTCCATCGTTTGTAGGACCTGAAAAGGAAATGTACAAGCTGCCAAAGACTTTCTCTAGGAAATGCATCTGATGTTGAAGCATGCCCAAGATGGTATTAAGAAAGTTCAAGGTAGAGCTAAAAGAAGTGGAATTAGAAAGAGGTGAGAACTTTGTTTGAGAGTACCAGAGTCTTCTAAAAGGCTGGTGACTGCCTTAAGTTGCCTCCAGGTATTCTGGTCCATTCACAATACTTCAGAGAATCTGTGAGCTTGCCCAGAAGTTAGCCTTAAGAGAAGGATGCAGAGTTCATCCAATATTTCATGCTAGCCGTGATTTCTTGAAGGTGATAGTCTAGTAGGAGAGGAGACTCTTGTAGACTCAATTGAACCTTTAGTGCTTCCACATGAGTTAGAAAGAATTCTTGATGTTGAAAAAAGGCATACACACCATGCCATTATTCAAGAATATATAGCTAAGTGGAAAGATGGTTCATTAGAGAATATTACTTGGGAAAGGTACGCAACTCAGGAATTTATTTTTTAATATTAATGCCAAGGACGCCAACTACAAACGTTACATCAATAACGTTGGAATATTAAGTCACACCTCCCCACTTGTGAGCCCATATGAGGACATGGGGAAGGGTGACATACAATGCTAGATGGGTAAAAGAGGTTGAGTTTAGGGCTGCTATGTGGTTAGCAGACTGGCTGCCACATGCACATCACACAGATCTCCTCCTTGTATTGAACATAGGGCAGCCTCAAGGGCCATACTGGCCAGCAGCGGTGGTTGGCAGTAGACCCTTGGGGAGGGGACATAGGTTGGAGCAAAGGGCAGCTACAGGGGGCCAGCAAAAGGAGAGAGAGAGAGAGAGAGAGAGAGGATAGGGTCTGGTCAGCAGATCCAGTACAAGCATGGTACTGCAGTCACAGATGTGCACAGCAGCAGGACTGGTACAACAGGCAGTAGAGCAGCATCTGGAGGCGGCCCCAGATCTGGGTCTGTAGGGCTGGAAAGTCACAGACTGGGTTCGCCCAGCCTGTGGGCAGTCGGCTGGCTCTCAGAGTAGTCGGCCAGTCTGTGAGCAGTTTGGTAGCAGGTCTCAAGGGCTGCAATGCCTGTAAAAGGTCTCCCTTGGGGAGGCACTCTTCAATCAGTCTCTGGGCAGTTCAGTCCACTCCACTCCAGGGTGCAGACCGGCCATCTGGCGGAAGCACAGGAATGGCTGTATGTAGCAGAAGAGGTTCTCAGAGTCATTTGTAAGAGTCTTTGGATAGTCCAGGAGCACACAAAGGAGCAGATCTACCCACTATAAAGAGTCAGATTGTGGCGCACAGGAAGAGCGGTAGAATGCTCAACTAGAGCAACCACTGAAGTCCATTGAGGGAATGCAGTGATCTATGAGAGGTCTACAACAATTACACATCAGCAAACAGAGCCTGTTCTTGGTAACTTAACATCAGCATTTTTTTACTGATCACATTTTGGCTATATTTTCCAATTGGACATCACCTCTGTATATCGGATTTGTTTCGCTGAATATCTTTGTGGATTCTCTCCATTTCCTTTCTATACATACGAGGATAGAGGGAAAGAGTTAGCCATGAATTTCTTGTGAAAGTGGAGATTCTCAAGGATCAACTTGCAGCAATTGATCACAAGGTGGATAGCAATTAGTTGGCCATGCTTCTAGTTAGCAAGCTTCCAAGGGGCTAGCGAGGGTGGGTGAAGACTCTCACCATCAGAGAATGGACGAGGCCAATTGCGTTGGAGGAACTGGGCCTGCTGTTGCTTTAGGATGAAGCCGTACGACAGAATTGACAATAGTGATTAAGATTGACAAGGAGAAGACTTTGAAAATAAGGATATGAAGAATGATGGAGGGGACTCTTTTGATGGTGAAAACAAGAAGAGGAGGAAGAACCAGAATTTCTTCTATTGAGACATGCCTGGACATTTTCCTAAAGGTAGCAGGAAATGAAAGAAAGGAGGAGGACCAATTAGACACAACATCTACCAATGTAGTAATGGAGGAACTCTTTTTCCTGCCATGTCCCATTGAGACAGAGTATGCAGGTGTAGGGGTGACAGTGTTCATAGCAGACATCGACGAACAATAGCGCTTAGATTCAGACTCTGGTGGAGGATGGAGAATGTTGATCAGTCATGGGGTCTGAGGAGCATACCTAGAGATGGAGCTTGATGAGCAAGAGAGAATCATGTGGGGGGCATGACTAAAGGCATAGAAGATCATGGTACTTTCAAGAGGTGCTTGGCTTCCTTCAATGGCCAGCATCAGCTCCAGGGTATTGTTTTCTCATTATGTCTTTCTAATTGTTTGTATAGGTGCTGTCAGTTGGACAGAGAGTGGAGGGTGAAAACCTTCCATACAGAAAGCGGGTATTTCTCATTGCAGAAGCTTGCGACACCTGTTGCAAGACTACCGTCAGGTTTTGCAACAAAGACGTTGACAAGTCCGAGTAGTGATCACAAGGCTTCCGGTGCTAGCCCAGTTGCATGATGATGTCTTACTATTCTCATAAACAAAACCACGTGCAAATGCACCTAGCTTTTTTTTGGGAGAGATTTCTTGGTAAGCCATAATGTTGTTTGACCTCTCTCCACTTGATTTTCTCAAGGCTGGGCATCATAAACAAATGTTTTTTGAGAACCACCAGGTCCATCAACTTTCTTGGGTTTGCTTCCATAAGCGATAAACCCACATTCCTCATGGAAGTCTTCTTTTTATAGCAAAATCTCTTCACTTGTGGTAAGTCCGCATACGTGACTTGCTAACGGGTAGAGACTACAAAGAGAAATGCAATGTATTATACCCTCAATAAACTTGAAATGCGGAGTATGGAAGACAAAAAAACATATTCTTAAATATTTAAAGAGAAGAGGACTAACTTTGATCTACAACACCACTAATGATATAAAAGTTTAACCTGTGATGCAAGAATATATTTAAGCAACAATGCAATATTGCACAAGACACAAATGCATCAGTATAAGGACAAAATGTTACTTTAGAACGTGACATTTTGTCAACTTGCATCTAGAGTTCCAAATAGCTCCACCATTCTTTAATTCATGGGCTTGAACTCAGTTAGAAAATTTGTCTTTAGAGATACAAATATTAACTTAAAGAATCAAATCATCTTGATATTTCAAAAATTAAAGATAAGATATAGGTAAGAATACAAGAATGTTGGTGATGCAGTGTCTAGTAGATAGAGAACCTCCAAGTTAGACAAATTAGACAAGTTTGACACCTAAATTTTGAAGAATGACCTAAAATTTTCTATTGCTAATGCACTAGAGTAGGTTCAAGGGAAGCGAAGGAGTTAACAACCTAGTATATGTTTCAAATTTGTTCAAAGCTATTACATTCTACGATAAAAAGCAACAGAGAAATGCACATCTATCAATATGTGAAAGTGGGATGCCTTAGTGATGCAACATTTGTCACTTGTGATGATAGAAGCTATATATGCTTGACAAAGGATCTTATATTTTGGATATATGCTCTTTGGAGGTCTCATCTATTTTGACATTTCATGTGGACTATGGTTGTGGGGGGTGCAAAGCCTCATGGACTTTTTGGATGGCATGTATTGGCTGATTCAATGTATGCATGGCACTGGCAATTCCCCTCTAATCTTCAATCAGTGGGTTTGGGCTACGAGGAGCTAAGACAATTCTAAGGTAGTGGCTATGGCTTCTTTAAAATCACTGATTAGCACATAGCAGCGTCTTTTTGGTCCAATCTCTTTGATGAGAGTCATCTCACTTTGTGGGGAGGTTCTATAACTTCTTTAAGGAGACTAATCCCATACTTGCTGACATGGCAGGTATGCGGAGGTTCGAGGGGATCGCAGGAGGTTCCGGGGAGCTCGCGTGAGGTCGGTGTCGAAAGGGGCAAGTAAGCCACGTGGCAAGGCGGGCCAAACGAACAGCCACTCCCATTGCCACAGCATGGAGGAGTTGCGATCGTGCCACGTGGCGGATTGCCCGCGATAGGGTAGTCTCCAGGGCAGACTGTTCGGGCTCAGGTGTGTCTGACACATTACTAACGTAGGTTGAGGCACTCTGAACACTCATGGGCTCCACTGCGCAATTGAGCAGACTATGACGACACGAATCCAAAGGAGGACACACGCACCTTCAATACTCCAAGTGGCAACGCGACAATAGTAAATGCTCTAGCTAGCCCACCACATGGTACAATGCCATTCGGTGCGACAAAAAGACACGCGACTCGCGCCTCGCCCTCGAGAAGACACGCGCGAAGAGGAGAGAGAGAGAGAGAGAGAGAGAGAGAGAGAGAGAGGGAGAGAGAGAGAGAGAGAGAGATCGCTCGGTGTCCACTGGCTGCTACAACCCCGTCTAAGGCCTCCTTTACCTTTCTCGGGTCCGCCGTCTGTAGCCCTGGTTTCCCTCGCAGTTTTCGTACAGCTTGTAGCCTTTCCGTACGACCTGTACAGCCATCCGCACAAGCTATACGACACTTCCGTACAAGCTTTTAGGCCTTCTGCGTTCTCCGTACAGGTTCCACCCATTTCCATACTTGTACGGTCTGGCTTCCTGCTCGTGATTTTTGCTTTTGGTCGCCACGTTTGCTGCTCCTCTCGCCTTTTTCTCAAGTGCCTCTGTCTTTTGCTCACCCCTTTTTTTGTCCTCTCCTTTCCCTTTCTTGTGCAAAAGCTTTCGCTGTCCTTTTCTGTTCTCCTGAGCCTTTTCTCCTGTCATCTTTCTCTACTTTCTCCCGTTTGCTGTTTTTTGCCTTCAATTTTTCTGTGATACATGGCTTCAATGAAGAAGCTTTATTCGCACAAGAAACAGAAGCAGGACTCAGGTCAGGATGACCTTGTGCATGCCTCTCCTGAGGTCCAATTGGTTTTTGAAGTGATGCATGAGGGATTTGAAGATACTCGCAAGGAATGGAAAGATTATGTTCCCACTGTTGGGATAATGGTGGAGGTTGATGATATTGTGGATCCAATGCGTGAATATGCCAAGCACATAGTGATTATTTTTTTCCCTAGACGTATGCCAGTTGCAGCTGATGTGGGTAATTGGTTGACACGCAGCTTGGGTGGTTGCTACCAAAGTTTTCTTTGAAATTATTATGGTGGATGAACAGCATAAGCAGATGCTTTTGAAACACTCTCCTCTTTTTTATGAACAGCAAATGGTTCATGTTCTACCATGGTCGCCTACCAGGGATTATCAAGCTTTGATAAGACATCGCTATCCGATGTGGGTGGACGTAGTGGACTTCCCTCAATGCCTTGCTTCTTTGTTGCCAAAGATTGCAGCTTCTTTGGGTAAGGTGGTATGTCCACCAAGACCAAATGGCAACTCTAATAGATTTGTTTTTCGTGGGATACAAATAATCCCAATGCAAAATCTTATGATGTTACTATTAACAATGTTGCTATGGGAAGTGCTTTCTACAAACTCAAATGGGTATTATTTTCAGGGGGCCGGCGGATCCTGAGATTGAAATGCAGACTTGATACTCTTGGCTGTACATACTCTGTAAATATGTTGTCACATATTAAATGTTAGACTCTCAGGGGTTATGTGATCCCAGGAAATGGAAACTTGTTTGGGGCTACCTCAATCAATTACAGCTTGATATAGTGGCATTGCAAGAGCATAATCAACATATGTATGCTGGTCATTATGGGCATTTTGCTGGGTATGACATATTTTATGCAGGTGAGCATTCTTTTTCGGTTGTAGTTTTTTTTGTGAAACGTGAATTTCAGCCAATTGTTACACTCAATGGTAGTCAAGGCATCTGGTTGATCATACAGTGCCTCATTCAGGATGAAATCTTTGAATTTGCTTTGGTTTATGCACCTCAATCTTCTCACAGTAGAGGTTTAATTTGGGCTGAAATGCAAGGCTATCCCTGGAGACAACATGCCTTTATTTGTGGGGATTTTAACAATGCCCCTCAGCAGGGTGATAACACGTTTGGCCATACTCATATGTTGGCTTCTAAGCATCATCATTCGTCCAATATTTTACTTCGGATTAGTCTTGTTGACCTTTGGAAAGAATCATAGCCAATGATGCCAGGCTATACTTTTCAACATAATGCTCAGTCTTCTTATCGGGCTCGTCTAGATCATTGGTACAGGGTTGATCCTCAGCATTATGATTCTCTCATTGCTAAATTATGGGTGGATTATGCTTTTGTTCATTCAGGTCATGCCCCTTTGTGGTTGAGGATCTCTCTTCATAACATGCCTGATGATCGGCTTACATAAAGAAGACTACTCATTGTCAATAATAGTTATTTGGAGCATGATGCATACAAGGCCATGGTGTATGATGCTATCCACCCTTTGTCACAACAGTCTCACCTTGGCATTGATTATGTTTGGGAAGCTTTCATTGCTAGAATGCAAGCAATTATTCGCAATTATGGCAAAACTTACATGAAGACTTTGAGAGAAAATGTTGCTCATGCTAAACACACTTGTCAATCCTTGACTGAGATGAGTCATACTAGTAATCTTTCTATGGAAGAAAATCAGATTTTATGCCAGGCTAAACATGTTTTGCAATGCAATGACAATAGAAAAATCTCTAAATGGGTGACAAGGACACGACAAAGGGCTTTTATGGATAAAGTATGTTCGTCCAAAGCCATTTTTAAAGGCTTGCATTATAAAAGGCATTTTCAAAGTATTTGCAGGGTTCTTCTCTTTGATGGTGTTTGGACTTCTTCTCGAGCACAACTTGCCATATCTTGTGTTCAACATCTTTGCAATCGGAGAACATCCACTAGTCCTGGGTTTTTTTTCAACCATTGGCTTTACCGGAGCCCAAACTCGTACTTTCTTGACTCAAAATGAATTTCTTTTGTGGCAGATATTATCATGATGATGGCACTCTTTTATCTTTCCCTTTGAATGTTGTAAAATATGGTTTGGAAATGCATTATCCTCCTGTATGGCAGATCATTACTTGGATGCTTCAGCCATTTCAGCTAGTATCTCCTTTGGAACTTCAAGATGCCTTCAGGATTGGACTCTTGTTCTTGTACACTCGTCCATTTATCCTTTAAAGCTGTCTCATATAATAGTCTCATCTTTATATAAGTTTTGTTGTCTCCACCATGGGCTTCAAACATGGCTAATCAAATTTGGTGTTTGCATCATCCGATCAAATGGTGGAGAAAAAGATTGAAATAGATTTGGCACTCCAAGGTCCCTCTATGACAACATGTCTTTCTATGGCATGTTTTTGTTGGGGGTTGTATCATCTGGATAGCTTTTATCACGTAGACATATTGCTCCGGCTATTTGTTGTAGATGCTTGGCTCTAAGAGAGAGAGAGCAAGAAGTAAGGAGGGAAAGAGAGAGAGAGAAAGAGAGAGAGAGAGAGAGAGAGAGAGAGAGAGAGAGGTAAGGCAAGAGATGTGTGTGTGTGCGTGTGTAGAGCGAGAGAGAGAGAGAGAGAGAGAGAGAGAGAGGCAACAATGCAAGGGAGGTTTTGATATATATATTTGTTTATATAATTTGAATAAACCATTACAATGTATGCATAAAAATATACAATTTTGAAAAAATAAAAGCCCTTTGAAAATTTGTATCAATAAATTAATGTAACAAACTTTTTCTACAAACAATATCATAATTTACTCTAAAGACCCTACACCAATCCTAACTGAAATTGAATGTCTTAGAACTAGGACTGATAGTAATGAGCTGTAGTTAAATCAATGGTTATAAGTTAACTAGTAAAAGGACCCCATAGTAGAGTCTGCAAAGACAAATGCAATATGTTACCCTCAATAAACTTGAAATGTAGACTACAAGGCACAAAAAGCGTACTTGTAAATTTTTTTTTTTTCTTCAAAAATTAGAGCATTGTTCTTTTGCCGTTTCATCAATGCATGGGCACTGTTGTTCTTTTCTTCCATCACATTAGGTGACAGGTGGCTTCACATTTGAATGTTGACCTATACTAACTATAATTGTATGCAAGCTATTTGGACTACCTTAGTCTATGATCTACTAATGATCTAAATTGGCCAATACATTCCATCTCACATTGTAGCTTTATATGTAGGTATATGCACATGCACGTGTGGACACACACACACACACACATCCCCTTGGGGATCCTTGTGTTTTTTTTATTTGTCTACACTTTGATGGCCCTTGAAAATTTGGTAATGGATTGACATGTTGTGCAACCTTACTACTCTACAAACTCTATGAGTAGGCCTACTATGGATTAGTATGTTACTACTAGGGACCAAAAGGAGATAGAATGGTAATCACCCTCTCCAACTATGGTAGGGACTGAAGGGCCCGTATGTATGATCTAAGTGGTAATGGATTGACATGGCATCGCCAGTGCGAGTTTTTTCACTTAAGAAGTATGCAGATAGGTTAGCCTCTTGTGTATGAGTATTATATAAAGAGACAATGCACTTTTTGGATCATGCCATTTGTCATTTCGTCAAGCAGCTTCCTAGATGGAAGGTAGAGCTTAGACAATGCTTGAGTCTCACTTGTTAGCTTCATCTATTTCTCGACTGCGCTGACCTTTTCTCTGGTCGCTAAGCCCTGACCTCAACTACTATTGCATGAAGTTGGACTGGCATTTCCTTGTATAGCCAAAATCATATACTTCAATTATGCTAGTAACCATCTACTATTCCACGATTCATTGTTATTATGTATATATTTCCATGCTTTGTTGTCTACTTATGTTTCGATGGTTCAAAGTGATAGCATACTTTTTGGTTGAATGGAGCTAGCTCTTTATCGCACATCCAAACAAGAAGCAAAGTTGGAATATTTTGCACTTCTTTGGGATCTAGAATGGGTTGCCCGGTACTACTAGTCAGCACTTCTTTGGGATCTAGAATGGGTTGCCTGGTACTACTAGTCAGACTATGCTGACCTTTTCTTGCCTTGACTGGTCGCTAAGCCCTGACCTCAACTACTACTGCACGAAGTTGGACTGGCATTTCCTTGTATAGCCAAAATCATATACTTCAATTATGCTAGTAACCATCTACTATTCCACGATTCACTATTATTATGTGTATATTTCCATGCTTTATTGTCTACTTATGTTTTGATGGTTCAGAGTGATAGCATACTTTTTGGTTGAATGGAGCCAGCTCTTTATCATACAGCCAAACAAGAAGCAAAGTTGGAATATTTTGCACTTCTTTGGGATATAGAATGGGTTGCCCGGTACTACTAGTCAGAAGGGTAGTAGAAAAGCCATATGTGTACTCTTTGTGCAATCTTGAACACCTTGACACTCCTTGAACCAGTGTCCCTCTACCTCTACAATGAGTTAGAGGGTTTAGGGTTTAGGGTTGCATGGAATCATCATGGGATTACTCTTGTAATGGCTTGCCTCCTATTTATTTGCTTTCTTACTTTTCTCTAGAATCTTGAAAGTATACACTCTGATACTAGAGCCAAAGAAGATTCTTTGGTTACCCGAGCTTAGTAGGCAAGGTGGTTGTACATTTGATTGTAGTTTATTATAATACCGAGTCACGGGACATGTCCTCTTTTCATCTGGATGTGTGACTTTTACTTTGCCAATGAATCATTGCATGAGAGGTTTATAATCTTCTTATATATTGACATTTCTTCTTATAGCCATTTTCTCTATGACTCACATGCCTCTTAGGTGAGTGACAATTTGTTTTCTTGGCTTGATAACTACCTCATCATCAAGAACCTATGACTGTTATCAGAAAGGAGGTAATATGGGGAGTTAAGACCAGCTACATTCATTCATAGAGATGACTCTATCACTCTATAGTCACTCTCTTGACTTCTACAATTCATAACTACTCGTCTATTTTTTATCTTCAACCTCAGTTATTTGCAATCGCCTCTTAATTTTCTGTACAAAATTCCTAACACTAAACCTCTACCCCCCTCTTGCACTTCATCTCTCTGATTTAATTAATTAGGCATGTTCTCATGCTGATTAAGCTAAGCTAAAGTTCTCAATTAATTGGCTAAGATGGCCATAGCTGAGCTCATGAAGACACTGTGGAGGTGCAGCTCGCCATTGCAGAGCTATGTCCATGAAAGGAGACGACAGATGAGGCAGCTGAGGTAAGATGGTAGCCTTCATTGTGGGCACCTAGAGGGATGAACAGAGAGAGAGCAAGGAAAAGGATATATACAGAAGCAAGATTAATTGCACCATGCACCCTTTACTTAGATTAATCAAAAGTAATCCCCCTCATCTAATACTAATACTCGATTAAAATTCATCGTGGGGACCTATTAACGTTATGACACTGAAACTTTGAAGTTTGGGGTCTTGCAACATTGAATTTGTTATGCTGGTATGTGCATTGTGTACTAGGCATAGCATTGGAGATATAATATTTTAGCGCAAAGTCTTAACTTTCCCTTTAAGTTTAGATGCCATATAAGGACTCCTTTTATAGGCATAGTCTTGGTCATGTTTTATGGAACGCTTGTATACTGAGAAAAAATATTTTATCCCTTAAGGACTTTATGCTATTTGGGTAATGTCATGAGCCTTAGCTCATTTATTGATAATGAGAATGCCAACTTTTGATTACTAAGAAAAGGATTAATGGAGTTCCCTTAGGAAAATTTTAAGATTCCTCTACACTTGGGAGGATTGACATGGATTAAGGGAGTCTTCTTTTGGAAATTATATCTTATGGGGGTCTCCTATTTGGCTTTTTCTTGGAAAAATTTCCAAATTTTGCTGTGTAAGAATGCCTAGATTTGATTCATTTATTAATCCCTTAGGCATATGTGTATGTCTAGTATTCCACCCATGCTTATAGTATACTTAGAGGTTGGAAATTGGTAACACAACCGATGGCATTATGGTGGGATTGATTAGTAGGAAGATATCTCATTCCATTGCTTTATTTTTAGGAGGAAATCGTATTATTATGGGAGTCTCCTTTTGCTTACTGAAGTGTACTAAACTATTTGGCTTTTTTCTAGAAAAAATTCCAACCTTTGCTTTGTAAGAATGCCTAGATTTGATTCATTTATAAATCCCTTAGGCATATGGGAAGCACTTTGACCCTTATACGTATGTCTAGTATTCCACCCATGCTTACTACTTAGACATTGGAAATTGGTAACAAACCTGATGGCATTATGGTGGGATTGATTAGTAGTAATCTCATTCTATTGCTTTATGGTAGTTCTTGCCATCTGAACTTCTTGATTTTGAGCTTGCCTTCTTTCATCATTTATGCCACTCGAACCAAGGAAGATGCAAATTGAGGATTATCTAAACTTAAAGGACTTTTTATTGTCATTAGGTGGGATCGCAAAGAAGCCTATGAGTATGTTAGCAAGAGACTTGGAGGTTCTTGAAAGAAAGGCACTAAGAACAATACGAATTTGTTTGGTAGTGTCAGTGGCTTTAAACATTCTTGAACAGATGACAATAATTGACTTGATGAGCATGATGATCATAGTTGCAACATCATGATCTAGAGAGAGAAATACTAAAGTAGAGAGAGAAATAGTAAAAGCCTACACTTTTTGAGGTCCCCTACAAAAAGTGTAGAGACCCCAAGAGATCTCGTATAGAAGATGTGTGGGGGTTAAAGGTCACTGTGCCTTAACCCCGGTTATGTACAATATTCAAACACATATATAAATGAATGAAAAAGAAGATTAGGGTGGTTCTGCACCCACCAAACTTATGTGGCTCTCTGTCTCTCTCTCTCTCCTTCCATTCTTGCTTCCGTTGAGAGCACTCTCAACTGGTATCAGAGCCCGCGTGATCTAGCTGAGAGTGCGTGAATGCTTAGAAGCTCAACAGCTCTATGGGAGGAAGGAGAAGCTCTGTGGGAAGCTTTGTGGGCGACTTTACTTGCATCCGAGTGTGCAGAGACTTGGAGGAACCTTTGGAAAAGTCACTTTGGCTTTACGAAGTGGTTTTGAGAGCCTGTTAAGAGCTTTCAAAGAAAAAGTCGTTTTTTTGAGCTTTTCCCTGTTCCGTTCAATGACAGAGACTCCATATTGACTTGTAGAGGCAACTATTGCTTGCTTTTGGTGTCCACATTACTTCAGGAGCCTGGAAACACCTTTATTCTTGAATCCAGGATCATTTCATTGGATTTTTGACTCACTGTGTCAGTTCTTGCGTTTTTTGCCCGGGTGTTGAAACTCAAGTTTGGAGCAACCATTTGCAGATCTATCAGTTCCGGTGGACTCAGGAGGTCCTAAAACTTCTATGTTACTCATCATTTGCACTCCGGTGGAGTTTACAGATAGCTCTGTTTCCAAAAACGTTTCTCAGTCCGTGTGTTGGACCCAGTGATTGAGACCACGGTTTCCAAAACCGTCTGTCCCATTGCGTTCCAGACGCCCAAAAACCCCTACCTATCAGTTCTTGCGTGATTCGGTGGAGGATTTTCAGAGTTATAAATCTCTGTGTATTCGATTTCGTCTCTCTGTTATGCATTTTTCATTCTAAGGTTTTGAAACCTTAGATTTATGCCACATGGCAGTGGATAAGTGTTGACTCCCATTTCTCACTCATCAGTTGGGATGTTGGAGTTCTGGCAGAAGAGAGATATTTGCAGATTTTCTTGTGAGTCCGATTATGCAATGGCGCCCATGTTTTGAAGCATCTCAGGTTCTATTTTCAATAGCGCTCATTACCGTGGGACTATGATTTCTTGATCATACCTTATGCAGATCACTTTGGTTGCAGTTTGAGCAGTGTGCGCTCATTCGTGGTATGCATTGGGTTGCAATGGATGATTTATACCTCATTTGGATGCATTGCGGTCCTTGTTGGATGCGCTGATAAGCCCAAATTGCCTTGTGGGATGCTATTTTTATGGACGCTTTGCACATGGATGCTATTTTATGCTGAGGGACAGCTTTGACACATTGTTGGTGATGCACTGATAGTGCTATGCTCTCTTGGATGAGACATTATTGATGCATATGCCAGTGGACAGTGTTTATGCTTGAGTCATTTGGCACTTATTGGCATTTTCTTTTGGGCCAGATTTGCTCATATGGATGCATAGTATATGCACATGAGTCAGATGCATCTTTTGATGCTTTGAGCTTTGAATTTTGGTGATATTTCACTCTATTGTGGCATACACATTTGGGTGCACCTAGTATTTGGTGTGATTCTCTCTTGTAGGCACTAGCATTTGGGATTTTGCTTTATTTGCATCATGGCATCCTCTTCCATGCCTGAAAAGGAGTTTTTCAGCATTAAAAAGTTTGATGGGACAAACTTTTCTTTGTGGAAAGAACAAATAAGGGATGTGCTTATTCAAAAGAAGCAGATTAAACCCTTGGCAGGGATTGAAGCTAAGCCTGCGGATATGTCTGAGAATGATTGGAATGAGTTGGATGCATTAGCAAAGTCTACTATTAGACTTCATCTTGCAGAGTCAGTTTATTTCACAGTAGTAAATGAGCAGACTTAAATGAGCAGACTACGGAAGATTTGTGGAAGAAACTGTGTGCCACTTATGAGAAGGAAACTGCCTCTAATAAAGTTTACCTCATGAAGAGGTTGTTTGAGCTACAGATGAAGGAAGGGGTCTCCATTGCTTCTTATTTGAATGAATTCAATATTATTTTCAGCCAACTTCAGGCTCAAAAAATGAATTTTGATGCGAATACTAAGGCAATATTTCTCTTATGTTCATTGCCATCCTCATGGGATACTTTCCGTACAGCTGTCAATAACTCTGCACCTGGTGGAGTACTGAAATTTGATGATGTTGTGGGTAGCTTGTTGGCCGAGGAGATTAGACAAAAGTCTATGGATGGCAACAAGCAGGATGCAGCCTTAAATGTGCAAAGGGGCAGATCACAGTTCAGGGGGAAGTCCCAAGAAAGAGGGAAGTCACATAGCAAATCCAGGGCACGGAACATTGAGTGTTACCATTGTGGCAAGAAGGGCCATATGAAAAAGGATTGCTACAAGCTGAAAAGAGAGCAAAAGGATAAGAAAAAGAATGCAAATTGGGGTGCAAATCAAAAGCAAGAGAGTCCAAGGGAGGACAAAGGAAAAGTGAAGATCGAGGAGATCAATGCAGTCACACATGATAGTGACAATGATGTTCTCTTCATGTCTACTTTATCTGCAGAGTTGCTTACCACTTCAGATGATGCATATTCCTAGGATTGGATTTTGGATTCTGGTGCTTCATTCCATGTTACTCCCCATAGGGAATGGTTCTCCACTTATGATAGTGGAAAGACAGGTTGTGTGCATCTTGGAAATGACTATGCATGTGACATAGTGGGAGCAGGTGACATAAAGTTTTCTTTCGCAAATGGGTCTGCATTTGTTTTGAAACATGTGAGACATGTGCCTAAGCTAACCAAGAGTCTTATTTCAGTGGGTCAGCTAGATGATGCTGGTTTTCACACCACTTTTGGCTTTCAAAGTTGGAAAATTCAAAAGGGCTCTATGCTTTTGGCCAGGGGTGCCAAGTGTGGGACTTTGTATCCCTTACATGTATCAAGGGTATTTGATCATGTTGTTGCAATAATTGAGCAGCCAAGCACTTCTTTGTGGCATTGCAGGTTGGGCCACATGAGCCAGAATGGAATGAAACTCTTATGCCGTTTGGTTTATGTACCGCATTTGAGTTTCTTTGATTTTGAATTTTGTGAGCATTGTCTCTATGGGAAGCAGACTAAATCAGCCCATAAAAGAAGGGGAAAGAAAGAGTTTGAATTGCTTGATTTGGTGCATTCAGACGTATGTGGTCCCATGCCTACACGGTCATTAGGCAGGGCTGAATACTATGTGACATTCATTGATGATGCAACTAGGAAAGTGTGGGCTTATGCTATAGCTCGGAAGAGTGATGTGTTCCAGGTATTTCAAAAATGGCTGGCCTTGGTTGAGAATCAGTCAGGTAGAACGCTTAAATGCCTACGGACTGACAATGGTGGAGAGTATCTCTCTCATGACTTTCAGCATTTCTGTGATACTCGTGGGATTAAGAGGGAGCTTACATCCCCTCATACTCCAGAGCAAAATCCAGTTGCAGAAAAGATGAACCGTACCATTCAAGAAAGGTTGCAATGCATGCTTTCCAATGCAAGTCTTTCTGGTGGTTTTTGGGCTGAGGCAATGAAGACTGCAGTGCATGTGATCAATAGATCACCTAGTAAGAGTTTGGATGGTGGTATTCCTAAAGAGGCATGGAGTGGCAAGAAGCCCTCTTACTCTCATTTGCGTATATTTGGGTGTGAGGCATATGCACATGTGCCAAAAGAGCTTCGAAAGAAGCTAGATCCTAAGTCTAGGAAATGCATCTTTCTGGGTTATGGTGAAAGTGGAGAGATGGGCTATCGTCTCTGGGATCCAGAAGCAAAGAAGATCATACGCAGCCATGATGTGGTCTTCAATGAGAAGAAGATGCATAAGGCACCCATGAGGGATGTGGAAATGAGGAGAATCACTTTCCAGGATATGAATCCACCTGCATATGTTGATAGGCAGCAAGCTGTCCATGCACCAAATGTGCAAGAAATGGTACCACCAAGTACTCCCACAGGTATACAATCAAGGGTAGATGATGGATCATCTATTGGTGGAAATGATGAGCCAAATGTGGCTGAATGCAAGTGGGACAGCAAGCTGAAATGCCCTTGAGAAGATCATCTAGAGTGTCTAGACCGCCTGATAGGTTTGTTCCAGGGGTAGACTATGTGATGCTTACTGATTGCGGGGAGCCTTCTTGCTACAGAGAGGCTATGATGCGTGAGGATCAACGCAAGTGGGAGTATGCTATGCAATCAGAGATGAGTTCACTTATGAAGAATAAGACTTGGGACTTGGTTTCTTTGCCACATGGAAAGAAAGCATTGCCATGTAAATGGGTCTACAAAATGAAGGTCACAGGTGATGATGTGCCTAGGTACAAGGCCCGTTTGATTGCTAAAGGGTTCAAGCAAGAGAAGAGTGTGGACTTTGATGAGATATTCTCTCCGGTTGTGAAGATGACCACACTTAGATGCATGCTTGGACTAGTGGCAGTAGAGGATATGGAGCTTATGCAAATGGATGTCAAGACAGCTTTCTTGCATGGGGATTTGCATGAGGAAATTTACATGGTGCAGCCGGAAGGCTTTGAAGAAAAGGGCAAAGAGCATTTAGTTTGCAAGCTAAAGAAGAGTCTCTATGGTCTTAAGCAAGCACCTAGAGAATGGTATCAGAAGTTTGATGCTTTCATTCGGTCCCAGGGTTTTAGAAGGAGTGAAATTGATCACTGCCTCTACACTAAAAGGGCTAAGGATAATAGCCTAATAATCCTGATACTATATGTGGATGATATGCTATTGGCTAGCAAGAATACTTATGAGCTAGATGCATTAAAGGCCAAGTTGCATGAGGCCTTTGATATGAAGGATTTGGGACTTGCAGGTCATATTCTTGGTATGCGCATCACGCGTGATCGGAGTAGGAAACTCCTTTGGCTTTCACAAAAAGAGTATGTTACAAAAGTATTGCAGCGTTTCAATATGGAGGGGGGGAAGGCAGTGAGTACTCCATTGCCTCCATATATGAAACTGAGTCATACAGATAGTCCCAAATCAGATGAGGAAAGGGCCATGATGGCCAAGGTTCCTTATGCATCAGCAGTTGGGAGTCTTATGTATGCTATGATAGCTACTAGACCAGACATTGCATTTGCAGCGGGAGTTGTTAGCTGATATATGGCTAATCCAGGAAAGAGGCATTGGGAGGCAGTTAAGTGCATCATGAGGTACATGAAGGGTACCAAGGAGATGTGCATTTGCTTTGGTAAAGGAGACATGCGTGTACTTCGGTACACAGATTCAGACTATGCAGGGCATGTGGATAGTAGATCCACTTCTGGTTATGTGTTCACCTTTGCAGGTGGTGCAGTGTCGTGGATGTCTCGCGCACAGAAGTGCGTTGCTTTGTCTACCACAGAGGCTGAGTATGTTGCAGCCATAGAGGGTTGCAAGGAGTCTATATGGCTTGATCGGCTAGTGGGAGATTTGGGGATTCATACAGGTGTACCGACATTGCATAGTGATTCCATGAGTGCTATTCAGCTAGCACGAAATCCGGTCTTTCATGCAAAGACCAAACACATTGAGGTTAGGTACCATTTCATTAGGGAGGTACTTGAGGACAAGTGCATAGAGCTTGTCAAGGTTCATACAGATGATAACCCTGCAGATATGCTGACGAAGAGTCTACCTAGTCAGCGGTTTGAGTATTGTCGTGTATTGATGGGCATTGGATAGTATGCTCACTAGTTATTCTCCCTTAAAGGCACATTGTCCTTTAAGTGGGAGGTTGTGGGGGTTAAAGGTCACTGTGCCTTAACCCCGGTTATGTACAATATTCAAACACATATATAAATGAATGAAAAAGAAGATTAGGGTGGTTCTGCACCCACCAAACTTATGTGGCTCTCTGTCTCTCTCTCTCCTTCTTCCGTTCTTGCTTCCGTTGAGAGCACTCTCAAGATGTCCCACCAAGAAGTTTCTTAACAAAAGTGTAGAGACCCTAAGAGGTCCCCTACAAAAAAGGTCCCATCCCTAAGTTTCCTACAAAAAATGTAGAGACTCCTACCCTTGAGGTCTCCTACAAAAGATTTCCCACCAAGAAGTCTTTAATGTGATGAGCATGATGGATACATTGAATGCAAAACCATCAACTTCTAACAAGGTATTTCTTATGAAACGTCTATTCAATCTGAAGATGTCAAAAGGTGGGTCTATAGCTAATCATTTGAATCAATTCAATGTGAATACAAGTGAACTAAGGTTTGTAGGAGTAGACTTTGATGAGCTCTGCTGATTTTGTGCTCATTGCCAAAAGTTGGGATTGCATGGTTATGGCTATGAGTAACTCTATTTCTAGGTCAAACACTTCTCCTTAGCAAGGAAATGCGATGGAAAAGCACAAGTGAAACATCAGGAAATCCTTTGATCTCTTGAGAACAAGGGAAAACAAAGGGAGAGATGAAAGAGCCCAAGACATTGCCACAAGTTAAGAAGAAGGTAAATCCAAATCCAAAGAACTTGGAGTGTTGGCATTGCAGGAAGAAAGGAGACTTGAAGAAAGGTTGTTGGTTGCAAAAGAAAAAGGAAGAAGATGGACAAAAAGAGAATACATAGGAAGCAAATGCAGGAGGTACCATGTTGCAAGATGCCTTGATTCTTTCATTGGACACTATCGATAACTAATGCATGGGTGGTGGACTCAGGGGCTTCTTTTCATGCTACACCTCATAAGAAATACTTTCAAGACTATGTTTAATGTGATTTTAGAGAAGCTCATTTAGGTGGTCGCACATGTGCGTGCACACACGTGTAATCTAGTGTGGTGATGATAACCATGGTACATGCACAATGACTTGTGTTACAAATGTTCCAGTGTCCCAATAATTTCAAGTAAAGGTCACGCATGATGAAGATAGGTTCTTTAGTAGTGATTGGGCTATGTTACAATGATCCTAATTTTACTTGTTTCAAATATGCACAATGACTTCTTATTGTGACATACTTATGGGAAGCATGTCACTTCAGTCTCATTGATACATAAGACACATACTTGTCTTGTTACACGTGCACTAAGGCACATACTTCCCTTATCACATATAATCATTTAGAGAATACATGCCTTCATACAAAGGAGGAATTACCTTGATAGTCTTAGTTGTTAAACTAAATAATCATGCTCATGGGAAGATTATAAATAGAGAGCAATTAGTACATTGGTCCTTGCACCTACTAACATGACTACCCTTAAACATTGGAAAGGCCATTGAATGCATAATGGAAACCAATGGTTGTTGAAGGAGGTAAGGCATGATCTTGATTTAAGAAGAAACTTAACTTCAGTAGGACGATTAGATGATGAAGGCTGCATAACCACATTTGTAAGAAATTTATGGAAGGTCACTAAAGGGTTAATGGTAATAGCAAAAGGACCCAAGCTAGGTGCATTGTAGTCATATACCGATAATTCTTATTGCTCCATTGCTTTAGCTTCTACAGGAGTAGATACAACATTGTGGCATCATAGGCTTGGGCACATGAGTGAGAAGGGGATGCAAATTCTTCACTCAAGAAAGGTTGATTTGGAGTTTTGTGAGAACTATGTTTATGGAAAACAAAAGAGAGTTAGATTTCTCAAAGTTGAAAAACAAAAGGAGAGAGAAAAGTTAGAGCTTGTGCATACAAATGTATGGGTCGTGTTGATGCATCATCTCTTGGTGGTTCACACTATTATGTTACTTTTATTGATGATGAAACTAGAAAAACTTGGGTTTATTGCAATCATAGAAAAGCTCATATGTTTGAAACTTTTAAGAAATTGAAAGCTTTGGCTGAGAATGAGGCATGAAAGAAGTTGAAGGCTCTCATATCTGATAATGGAGGCAAATACTACAACAAAGAGTTTGATAGTTATTGCTGATACAATGGAATTGTGGAGAGAAGACAACTCCAAGAATGCCACAAGAAAATCTTGTGTCAGGAGGATGAATAGACTAATCATGGAGCGTGCAAGATGCATGAGACTACACACAGGGTTATTGGTATAGCTTTGGGTTAAAGTAGTGAGTACAATTGTTTACTTGATAAACAGATCACCTTGAAGTTCCTTAGATGGTGCCATTCTAGAAGAGGCATGGATGGGTAAAAAGTTTAACTATTCTTTTCTAAAGGTTTTTGGTTGTGAAACATTTGTCCATCTTGATAAGGAATTGAGAACAAGGCTTGAGGAAAAATCCAAGAAGTGCATCTTGAGGTAGTGAATTTTGTTATCATCTGTGGGATTATGAAAGTAAGAAAATTATTAGAAGCAAAGGTTTTGTATTCAATGATAATGTTATGTATAAAGATCACTTGTAGAAAGGGAAGAAAGAAAATGCAAAGACATAATACATAGCTCCTAATGAAATCACAAGAGATGAAATTCCAAAGGTTGCAAAAAAATGAGTAGCAGTAGTAGCAACAACAAGAATCCCAAATTCCGTGAGGTGCACTGAGAAGGTCTACAGAGGTAAATAGACCACCTGAGTGGTTTTTCCTTTCATTTATGTTCAGTTGATTGATTCTAGTGGACCAAAAACGTATGAAGAAGCAATGCAGGTAGAATCCAAAAAGGAGTGGGAGCAAGGCATGAAAGAGGATGGGCTCTTTGCTACAACATGAAAATTGGGGTTTGGTTTGTTTGCCTATGGGAAAACAACATTGCAGAATAAATGGGTTTACAGGTGAAGGAAGAAGATGGAGGAAAAAGGAGGTACAAGGCAAGGCTTGTTATAAAGGGTTTTGCACATAAGAAAGGCATAGACTTTGGTGAAATATTCTCTCAAATTATTAAAATGACTTCAATTAGAACTATTTTGAGTCTTGTGGCTGTAGAGGACTTGCATATTAAACATTTCGATGTGAAGACAACTTTTCTTCAAGGAGATTTGGATGAAGGGATTTATATACAACAGCCCACAAGGATACAAAGTCAAATGCAGGTTGAAGAAAAGTCTACACAGTTTAAAGCAAGCTCCAAGATAGTGGTATTTGAAGTTTGATGGGTTTATTTAGGGTTTTACTAGATGTCATTTAGACCACTGTGTTTATTCTCAGAAACTAGACAATGGCAGATACATGATCTTGTTATTGTATGTTGATGACATGCTTATTGCATGCTCTAACATGTAGGATATAAATGTGCTCAAGAGGAACCTGGCAAATACATTTGCAATGAAGGATTTAGGGTGCTGCAAAGCAAATCCTTGGCATGAGAATAACAAGAGACATGGAAAACTGCAAATTGACATTATCTCAAAGTGAGTACATTGAAAATGTATTGGAAAGGTTTGAAATGTAGAATTCAAAACTTGTTTCTACATCTATGGCTAATCATTTCAAATTATGCAAGGATACGTGTCCCAAGTCATAGGAGGAGATTGACTATACGTAAAGGGTTCCATATGCATCAGCAAATTAGTTGCTTGATGTATGCAATGGTATGCACAAGTCTAGATATTGCACATGATGTAGTGGGAGTGTGTAGAAGATTTATGAGCAATCCAAGTAAAGGACATTGGATGGTTGTAAAGTGGATTCTCAGATATTTGAAAGGTACAACTACTCATGCATTATGTTTTAAAATTTTTGAATTTTCAATATTTCCCTTGAGTGTAGTGTATACGATTGAATTTTGAATTTGTTCAAATACAAGTAGCATGAATTTTGAATTTGTTCAAATCATGAGTCTCCAACTCTTCCAACCAAGGATTAAGAACGAAGCTCAAAATATCGACTTATATCTAGCCTTCTGCATATTATTAAATGTTAAAACGAACACCTTTATTCATTCTAGAAACCTCCGCAGCCTCAAAATCATCTAAATGGGTTCAGTTTTGTCAGCGACCGGGCTGGTCGTTTGGCCACCGTGAATTTGACATACACGAAGTATTCATAATCAAAACTTGGAATATCTCCATGTCAATGAAAAAGGAGAAATACTTCTGAAATTCCAACTTCTGTAGGCTGTCCCGATAGTAGGCTGTGATCATCAGTGACCTCACACTTTGTCATTTTGTCAGACAAGTTAGAACTCCACACTACCGTCTGTATCATCGATTGAGTCACTCCTTCATCCAAACTCCTACTCGGTAACTATAGAGCTCGGGCACAACTAGAAGAATAACTACTACTATTTTAAATAGTCCCTTATGTATATTTATTTCTGTAAATTTTAGAAATAAAAAATATCCTTCTGTTGAACTCACGTGATAGGGTTACATATGATGAGTGACCCCCCCGAGCCCCCACCTCCCCCATTCCCACTCCCACGCCCATCCTCCCACCCCACCCCTCCCACTCTCTCTCCCACTCCCACTCCCATCCTCCCACCCCCACCCCACCCCCACCTCCCCCATTCCCACTCCCTCTCCCACTCCCACTCCCATTCTCCCACTCCCACCATCAACTCGCCCATTCCCACTCCCGCTCCCACCCCAGCCCCACCTCCCCCAATCCCACTCCCTCCAACTCTCACGCCCACCTCCCCTCTCCTACTCCCACTCCCACTTCCACATTCCTAGTCTCCCTTTCTCCCACTCCCACCCTCCTACCTCCCACTCCCATTTTCACATTCCTACTATCAATTCCACTCCTACTTATGAATCCTAATTAAAACTATTACTTAAATAAATGATATTACTGAAAACACTCATAGAATTTAAGGTTAAGGGTTTGGTGGTTTGGGTTTAGGGTTTGGGGGTTAGGCTTTAGGGTTTAGGGTTTGTGAGTTAGGGTTTAGGGTTTGGAAGCTATTCTTCGTCTGCATTTGTTCCTAACTTAGGCAAGGAAGTGATATTCTTTGGCCTACGATATGCTATTGCTTATTACCTATCTTTATCCAGATATCCTATCCCATCTATTTTTTAACACAATAAACGACGCCGAGTCAAGTCTTAGGTCAAATATAGTTCAATAGATGAGAATGCTCAAAACTAGAGTTTAGAATACAAAAATGACAACTACTAAACATTAAGTGCTTCATATTTAAAATTTTATACATATATTCTTTGCAACAAGTATATATAATGTGCATATATTATATGAACATCATCCGTCCTAAACATATCCCAAGAACCCAATATTTATAATTGTCGAACAAAGCAAAATGTATAATTATTTCAATAGTAGAGTATAATACAAGTTCACAAGGCGTTAGTGTAAAATCCAACAACTCTTAAATGGCCAACTTGAGCCATCTTTATTTTTGGCTTGTCCCTGGGTTAGGCCTTAGCGATGGGGATTTTTGTAAGAAGCTAAAACCGATCATAGTAATTTAGAAAATTTGGCCATGATTTTCCCCCCCTTTCTCTCTCTCTCTTCTTCTTCTTTCTTCTTTTTCTTCTCATTCTCTAAGCTGCTTCTTCTTCTCTCTCTCTCTCAGCTTTCAGTTTGCCAGGCAGGCCTCTTGAATGTATTCACTTGTTTCTTTTGGTTGGAAAAACAGTTTATATTGATGTTGTGCACTGTGATCAAAACAGGAACTGAAGCTGCTGTTTCCAGCTCAGCATCTCAACTCCATTTAGTGTAGAATCGGACAAACTCTTAAGGCGGCCGACTTGAGCCATCTTTAATTTTTCTTTTGGTTGGAAAAACAGTTTTTCTTTATATTGATGGTGTGCCCTGTGATCTAAACAGGAACGGAAGCTGCTGTTTCCTGCTCAGCATCTCGACTCCATTTAAAGCGCAAGAAGATGTAGCTGCAGATGACGAAGATCCAGTACAAGATGTAAGAGGAGAGCGTGCCTTTCGTAGCCTCGTTGCGCCAGCCAACCACAGCGTTCAACAACTTCCAGATCCCATTGCCGTCTTGATTGCAGCACTTCAATTGCCATAAAAAGCTCTCATTGTGTGTATATTCCTCAAATTCGTGCACACAGCCCGTGAACAGACCAGCAGCTATCACCAGCAACAGAAGCGTAGCAGCTCCCAAGAAATACTTGAAGGCAACATTGCTTCCCCCTTTGTATAAAAGATAACCCACCAAAATACCGCATAAAGCTCCAGTTACTGCAGGGATCGGGTATGCATAGCCAGACCCTTCCAACCCTATACCTCCCAGAAAGATCACTGCCTCTACTCCCTCTCTAATGACCACGGTAAAGGGAATCAGAAAGAGAGCGTACTTGCTCTTGTTTGTTTGCAGCTCCTCTTCCTTGTTGAGCGCCTCCACAGTAACCTTTGTGAGCTTCTTCTCCCACTTGCTTCTCCAGGTATCCACCCTGATCATGGAAAACGCCATGAGAGTAATGAGCACAACGGCAATGAGGCCCAGGATTCCTTCCCAGAGAGGCTCCGAATGCTCCCAGGCATCTTTGGCCACGGTGTAGTAGAGGGAGAGGAAGATGACGGCGGCGGCCATGGAGAGGCCGACGCCGACGCCGACGCCAAGCCAGACCTGGCGGGTCATCCGCTTACGGGAGGAAGGATCTTCGACAATATTGTTGATGAGGGTGAGCATAACGGAGAGGATGATGGAGGCTTCGAGGGTTTCACGGAAGAGGATGAAGAAAGCGGGGACGCTGAAGAGCTGAACCATGGCGGGAGGCGAGAGGAAGGTAGAGGGCACCGAGCAAGAAGAAGAAGAGGAAAGGAAGAGGATGGTGGGATGGAGATTCAGCTGATGTATAAAAAAGGATGGGTGGATGGGGACTGTAGCTGTGTCGAGTGTGGCGGGTGCATGGAACTAATGTACGTGCGCGTGGATTGCTTGGGCCTTTCTTGGTAGTCTCTTCACACAGAACGTGGTACGGCCCAGTGAGAGTGTGTCGTAGAGCCTGTCGCGTGTGGCTTGCGGCTGACCACCACGTCTAGGTGCCAAGTCATTTTTCTACTACTAATTCTCGCGTTGTTGTCGTACGTGCGAATGCTCTTCCCAGAGAATGGCAGGAGGTCGAGATCTTTTCATTTTGTGACGTCCAGTCATTTTGTGACGTCCAGTTACCATTAGCTGCCACAAGGCTTGTAAAGGAAAAATAATAAAATGTTAGCCCTCTATATAAGAAAAGTATAAAAAAGACAATGAATCCCAATTTCTTCAAGTACTATTTTGATGTCTATTGGATAAATTTCCCTCCAAGCTAAACGAGCTTGCTAATGCTAGCTTCAAATTGGCATTGTCAAGAGGACGACTAAATGAGGGCTTCATGCAACCATGCTTTAAGGTTGCATGTCAATTTGGCAATTGCACTCCAATTGCATATCAAAAGAAGAGTCAAAGGTTGAATGCCCTCGACTCAATTACCAAATGATTACCAAATGCTATTCTGATTGTAAATCTGCACATGCCATTAGGGATCCTATTTTTAAATCTTAAGAGTCTGTGCACACAAAGCCACTAGTGCGAGGTTGGTGCGGCATTTTAAAGGCTTGCACATATTTCAAGGTAAAAATGAAGCACGATTGGTGTGAAGATTGGCACCTCCATTTTGGAGGATGCCATTCCTAGCACCAGAGCGCCATTTTTTTTCCATCCAATGGAAAGTTGGCATGTGACACTATTGCTGGATTGAACTGGCTTCAATGTTCTTCAGCTGGTACACATTTTGATGGACAAGCCAATCAAAGATGCCCAGCTCCCTACAAGCAACCAAAGATGTCCTACACTCCTGTAGTAAAAGCTTCATGCTCTCTCAATACTTTGGCGTGTGAACAAAATGGCGCCCTAAAACAAATGGTGCATTTCTAGTGCGTGTGCACTAAGCCTTATCAAAATGAAGACCCCTTCTTTGTGGGTGGGGAGAAAAATGATCAACCCCTACCTCCCTCATTTACCTAATCACCCCATAGTGGAAGGAGATCTATGCTCATTGATTGCTCCCAAGCCCCCCCTCACACATGCTCACTCTAAGAGAAGTAAGAGACTAACAGAGGGGCTTGGTACATGGGCCAAAAGATATAGCACCAAACTAATGTGAAGAAGCACCAACAAGACATCTTCTGGCTAACTGACTAGCACAAAAATACAATGGCCAATTGTGATTTTTCATGCGCCATATCCTTCATGATTGGTGGGGGGGGGGGACCTAGCTCACAGCCTCTAGGAAAAGTTATTTATTTTTACTTTTTTAAAGGTGGCACCTCTAGCATGACATGCTACATCGATGTAGCTAATACTAATCAAGGGCAAGTAGGGAGACCCTCATGTGCCTACGGGGTGGACCTAAAACCATGTACAGGGCTTTTCAATCCAAAAAAATTTTAATTCACAAAATCATAAATTTTGTCAAAAAATTTTAAGGGGAGAGGAATGTACAAGCATTTTTGAATGGCTTTTGTATGCATTGAACATGGTTTTTAGTAGTAAAGCCCCTTGGTGCACATTCGATGCATCATATACATGGCATTGCCTCAAACTTCCATCACCTAAGGAGCCATAGGCAAACTAAAAAGACAATCCCTCATGTAGCTAATGAGAGAGAGAGAGAGAGAGAGAGAGAGAGAGAGAACACTTTTAATGTCAATAAAGGACCTCAAGTGTCATGGCCATCACCAAAGTAAGACCACTATATTTTTCCATCCTTTATGTACCTATAAAGGTCCCTTGCAATCGATTTGCAAATCTACATCAAGAATCTCTATGATTTCAAAATCTTCCAAAAAGTAAGAATTTGCAAACTTTCTAGATTTATAACAAAGAAATAATAAGAAACACATCCCAAACAGTTCATAAATATTGTAAATGGCCTTCGTATGCAAATGTCTCAGTACATTTTTTTGCATAGTTGCTCAAATTTTAATCACGAGTATTCTCCCACCACAGGCCCTATTATTATATGATTTAGTATATGAAAAGAATGGGAGATAAGCTACATGATCTCTCATTTGTCAATAGGTGTTTAAGTTTTAATTAATTTATTTATTTTGCATGAGAGTGGAAATTTGACTTCCCCAAGTTTAAGTAGTTCTTGAAATTGCTCACATTACAAAAATTTTGGACTCAAAAAGGAGCCCTTTGGAGAATTACTAAAATATTAGAGGCTTGGATAAGGGAATATGGTATCCATGAAGGAGATTATGTCATGTGGACTTCTTTGTAATAGAGGTTCCCCAAATCTAGGGAAATTTTCAAAATTTTTTTAATACCCCAAAAAACGTCATTGGTGCTTCACAATAAAAAATTATCTTTGGTAGGCTTGCCCTGACCATGTCAAGCCTCCTTGTTTTCCTCCCATGGCAAACTATCCCCTAGCTAAATCTATGCTCACGTTTTTCATTTGGTTCAACCATTTGGCCCAAACTTTGACTTCCTAACCAGCTCTCTCCTTATTTTCTCTCTTCCAAAACGTTTTAAATATTCATTCCCGCCACTTTCTAGTAGCTTGTTTTAAAATATCTTCATTCCACTCTTGATTAGTCATTCTCTCTTCTCTTTGCTCACATTCTTCTTCTACATTTAAAAATCTCTTAGGAATGGATTCCTCAGCTCTACAGGAAATATTCTTGGATCACAATGCAACCCACTAATCGTGGGTGGTACAAAGTGGGTCAGAAGGATGCAATGGACATCTCCAAACATTGGAAGGGAAGGATCTTAGATTTTGAAATTTCTCCTGGCAATAACATAATGACACAAGTATTTATTCAGCATGTCTTTACCTATGCAAACATATACGTGCATCTGAATGCAAGACTTCCATATCGTAGGCCCATTTGTTAGTTTTTCAAAGTGTACTAGTACTTCATTTGCATTTATTTGGGGACTTTGACACAACTGTCTTATGCCTTGTATTTGGTTTACAGATTTATATCCATCTACTTACAAAGAGTGGGAGCCTGCAGCATGCGTAAGTGGGTGTTGCATGTCCTCCATGTTGAGATCGGGAGTCTTCAGTATGAAGGTCGCACACCATCAGAATTAAAAAAGGACGAGATCTTCTTCTATGACTCAATGTTCATTGTGCAAGATGAAGAAGGATAGTATGGTAGATTAGAATCTCTTCCCTTGCCTTCTTTTGATAGTCCAGAGTGGCCGCTTCCAAGCATGGAGATAAGTGAATCATATAAAAATAGAATGTTTAATGATATGAGAAATGCTATGAAGCCAACTACTGGTGGAAGAAATGCTAGGTTAAGCTGGTTTCTTCCATTTTCATGCTTTGTTGATTTCTTTGCAAGTTGTAGGCAATTAAGGAAAACAAAGATTACTTACACTTGTAAGAGCTTAGAATTGGACTAACTGTCTGAGCTATTTCACAATAGATGGACAACAAGAACATGTCATGCTAAAGATTTAGTACAATGTTGATTGAACACTTCAGATGTGACATTTTGTTGAGCACATCTTACAATTCTTGTTTGTATAAGAAAATTGAACATCACAAGTACAAAAATAAAATCAACACATGGCAGACTCTGCCTCAATATTTTGTACAAGTACCTGTGTAACCGATAATGCATAAACAACAAATACATAACATGATCTGAAAAGAACAACAGATGTTCGAAATAAACATCAAATATCTCTAGATCCAAAAGAGAGATGTGTCCGAACATAAATGACAAATACAGATACATATGATATGGTAGAGGTGCACATAACCAACCATACATAAACAATCATGCCAAAAACTTGAAGGCATATCTAATAGTGACTAGTACACCAATCATAGGCCCCGTAGCAAAAATACTGTCAGCAAGCAGTACCTCAGGTGAGACATTAAAGTGTCACCAAACAACCTCATGACATCAGATGAGCTATCTAAACTAAGAAAGGGGAAGCACTACCTCCCTCCTAAGCATCAGGCAATGCTCTAGACTTGTGCTCTGTTGAGCTTAAGGGAGCCCAAACGAGAGTCGGCTCCAACTAGAAAGCATCTAGGTAGAGCTGCAAAACTGTAGGGTATTCTGCCTTATGGATGCTTTGTGGTCAAGAATATTTTGGTTGCAAAGATTCTATGGAACCTGTAACAAGTGAAAATGCCCATCCAGGAGATGCAATCATTGCTCCTAGTGCATCTTATCAATGAGATAAACCTCATGGATAATTGGCTTAGGTGGGGCCAATTGCACCTACATGGGATCAGAGGATGCCAGAGATGCCTAGGCTTTGTCACTTATTGCTTTATCTATCAAGAGGCTCCTCATACCGCATATCCGCTCCTTTAGGACTTCCAAGCAAGCTTGGGATACCTTGGAGAATATGTATCATGCAAGGAATGAGGCCAAGGTCTCTTTCTTGAAAATAGAAATTGATAATTTCAAGATGCTGAAGGGTGAATAAATGCCATATCATTCCCTCTCTAAGGTGTATCAATTCTTAGATACAACAAAAGATGCAAAAAAGCAACAATCCTCATTTTTTGTTCATCCCAACAAAACTCTTCCCAACCTAATGTGTGATTGGCAAAGCTACTCTAGATAATCTTGGTTATGTGATGTTGTTATATGTTTCTTGTTCTAGCCTCCACCAGCTGATAGATTGACACTCAATAGTGACTTACAAAATTTTCTCTATAATAGTATATCATGTAGTGACTGCTATAGTAGTGGATTATGTCATGAGCTACAAATTACTTGACGTAATATACCATTACCTTGGAAAGCAAAATGTATTTAGTAGTTTATTATTCTAAGGATCAGAAGTTATGTGAAAGTTATTTATAACTTTAATGATGTTGCATGTTGCATGTTGCATGTTGCTTGTGAGTGGTTTTATTTACACTAACATTGCAAATTTGCATGTGTATTTCGGGTGTTCTTATTTTAAAGAAGTTTGAGCGCATACAAAACAATTGTTGCATGCACTAGATCACTACACACCCATCCTTGATAGCAACACAAGAGTAGTTGAAGATTGAGGTTCTGATGCTTGTCGGTCGGACAACGATCGAACACTTGACAAGATTGAGTGATGAAGAAATCCATGCCCATGCAAGCTCAAAATTTTTACACGATCAAATGCTATCCCAAATATTTGACCATAAGTTATGTACATGAGTTGGCCCAGTCGTGGTCAAATGGCACAGTCGAAGTTAAAGTGATAGTTGATCAATTTGTCCTTCGAGTGTTGGGAGATCCTATAGGACAATGGGAATTATATGCAAAGGTGAGCAATGCAGCCTTGCCTGTTAATGGAGAGGAGAAGCTTGCACTCTGAATGTCTAAATGGAAGGTGCCGCAAATTTCTAATCGTAGAAACAATGCGAAGGAGAAAGGGTCTATTGGAATCCAAGGCTCTCTCAGCCCACAGGTTAGCAATGCCTCCACCATCCAAGAGTTACCAAAGCGACCCCCGATCAAGAAGCTCATAGTATAGAGCCATGGCCAAAACTCATGACTACCTTCTACATGCTCGCACGCCTCCTTGACTCAGGATCTCTCATCCCATACATTAGTACAAATCTTGAAGCTCCCACTTTCTCTCATCCCTGGTCACAGTGCCTCTCCTCTTCACACATGACGACCCCTGCACCAGTAGCTCCGAGTTCTCCTCTCAGGTCCTCCTTCTGATCTGTGATGCCCTTCCTCTCCTCGTAACTAGAATTCCGCAGTAGCCACCATGTTCACGTGTCTTTGCCACCTACATGCTCCAAAAGATCCACCCCGCTATCACATAGCCCAGCCTTGCATGCATGGATTACCTTACTTCAAAAAAAAGCCACGTTATCCCATGCTTTTTACTCCTCTCAAAGGTTTTCTTAAACCTTAGGTCCATTAATCCCCAACATTATTGCATGCATGGATTACCTTACTTCAAAAAAAAGCCACTTCATCCCATGCTTTTTACTCCTCTCAAAGGTTTTCTTAAACCTTAGGTCCATTAATCCCCAACCTTAGGCTTTCAACACACCGTTATACACAACCTTCAAGCAAAGCCTTTAGTACTTCATTGCCACATATGACCGCACATTCATGAAGCCCACAACCTATGATATGAATGTTCACATGACTTACAAATCGAAAACCACTCTTGGCAAGATAAACATAACACAAGACAACAATGAAAGACATGTCATCCCACACCAAATGCTCTAGAGTGCATGATGCACCCACACTACTCTTTCATCATATCCCTAGAGTCCCTCTAACAGCATCTATAATCTCATGAAGATATCTACATCAGTATAGAGTTTTTATGAGAGTGTCCATAACTCAAAGCCATCACCTACTAGCTATGTATATAGCTATGCACCTACTCATCAACATGCAACAAGTGAAAAACATATTTACAATTTTATCCACACATCATGTCAATATGCTGCCTCAGTGACTCCTGCGGAGAAGGGTACACTCTACTTGAACCCCTCGTGCAATCTTTAGCAAGGTGTCCCTTCTGCTTACATCCTAAACACTATCTTGGTAAACTAGAGGCCTCCACATGGTGGTGTAAAGTACCTTCGAAGCTTCAAGGTCTCCAAGAGGATCACCTTGGGCAAGGTGTCCGGGGTCTCTACCACCAGCATAAGTCGAGGGACTCCATCATCTTTCACCACTACTAACTCTGACTCTAAGGGGTACTGAAAATAGTGCCAAAACCCTTCCCTATGGAGGGGAGTATGGTCCTGTACTCCAAGGGAGGCCCCGAGAAGCAAAGCATCACCAGAAATCAAGGGACATAGTGAGTCAATGAATCCATGTCCTCCACTGTGAATCCATGGTTCCAAGGAATAAGGTACAACAAATGGGGGACCAGGAGAATAGAGCTCCTCTTTACGAGAGCCAGAGCAATATCCAAGGAGCCAAGCTGGAGGAGGAAAACACCACGTCCATAGACCTCCTAAATGTGGTCACCATCTAGTGCAAGGCTGGCCTAGATCCTATCCCTATTATGTCTCCTCAAGGGAGTGAGACCAACTATCCTTCCTAGGATTGCCTTGTCTTGAAGTTCACTACCTACTCTACCTATTGCTTTTCCTAGGACTGCCTTGTCTAGAATAAGATTCATTGCCTACTATACCTGTTGCTTATCCAATGGTGAAAGAAGAACTTTGATAGTTGTGGGGATCGAGGGTGCTACCATGGAGCCCCTTTGGCGAGACCAAAGGTCGCCACCAAAGAATAGAAACACTGGAATAAGCAATAAGTTGCACCTCCTACTGAATGGTAGGACAAGGGAGTTGGGAAGAAGAAAGTGAAATGAGGAGAAGAAAAGCACCTGTGAGGAGGAAAAGGTTTGCCAAGAACACCAAAAATGTGTCCCTGACTAGAAAGAACCTCTAGCTAAAACTTTGGGATAGGGGGGAACATGAAAATGGTTTAGAAGAGGGCGGTTGAGAAGGAGCCTTGCGGAGTTGCTTGCACAAGAAAGCTCAAGCTCTCAAAGCATGAAAGAGAGAGGGAAGTATAGGGGTGTATGTGAAGATAAATGTCGATGCTCTCACGATCATAGAACTCTTTGTGGATGATCTCATTATAGCAGGCAGCAACAAGCAACAATAAGCTGATCAAGGGGATCGAGGTCAATCTTCACAGATAGTTTGAAAGGCATGATTTGGGGTTCTTGCATTATATTTTGGATATTGAGATGGGTCAAATAGAGGAAGGCATATTTCTCAACCAAGCAAGGTATCAATATTGACTCTATGTTGGAGCAATTTAGGATATTGGATGCCATACCTCTGAGTACACTAATTGAGACTAGGCATAAGATGTTAAAATTCCAAAGTGTAGAATTTTTAGATCCTAAACTATATTGACAGGAAGTTGGTAACCACATCTACTTGATGACATCTACACAGCCTAATATTTGCTATGCAGTAGGGCTATCGAACCTATTCATGGCAAAGTTATGTATCCACAGTCGAATGGGGTGAAGCAAATTTTAATATACATTAGTGGGACAGCCAATCATGGGTTTGCATACCTCAAAGAGAGCCTATATGCAGAACCACATGTTGGCCCTTGGGTTAAGGCCAACATAGAAGCACAGTCCTAGATGATACCAAGTGTTATATTGCTCAAAATGGTCGTGTGACTTTTTGAATCGAGCATCAATTGCAGTTTGAGAAGTAGGTGATTTTGGATGATCAACCAATGGTAAGCAAAGGTGTAATAGACCGAGCGCATTGTGGTAGTACCTAAGAAAAATGGTAAAAGATATGAGTTATCAAAACTAAATGCACAAATTGTCCCAACCAATACCTTTCACTAATGGAATTCTGGATCAAGTTGCAAGGCATGAGATGTATTCATTTATGGATGGATGATTATATTGGTTATATCCAAATTACTATAGCTCCAAAGGATCAGTCTAAAACCACCTTTAATATAGAATGGGTTGCTTATGCAACTTAAGTGATGCCCTTTGGGCTGCAAAATGCTCCATCAACTTTCGAGAAGTTTATGGTAGAATCTTTTAGAGATTACCAAACTGAATTCATTGCCATTTACATAGATGATTTTTGTGTTTACTCCTCGGATAAAGATCATCTCAATCATTTTGAAAAGGCATTTCAGAGATGTAGGCAAGCAGGTATTTCACTCAACCCAGCTAAAAGTGTATTCCATGTCCAAGTGGGCATATTGCTCGGTCATGTAATTTCTCAAGATGGTATATGCACCGAGCCAAGTAAAATTCATGCTATCCAACAAAATTCTTGTGGCTATGAATCTAACTCAATTGCATTTGTTTGTGGGCTTTATCAATTTCTATAAACTCTTTATTCAATATTTTGCCAAGATTGTAGTTCCCTTGTGTGAGTTGACAAAGAAGATGCCGAGTTTGAATGGACCACCGAGCTGTCTATGGTTTTTCATTATTTAAAAAAGACAACTAGTGGCTACACCCATTTTGAGACAATTGAGATGGAATATTATTTTCCATGTGCATGTGGATGCTATTGGTTATGCACTAGGAATTATCTTGACTCAACTGGCTGGTCAATTGGATTACCCAATCTATTATGCCAATCGGATATTTACTCCCACTGAGTCCAACTATAGTACCACCAAGCGAGAAGCGCTGGATATGATATTCAATGTGTAGAAACTAAGACATTATTTATTTGGCAACCCCTTTGTCTTTTGTATGGATCACCCACCAGGCATTGCTTTACCTAATCAACAAGACTGTTATTCAAGGATGCCTTGTGCATTGGATGCTTCTTCTTCAAGAGTTCGATTTTAAGATTGTTCATAAGCCTAGGAAAACTCATATAGGACTTGACTAAATATTTGTCTAGACTACTTGCCTCGGAAGATACTCAAAGAGTTGCAACTAGACTATTTGTCTAGACACTTGCCTTGGAAGATACTCAAAGAGTTACCACTAGACTTCTAGATGCTATGAACTCTTTGCAGTTGACTACTATGAACATGAGTATGCCAAGTTGATGCATCTACTTTCTAAGGGTACATTTCCTGACACAATGCCTCATGAGATAAGCGCGGAGAATCAGCCTTGAAGGCTTGAAAATATATTTTAATTGTGGACACCTTTATCACTAGTGTGTTGGTGGTATTCTTTATCACTTCGTTATGCTACACGAGTGAGCAATAGGTTTATAGGAAGCTCAGTCAGGTCCTTCAATAGTAGGACAATTCCAAGGAGAGAGAACTACAAGAAAAGTGTTATAGGCCCCTGGGTTATGGTGGGAAACCTTGTTCAAGGATGCTCATACTAAGTTTATGTAGTGTGGCAATGCACTGAACAATTATTGCCAAATCAGCCTATGCCATTGCAGCCTACCTCTCCCTTGGGAAGCATTCCTAAGATGGGGTTTGGATTTTATTGGCCCCTCAGGTTTACACAAAGCAAATACATCATTGTGGGTACTAACTTTCCTACTAAGTGGGCTGAAGCTAATGCACTCCGAGATAACTTGGCTTGGAACACTCCCAAGTTTAACTTTGAAAATATCATTTACAGATGTGGATGTCCTATACAACTTGTTAGTGATCAGGGTTCACATTTTCTCAATGATATTGTGCAATTCCTCAAGCTTGAATTCAAAATTATGCATACAGTTTTGACCACTTACTATGCTATGCTCGTGGAAATGGTGAAGTTGAGTGAATGAATAAGACATTGAAGCGTATTCTCAGTAAAACAGTGCAATCATCTAAGAGTAATTGCTTACAAAGTCACTACAAATCTAACTCCCTTACATATGGCCTTTGGCTTAGAAGTGGTGGTTCTCTTAGAATTTATTGTTCCTAGACTTTATGTAGCAAATGAGCATCATCTAGATGAATCAAAGGCTATCAAGGGGCAACTACATCAGCTAAGCCACCTGATGAATTACAACTTTGAGCAGGTTGGTCATACCACCTGATGTAGGAGAAAGGCATGGCATGATAGGCATATTGTCCCTACGCATTTGGAAAAGGGTATGCTCGTACTATTGTAAGGCCAAGCTGAACCCCTTAAAATAAATTTCAAACTTGGACTGAATGGTCCGTACTGATTAACTGAAGTCTTCCCTATTGGGATAGTACAACTTAAAGATCTACAAGGGAATGTATTCCTCGAGTTGTAAAATGGGAGAAAAGTGAAGCCATACCAAGAAACGAGTTTCTCAATCATGTAGAACTCTATAGGTTACTCGATTGATAATGCCTTGGTGAATTTTATGCCAACATGAGTGCTAGTCAGATGTTTAGAGATAGCAGAAGGGATACACTACATGCAGACATGTGGCAGATTGAACGTTATGGGGGCATTAATTCAAGATGATCATGTCCAAGAAAGGGGTGCTCCACTTAATCATGCATTCATTCAAGTGATGGGATGTCCAATTTAGTTCATGATCTACACTTAGCTTTGGCTTTTCGTTGTCTTTATCATTCACTATTACATTCTTCCACAGCCTTCTTACCTTCGTTGTTTACAACAGCTCTCCCACTCTCTTTGCCCTTGATAGTTTCCTTTGCTCTCTTATCTTTTCTGTTGTCATCACCTTCCATCACCATCTACGTAGTGTCCATTGTTATGGAGGAGCACAGAGAGCACAAAGATTACCAGAAGATGCACAAGGTGCCTTCCTATGTGTCACCTATGCACCCCATTGAGGATTTTAGCAATGATATTATGAAGAGAATTCTAAGGAGCAACAAGCTCCTAAATTTTACCCATTTTCCATGGAAGCAGGTGTGGGATGAAGCATTGGCAGAGGAGATACTAGAGTACCATGATGCATGGGACTACATTGTCATTATTGATGATGTCCATGTTAAGCATTGTACTGCTAGAGGAAGTTTTTCAATTGAAGGCACCAGAAAACTCTGGGATAGCTAGCCTCTGCTGAGTGGTGTGATGCCTAATTTGACAAACTCAACTATTCCAGCTTGCAAGGCTACTTGATTAGCAAGGCATTCAACAAGGGTCCTTGACTGGTATATAGATTTTATCAAAAGTCATTGATCTAAAGAAAAGTGTGGGTTATGTCCCACAAAAATATGTGGCTCAATTGGTGGCAGCTCTAGAGAATGACCTTGCAGTTGACTGGTTTACAAATTTTGAGAAGGCATTTGATTCCCAGCTAAAGGCAATTAGCAAGGGACAAACCCACTACAATCTTGGTTCCCATCTTTGTATGCTACATCACAGGCTTACTACCGGCCAAGTACAGTGACCAAATACCATCCCAACTCCTGGTGGAGTGGCCTCGATCGTCAAGAGCAAAGGATAAAGAGCAGCATTCGAACAAACATGGTTCTAAAGAGCAAAATGACCACACCAACTAAGGCAATAAGAGAAATGATCATACTTAGGAGGGGATTGTGGCAAGGGCACCTCCTGGGAGCAATTGGCAATAGAAGATTCTACTAAGGGGATAGATAAGGTTGACACCAAGTAACCACAAGACACCAAACGAGAAAAAATGATAGCCCAAGCAAAGAACTGGCAAAATTGTAATGGAGGCTCTGACTAGTGCCATCACACTCCCCTCAGATCCTTTTGCTTTATGAGGCTTATGTCTTCTTGAGCCATTCTCCCTTGACCCCATGCTGACACAGGATGATCACCACCAGGATCGGTATGCCACTAAGTCAAAATGGCAAATCTTAAGGGAGAACATGATCCATGCAGCCCAAGATCTCAATCACTTAGCCAACCATTGGCTCCCTCCCCAAGTTTTGGACCATAATTTGTTCCTTCAAGCATAGTACAGGGAGGATCTAGCTCAGGTTTTAAAGGAGCAAACAATAGGACTAAGACAGACACAAGTTGATCTCATAGTTGAGTGCAAAAGTCTAGAGGATCAGCTTGATAGCAAGAAAGTAGTGCACAATGAATTGATCCAAAACTATTCCCTGCTAAGTTAGAATCACACCGAAGACTATGGCAGCCTCAAGTGTGAGGTAGATAGAATGCAAACAGTTAATGACAAGTCCCAAAATGAGTTAGTACATTTGGAAGTGACCAGCATCTAGTTTCAAGACCAATTGGCAAAAGTGCAACAGACAAGGGTAGGCAGCCCAGACACAGGTGGAAGCACTGCATGCAGAAAATTCTCGACTCCATCAAGCAGTTGTGGAAGCTAAGGATCTAAAGGAGGAGAACGTCTAGATGCAAGGGAAGTTGGAGCATTACACCCAACTTCAGTCTCTTAATCAGCTCAGCCGATCACCTGACCAACAACCATGCAAGTTGCCCCAGAGACAGCGACCTAACATTGATCACTTGGCAACAGGCCAAGCTAGCGTGCACCAATTGTCTTAGGCCATTACTCACAGATAGGTGCCAAGCTTTCAGGAAGCAATGGTGCCTCAAGTACCAAAGCAGTGGAGGAAGCAATGGCCTAGGCACTACTGTTACTCAATCTAGTGGGCCGAGTTGAGTCTAAGGACATGGACACCCAAACTTTCAGCAATTTTATAAAGGCAATAGTGCAAGTCTTGTTTTTGGTGGATAGCAGTTTGTGACGTGGGGATCCAAATGTCTGAGAGATTTTTAATGTGGAACCAATTTTACCAAGACATGATCTCCCTAAAGTCACGCTAGTATCTGAAGTTTCACACCAAGTACCAGGCCTGGGAAGTTCTACCAATTCAATATCAATCCTCATAGTAAATCGAGGAGATAGAAATTAACTGTGCTCCCCTTTAATCGCTGCATCAAGGCATATTAGGGCCAGTACATCTTGTCATATCTATTTAGGACCGAGCCATGCACGCCTTCAATCATTTTGTCGAGGAGAAAGTGGTGCATCAGCATAATATTTTCAAGGCTAAGCGGCATTTAATTGCTGCTCGGATCTGTCAACTCCCCAAGCCTACTATGCCCAAGCTACCATCCTATTATGCATAGATTTTAAGGGAGTTAGAGTTTTTATTACTAACCATGTTACCAAAGTGGCGGCAATGTGCAATAATGTGAAAGGTTTGTGTAAGACCTGTTCATAGCACCTGTTCAAAGTAGGTACGTGACTCATTTTGAATCAGCAGTAAGCATTTTCAATCTGGTTGAAGACCCCATTTCCAAGCTCTGGATAGTAGACTAGCTCACCCACCTAGATAGGCCATCTTTCGATATTAGCTCACTCTATCCATGGCCTCCTCATGAGCAACAAAGAAGTTTTGCCATTGAAATCGCTTTAGGTCCGTCTTCCCAGTCTCCCACCACAGATGAAGCTAGATCCTCTGCACCACCAGCACCCTCTACTCCACCACCTTGATGAAGCAAAAATCCTACATGACTTCCCCACGGCTTTAACACCGAGCTTCAACATTCAAGCGATGGCTCGTATGCAATAGTTCATAACTATGCTGACCCGATTAGCACATAGCTGAGGCAAGAATATTGACCCTTGTGTTAAGTCCAACATAGGAGTGCCATTTTAGATGATATCGAGTATCACATTTCTTAGAACGGTGGTACAACTTTTCTGAATTGAGAACTAATTATAGGTGAAGCAAGCCATTTCAAGAGTAATGCCAATGGAAAGAAATGGTGTGATGCATCGAGCACACTATCTTTTAGAAGGAAATTTTGCTTCGTCTAGGTTAAAAGGCTTTGCAACAGGAAGAAGGACAGAGAGGTGTTGATATGAGCACTCTCCCTCTCACCTGAGTTTGCTAGGTTAGGAAGCTAATACTGAGCGTTCACTGCAAGCTGAGGTGTCTTGATTGTATAGAGTTTGCAGCAATACAAGTTACTTTATTTACTTGTTCTAACAGTGTTTTCCACTGTGTTGATCCTTCCTAAGTAATGTTAACTCGGTTCTCTTGTGACTTGTCACTATACGGTTTTCCCTTTAGTAACTACCCCAAAATCTGAATGTTTAATGTTGGCATCTGTTGTCACCTCAAGCACGTTGCGCTAAGGATTACAAGAGCAAGCATCTTCCCCAAGTAGTGCACAAGCTATTGGTTCTTACTGAGCATCGGGCACCTTAAAGTTAGTCTGACAAGGGTGAGTAAACAAAACTGTCAACACCATAGCTTCAGGAGTTCTGTGATGTAGATTTAGGAGGCAGCCCCAAAGGCACTTAAGTCTATTTGATAATACACATCTATGTTGAATTCTCATTGTGTACCAAGCTTGCTCTAGCAAGAAGCAAGCCATTGTGGCATTATCTATAGCAGAGGCTGAGTACATATCTCTTGCATGACATGCATGTGAAGCAATATTGCTTTGAAGGCTCTTAGAGGAGCTTGGTGTAGTCTACGATAGCCCTACCATGATCTTCTGTGACAACCAAAGTTCCATTGCATTGGCAAAGAACCCAAAATACCAAGAGAATTCATAGCACATCACTACCATCTCATACAACATGTTACATCAAGTGGAAGAAGGAAGTATTGAGCCAGTTCACAATTTCTCTGAGGATCGGGCATCTTTGCTCACAAAAGATTTACCTTGTGAGAAGTTTGAGAAGTTCAAATCTTGCTTATCTCTTTGTGACATGAGACCATCCAATGACAAGGGAGTGTTGGAGTATATATTGGGTATATGGTTAAGTGGATAGATTTCTCTAGAGGAATCCCAAGTCCTTGTGTGAATAGTGCTTCTAGACTTAGGAAAACCCACCTAGGGTTGTGGATATCTTGACGTATCATCTTCATATTTTTGGTTATGTAAGAGTGTACATTTGTATAGCAAAATTTTGGTGTGATCTATCTCATCCATTTTGTTGTGTGCTTAGTGCAGAATTGTGTGTCCATAGAGGTGTGTGCTCTTTCACACTATACAAGCTAAACCCTACTCTAATGGTGATGATGAGGTTATAGATTCACTAGAAAAACATGTACTAGCAATGGTCTCCTTAGAGGGTAATGAATAGCAATTCCCACCATCCTTTATAGGATCTAACACATCCAACTAGAAGCGCTGGCATCTCCATATCCACATCTCTATCTTCAAATGTATGTCTACTTTGGCTAAAAATTTGACCACCTACAACCATATCAAATCAAAATAATCCATATTAAAGACCACATATGTTTAAAATGATTTCTTTTAATTATTCGAGATATTTAGATCAATTCATTCCACATGAAAGTTCCACCCATACAACCATACTGCATTATAGTTTTTATAATACATGAATAATTCATTAAATTAATGAGAATGCACATTATAGTGATTATGTCCATGACACTCATGGGCTCACACATTAAGGCCCTCTACAAAGTATCATACCCATGATGTACATGGGTCTTACTCACATTAAGGCCCTTTACAAAGTATAATACCCATGATGTACATGGGTCTTACTCACATTAAGGCCCTCTATAAAGTATTATACCCATTGAACACTTGCACATATGTTAGAAGCCCATTGATGCAAAATTTTTAACCCCATGACTTATCTTTTCAAGAAATCTTGTGCATCTACAGGTGAGTTGAGTTATTGCACTATGAAGCTAATTCATCTGATGCAACATCTTTTTTTGTCACCCTTTCAACACTGTCTGCTATGTTTCTCTGATGCTTTTGGTGCTTCACATTTACAAACAAGGATTTACAAAGAACCCTCATTTAGAAGTTTGAACCACCCCTACATAAGAGGAGCTAAATGTGTCCATTTGAGATGGGGCTTCCTTCTCTTCCTGTACTGACTCAACTGCCATGTGACAACGAGGACAAGTAGGGCAGCCCCGGACCTGGATCTCCACAGGTTCATTGCAATCCATCCATGAATAGAAATCCAAAAGAAAAGAGTGATCCTTGCCCCACTCCACGAATCCTGCAATCCTGACACGTTCAAATGCAACCTCCAAAAGAGTATCATCAAAAGATCTGATAAGTTTGCCGCCCGACTGAACATCAAAGATGCGCCCTTGTTTTACCACCTTTGGTTGAATGTGTCACCAGCTTGTGCTCCCTAAACAAAGTGTAGAGAGGCCCAAAATGGTTGAAAAAAGAAAAGAAAAAATGGTTAGCTCGTGGGTATGCATTTTTTTGAAAACTTTTGCATGATGCATGGTCAAAACAAGGAATATGCATGACCAACAATGCAAATGATAGTCAACCCACATCAATATTGTGAGAGAATAAAACCACGTTAAGGCATGTGTAAACTAACATACCCACTGTTAGACACATACATATAGTAGAATTCTTGCGATGAATATTTTAAACCACTCACTCATACACTCACCTCTAGATCACCATCTAGAAGTTAAAAATCATCCCTTATAACCTCTCCATAGTCTTGGACATGTTGCCAAAAAAAACAAACCGCAGATCAAATCTGGATATTGTACCATGTGATGAAGCTACTACTCAAAGCTCTATGTACTGAGATTGGCTTTCATGAATGATGAAGAATATGTCAAACCATCCGCAAACCAAGCCATACACATATAGACATAGACCATATATTCAGTTCTATCTCTGTAGACTTGAAGTCAAGCAACGTTTTGACTAAGGAGGATATGTTGCCATCAAGTTGGAAGCAAAATCTAAAGAAAGAGCCAAATAGTGGCTATCTTAGAGAACATGGTAGATTAGAGAGCATTCATACAATTGCATTTAAAGTAAGGAAATGACACACTAATAGGGCACACAAATCCACATTACCTGTGGTTCAAAATCCATGACAACACTCCTGTGATGCAATGGAAGCACTTATTTTCAAGGCTGAGTGGCATTTAATTGCTGCCCGCATCCGTCAACTCCCCAAGCCTACTATGCCCAAGCTACCATCCTATTATGCATAGATTTTGAGGGAGTTAGAGTTTTCATTATGAGCCATGTTACCAAAGTGGCGGCAATGTGCAATAATGTGTAAGGTTCGTGTAAGACCTGTTCATAGGTACATGACTCATTTTGAATCAGCACTTAGCATTTTCAATCTGGTTGAAGACCCCATTTCCAAGCTCTGGATAGTAGACTGGCTCACCCACCTAGATAGGCCATCTTCGGATATTAGCTCACTGTATCCATGGCCTCCTCATGAGCACAAAGAAGTTTTGCCTGTGAAATAGCTTTAGGTCCATCTTCTCGGTCTCCCACCAGAGATGAAGCCAAACCCTCTGCACCACTAGCACCCTCTGGTCCACCACCTTGATGAAGCGAAAATCCTATGTGGCTTCCTCGTGGCTTTAACCCCGAGCTTCAGCATTCAAGCAATGGCTGGTATGCAATAATAGTCCATAACTGTGCTGACCCGATTAACACATAGCTGAGGCAAGAATATTGACCCTTGTGTTAAGTCCAACATAGGAGTGTGATTCTAGACGATATCGAGTACTACATTTCTTCGAATGGTGGTATAACTTTTTGAATTGAGCACCGATTATAGTACTTGGGGAAGAAGGCCATTTCAACAGATTAGCCAATGGAAAGAAATGGTGTGATGCATCATCGAGCACACTATCTTTTAGAAGGAAATTTTGCTTAGTCTAGTTAAAAGGCTTTGCAATAGGGAGAAGGGCACAACGGTGTTGATATGAGCACTCACCCTCTTAGTTGAGCTTGCTAAGTTAGGAAGCTAATACTGAGTGTTCACTGCAAGCCGAGGTGTCTTGATTATATAGAGTTTGCAGCAATACAAGTTACTTTATTTACCTATTCTAATAGTGTTTTCCACTAAGTGTTGATCCTTCCTAAGTAATGTTAACTCGGTTCTCTTGTGACTCGTCACTATACAGTTTTCCCTTGAGTGACTAACCCCAAAATCTGAGTGTTTAATGTTAGCATCTCATGTCACCTCGAGCACATTGCGCTAAGGAGCAAGCATCTTCCCCAAGTAGTGCGCAGGGTATTGGTTCTTACTGAGTATCGGGCACCTTAAAGTTAGTCTGACAAGGGTGAGTAAACAAAACTGTCAATACCACAGCTTGAGGACTTCTGTGGTGTAGATTTAGGAGGCAGCCCCAAAGGAAAGTCTATTTGATAATACACATCTATGTTGAATTCTCATTGTGTACCTTGGTCTAGCAAGAAGCAAGCCACTGTGGCATTATCTATAGTAGAGGCTGAGTACATATCTCTTGCATGACATGCATGTGAAGCAGTATTGCTTTGAAGGCTCTTAGAGGATCTTGGTGTGATTAGCCAATGGAAAGAAATGGTGTGATGCGGAAATAGTGGCTATCTTAGAGAACATGGTAGATTAGAGAGCATTCATACAATTGCAGTTAAAGTAAGGAGATGACACACTAATAGGGCACACAAATCCACATTACGTGTGATTCAGAATCCATGACAACACTCCTGTGATGCAATGGAAGCACTTATTTTCAAAGCTGAGCGGCATTTAATAGCTGCTCGCATTCGTCAACTCCCCAAGCCTACTATGCCCAAGCTACCATTCTATTATGCATAGATTTTGAGGGAGTTAGAGTTTTCATTACGAGCCATGTTATCAAAGTGGTGGCACTGCGCAAAAATGTGTAAGGTTCGTGTAAGGCCTGTTCATAGGTACGTGACTCATTTTGAATCAGCACTTAGCATTTTCAATCTGGTTGAAGACCCCATTTCCAAGCTCTGGATAGTAGACTGGATCACCCACCTAGATAGGCCATCTTCGGATATTAGCTCACTATATCCATGGCCTCCTCATGAGCAACAAAGAAGTTTTGCCTATGAAATAGCTTTAGGTCTGTCTTCTCGGTCTGCCACCACAGATGAAGCCAGACCCTCTGCACCACTAGCACCCTCTGGTCCACCACCTTGATGAAGCAAAAATCCTACGTGGCTTCCTCATGGCTTCAACCCCGAGCTTCAGCATTCAAGCAATGGTTGGTATGCAATAATAGTCCATAACTGTGCTGACCCGATTAACACATAGCTGAGGCAAGAATATTGACCCTTGTGTTAAGTCCAACATAGGAGTGCGATTCTAGACGATATCGAGTACTACATTTCTTAGAACGGTGGTACAACTTTTTGAATTGAGCACCGATTATAGTACTTGGTGAAGAAGGCCATTTGAAAAGATTAGCCAATGGAAAGAAATGGTGTGATGCATCATCGAGCACACTATCTTTTAGAAGGAAATTTTGCTTAGTCTATTTAAAAGGATTTGCAACAGGGAGAAGGGCACAACGGTGTTGATATGAGCACTCTCCCTCTCAGCTGAGCTTGCTAAGTTAGGAAGCTAATACTGAGCGTTCACTACAAGCCGAGGTGTCTTGATTATATAGAGTTTACAACAATACAAGTTACTTTATTTACCTGTTCTAATAGTGTTTTCCACTAAGTGTTGATCCTTCCTAAGTAATGTTAACTCGGTTCTCTTGTGACTCGTCATTATACAGTTTTCCCTTGAGTGACTAACCCCAAAATGTGAGTGTTTAATGTTAGCATCTGTTGTCACCTCGAGCACATTGCGCTAAGGAGCAAGCATCTTCCCCAAGTAGTGCACAGGGTATTGGTTCTTACTGAGCATCGGGCACCTTAAAGTTAGTTTGACAAGGGTGAGTAAACAAAACTGTCAATACCACAGCTTGAGGACTTCTGTGATGTAAATTTAGGAGGTAGCCCCAAAGGAAAGTCTATTTGATAATACACATCTATGTTGAATTCTCATTGTGTACCTTAGTCTAGCAAGAAGCAAGCCACTGTGGCATTATCTATAGCAGAGGCTGAGTACATATCTCTTCCATGACATGCATGTGAAGCAGTATTGCTTTGAAGGCGCTTAGAGGATCTTGGTGTAGCCCACGATAGTGCTACCATGATTTTCTTGACAACCAAAGTTCCATTGCATTGGCAAAGAACCCAAAATATCGAGATGAGTTCATAGCACATCACTACCATCTCATACATGTTACATCAAGTGGAAGAAGGAAGCATTGAGCCAGTTCACAATTTCTCTATGGATCAGGCATCTTTGCTCACAAAACATTTACCTTGTGAGAAGTTTGAGAAGTTCAAATCTTGCTTATCTCTTTGTGACATAGAGACCATTCCAATGAGTGTTGGAGTATATATTGGGTATATCGTTTGGTGAATAGATCTCTCTAGAGGAATCCCAAGTCCTTCTGTGAATAGTCCTTCTAGACTTAGGGAAATGCACCTAGGGTTGTGTATATCTTGTATCATCTTCATATTTTTGGTTATGTGAGATTGTACATTTTTATAGCAAAATTTTGGTGTGATCTCTCTCATCCATTTTGTTGTGTGCTTAGTGCAGAACTGTGTGTCCATAGAGGTGTGTGCTCTTTCGCACTATACATGCTAAAACTTGCTCTAATGGTGACGATGAGGTTATAGATTCACTAGAAAAAGATGTACTAGCAATGGTCTCCTTAGAGGGTAATGAATAGCAATTCCCACCATCCTTTATAGGATGTAACACATCCAACTAGAAGCACTGGCATCTCCATATCCACATCTCTACCTTCAAATGTTAGTCTACTTTGGCTAGAAATTTGACCACCTACAACCATATCAAATCAAAATAATCCATATTTTAAAGACCACATATGTTTAAAATGAATTTTTTTAATTATTTGAGATATTTATATCAATTCATTCCACATGAAAGTTCCACCCATACGACCATACCGAATTATAGTTTTTATAATACATGAATAAATCATTCAATTAGCAAGATTGCACATTATAGTGGTTATGTCGATGACATTCGTGGGCCTCACTCACATTAAGGCCTTCTACAAAGTATCATACCCATGATGTACATGGGTCTTACTCACATTAAGGCCTTTACAAAGTATAATACCCATGATGTACATGTGTCTTACTCACATTAAGGCCCTCTATATAGTATTATACCCATTGAACATGTGCACATATGCTGGAAGCCCATTGATGCAAAATTTTTAACCCCATGACTTTTCTCTTCAAGAAATCTTGTGCATCTATAGATGAGTCGAGTTATTGCACTATGAAGCTAATTCATCTGAAGCAACATCTATAAAGTATTATACCCATTGAACACGTGTGCATATGCTGGAAGCCCATTGATGCAAAATTTTTAACGCCGTGACTTTTCTCTTCAAGAAATCTTGTGCATCTACACATGAGTCGAGTTATTGCACTATCAAGCTAATTCATCTGAAGCAACATCTTTTTTTGTTACCCTTTCAACATTGTCTTCTATGTTTCTCTGATGCTTTTGGTGCATGACATTTACAAACAAGGAAATCCTAAAAAAGATTTGGACTTTAAGAGAGGATTTATGAAGAACCCTCATTTAGAAGTCTGAAACACCCCTACATAAGAGGAGCTAAATGTGTCCATTTGAGATGGGGCTACCTCCTCTTCTTGTACTGACTCAACTGCCATGTGACAACGAGGACAAGTAGGGTCAGCCTTGAATCTGAATCTCCACAAGTTCATTGCAATACATCCATGAATAGAAATCCAAAAGAAAAGAGTGATCTTTCTATTCTTGAGGGATTTCCAGAGCCTACACCAAACGTTCTTCCACACAGCTGCGAAAATCTAAAAACTATCCCAATGTGGTGCTTTAGAGGGCCTCCAACCTATACTACTGAGCTGAAATCTACGGGCATTTCTAAATGTATAGCGAATGAAGGGGAAGCTCTTCTCTCAGTGCCCCTCCAATCCATTCCCACTCCCCTAGGTCCCACTAGAAGAACCTAATAGGGGAACCACAATATAGCCAGAGTCTCCGAGACCCCAGCGCAAGGAGAATAGGATCAGGGTCAAGATACCACAGTGAATCTCTGCCCCACTACACGAATTGTGCAATCTTGATAGGCTGAAATGCAACCTCCAAAAGAGTATCATAAGAAGATCTGATAAGTCTATCGCCTGACTGAACATCAAAGATGCGTCCTTGTTTTACCACCTTTGGTTGAACATGTCACCAGCTTGTGCTCCCTAAACAAAGTGTAGAGAGGCCCAAAATGGTTGAAAAAGAAAAGAAAAAATGGTTAGCTCGTGGGTATGCATTTTTTTGAAAACTTTTGCATGATGCATTGTCAAAACAAGGAATATGCATGACCAACAATGCAAATGATAGTCAACCCACATGAATATTATGAGAGAATAAAACCACATTAAGGCATGTGTAAACTAACATACCCACCATTAGACACACACACACGCATATAGTAGAATTCTTCCGATGAATATTTTAAACACTTATGCAAACCACTCATACACTCACCTCTCGATCACCATCCAGAAGTTAAAAATCATCCCTTATAACCTCTCCATAGTCTTGGACATGTTGCCAAAAAAAACAAACCGCACATCAAATCCGGATATTGTACCATGTGATGAAGCTACTACTCAAAGCTCTATGTACTTAGATTGGCTTTCATGAATCATGAAGAATATGTCAAACCATCTGCAGACCAAGCCATACACATAAAGACATAGACCATATATTCAGTTCTCTATCTGTAGATTTGAAGTCAAGCAACGTTTTGACTAAGGAGGATATGCTCCATCAAACTGGAAGGAAAATCTAAAGAAAGAGCCAAATAGTGGCTATCTTAGAGAACATGGTAGATTAGAGAGGATTCATATAATTGCATTTAAAGTAAGGAGATGACACACTAATAGGGCACACAAATCCACATTACCTGTGGTTCAGAATCCATGACAACACTCCCGTGATGCAATGGAAGCACTTATTTTAAAGGCTGAGTGGCATTTAATTGCTGCCCGCATCCGTCAACTCCCCAAGCCTACTATGCCCAAGCTACCATCCTATTATGCATAGATTTTGAGGGAGTTAGAGTTTTTATTACTAGCCATGTTACCAAAGTGGCGGCAATGCGCAATAATGTGTAAGGTTTGTGTAAGACCTGTTCATACGTACATGACTCATTTTGAATCAGCACTTAGCATTTTCAATCTGGTTGAAGACCCCATTTCCAAGCTCTGGATAGTAGACTGGCTTACCCACCTAGATAGGCCATCTTCATATATTAGCTCACTGTATCCATGGCCTCCTCATGAGCAACAAAGAAGTTTTGCCTATGAAATAGCTTTAGGTCCGTCTTCTCGGTCTCCCACCAGAGATGAAGCCAGACCCTCTGCACCACTAGCACCCTCTGGTCACCACCTTGATGAAGCGAAAATCCTACGTGGCTTCCTCGTGGCTTTAACCCCGAGCTTCAGCATTCAAGCAATGGCTGGTACGCAATAATAGTCCATAACTGTGCTGGCCCGATTAACACATAGCTGAGGCAAGAATATTGACCCTTGTGTTAAGTCCAACATAGGAGTGCGATTCTAGACGATATCGAGTACTACATTTCTTCAAACGGTGGTATAACTTTTTGAATTGAGCACCGATTATAGTACTTGGGGAAGAAGGCCATTTCAAGAGATTAGCCAATGGAAAGAAATGGTGTGATGCATCATCGAGCACACTATCTTTTAGAAGGAAATTTTGCTTAGTCTAGTTAAAAGGCTTTGCAACAGGGAGAAGGGCACAGCGGTGTTGATATGAGCCCTCACCCTCTTAGCTAAGCTTGCTAAGTTAGGAAGCTAATACTGAGCGTTCACTGCAAGCCGAGGTGTCTTGATTATATAGAGTTTGCAGCAATACAAGTTACTTTATTTACCTATTCTAATAGTGTTTTCCACTAAGTGTTGATCCTTCCTAAGTAATGTTAACTCGGTTCTCTCGTGACTCATCGCTCTACGATTTTCCCTTCAGTATTTAACCCCAAAATCTGAGCGTTTAATGTTGGCATCTGTTGCCACCTTGAGCATGTTGCGCTAAGGAGCAAGCATCTTTCCCAAGTAGTGCACAGGGTATTGGTTCTTACTGAGCATCGGGCACCTTAAAGTTAGTCAGACAAGGGTGAGTAAACAAAACTGTCAACACCACAGCTTGAGGACTTCTGTGATGTAGATTTAGGAGGCAGCCCCAAAGGAAAGTCTATTTGATAATACACATCTATGTTGAATTCTCATTGTGTACCTTAGTCTAGCAAGAAGCAAGCCACTATGGCATTATCTATAGCAGAGGCTGAGTACATATCTCTTCCATGACATGCATGTGAAGCAGTATTGCTTTGAAGGCGCTTAGAGGATCTTGGTGTAGCCCACGATAGTGCTACCATGATCTTCTTGACAACCAAAGTTCCATTGCATTGGCAAAGAACCCAAAATATCGAGAGAGTTCATAGTACATCACTACCATCTCATACAACATGTTACAGCAAGTGGAAGAAGGAAGTATTGAGCCAGTTCACAATTTCTCTGAGGATCGGGTATCTTTGCTCACAAAAGATTTACCTTGTGAGAAGTTTGAGAAGTTCAAATCTTGCTTATCTCTTTCTAACATAGAGACCATTCCAATGAGTGTTGGAGTATATATTGGGTATATGGTTAAGTGGATAGATCTCTCTAGAGGAATCCCAAGTCCTTCTGTGAATAGTCCTTCTAGACTTATGGAAACTCATCTAGGGTTGCGTATATCTTGTATCATCTTCATATTTTTGGTTATGTGAGAGTGTACATTTTTATAGCAAAATTTTGGTGTGATCTCTCTCATCCATTTTGTTGTGTGCTTAGTGCAGAACTATGTGTCCATAGAGGTGTGTGCTCTTTCACACTATACAAGCTAAAACCAGCTCTAATGGTGACGATGAGGTTATAGATTCACTAGAAAAAGATGTACTAGCAATGGTCTCCTTAGAGGGTAATGAATAGCAATTCCCACCATCCTTTATAGGATCTAATGCATCCAACTAGAAGCACTGGCATCTCCATATCCACATCTCTACCTTCAAATGTTAGTCTACTTTGGCTAGAAATTTGACCACCTATAACCATATCAAATCAAAATAATCCATATTTTAAAGACCACATATGTTTAAAATGAATTTTTTTAATTATTTGAGATATTTATATCAATTCATTCCACATAAAAGTTCCACCCATATGACCATACTGCATTACAGTTTTTATAATACATGAATGAATCATTCAATTAGAGAGAATGCACATTATAGTGGTAATGTCCATGACACTCGTGGGCCTCACTCACATTAAGGCCCTCTACAAAGTATCATACCCATGATGTACATGGGTCTTACTCACATTAAGGCCCTTTACAAAGTATAATACCCATGATGTACATGGGTCTTACTCACATTAAGGCCCTGTATAAAGTATTATACCCATTGAACACCTGCGCATATGGTAGAAGCCCATTGATGCAAAATTTTTAACCCCATGACTTTTCTCTTCAAGAAATCTTGTGTATCTACAGATGAGGAGCTAAATGTGTCCATTTGAGATGGGGCTTTCTCCTCTTCTTGTACTGACTCAACTGCCATGTGACAACGAGGACAAGTAGGGTTAGTAATAGACTTGGGAATATTGATTCGGTAAATAGATGATATATTGGTAAATTCCTTGGGATACTTGTTGTTCCTCCCAACCGTACTACGAATAGTGATACCAATATTATTTAGTGCTAATATCGACAGATCATAGATTGATCTACCTAAGTCGGATCTTATTTTTGCGAATACTCTATTTGAAGGGGAAAAAGACAAGTCTCTGATTGTATCAAGCCACCTGTGCACATTTGACCGAACATCTGCATATTCATCAATTGGGGAAATAATACATTCATGCAACAAACGCTCTATGTTACCCCTCCATTCTAATAATCTCTATTCAATTGCAATTCTTGTTACACCAGTAGATCCCTCGCCCCCCTCCTGGCTACCCAATTGATAGTTGATTCTAGATAGATATTCACCAGCTAATGTACAGAAACAGTCACGCGAAAAGAGCGTGTATATTGAGTAGAGAGATATTAACCTATTTCGTTCATATACCCTAACTAGTGAAGATATGTTACCTCCCTCTCCCAATTCATATGAAAAAGTAGGATTTTAACTTCCATCAGTTCTTTCTACAGGTACATCGAAAAGGATCTCTAAACGGTTTGAAATAATCTTATCAAGATCGAAGTATGCGCCATTTTGCATCTCTGATTCCTCATCAAGTATTCCACCAAATCATAGATCTCCTCTCAATAGAAAAGCTTTCCTAGGTTCCTCGCTACTACTACCAATTCTTACCTTACTGGAAATCAAATTCGATTTTTTAACTCTTAAAAGAAATCCAGTCAGTCGGTTTCTTGATTCATTTATTAGTTGTGAATAGGTGTGTAGAATAGAAAATTCCCCCTCATTTCCATGGGAATCTAACCCCAATAATTGGAAGAACCACTTACGATTTTAGGAAGAATCAATACATTTATTGGAATCATTTTCTGCTATTCCCACTACAGAAGGGGAGAAAGGATCTCCCAAGAATAAAGGAGAGTCAAGTGTAAAATGCTGACAAGCTCTCTGTACTTTCCATAAATGAGATATTCTTCTGATACCAAAAGACACGGAATTCTTATATCATTCTTCTGCCAAATATGTCTTAATAGGAGTTTCATCGACGGTGGGACCCATACCTTGTTCATGTATAGATGATTCTGTTGAAAAGCCGTGAGTCACCTCTAGAGAATCATCAGTGCATATTTCTCTTTCCTCCGGAGAGTAAATGCCTACAAAGCCATTTCCAGATCTTTTCATTGAATCATACTTTGGATTTCTCTCCTCACTTCAACTAGATAAACAAGTATCTTTGATAGGTATCTCCTTCCCAACCTTCTGATTTTTGGAATCAGACTCATCCCTTGAGTTGCTATGAAAAGCCTCCAATTCTCTAGATGTCTCTATTTGTGAGGAGACATACTTCGAGAAACCACAGGAAATTTCTAGTAATATACTTCTTACCTTAGTGAGTAATTGATTATCCGATAGATAATCAACTTCGATAAATCGGTTTTCTAAGAGAGATCTCGTTAGATTCAATTCGCGCTCATCCTTATTCCATGGAGAAGGACTCTCGTGACACGAATGCCACATATAAAAATTGGCGTAATCCCGGAATAGTGTCCAATCCCCTCGTCAATGGAATTTAACTAATCTCTTATATCACTACAGGATAGGGATTGGGTTTTTCACTAAGTGTTGATCCTTCCTAAGTAATGTTAACTCGGTTCTCTCGTGACTCATCGCTCTACGATTTTCCCTTCAGTATTTAACCCCAAAATCTGAGTGTTTAATGTTGGCAGATCTATTGTCACCTCGAGCACGTTGCGCTAAGGGGTACACAATGAGAATTCAACATAGATGTGTATTATCAAATAGACTTTCCTTTGGGGCTGCCTCCTAAATCTACGTCACAGAAGTCCTCAAGCTGTGGTGTTGACAGTTTTGTTTACTCACCCTTGTCAGACTGACTTTAAGGTGCCCGATGCTCAGTAAGAACCAATACCCTGTGCACTACTTGGGGAAGATGCTTGCTCCTCAGCGCAACGTGCTCGAGGTGACAACAGATCTGCCAACATTACACACTCAGATTTCGGGGTTAGTTACTGAAGGGAAAACCGTATAGTGACGAGTCACGAGAGAACCGAGTTGACATTACTTAGGAAGGATCAACACTTAGTGGAAAACACTATTAGAACAGGTAAATAAAGTAACTTGTATTGTGCAAACTCTATATAATCAAGACACCTCGGCTTGTAGTGAATGCTCAGTATTAGCTTCCTAACTTAGCAAGCTCACGTGAGAGGGAGTGTGCTCATATCAACACCGCACTACCCTCCTCCCTGTTGCAAAGCCTTTTAACTAGATTAGACAAAATTTCCTTCTAAAAGATAGTGTGCTCGATGATGCATCACACCATTTCTTTCCATTGGCTAATCTCTTGAAATGGCCTTCTTCACCAAGTACTATAATTGGTGCTCAATTCAGAAAGTTGTACCACCGTTCTAAGAAATGTAGTACTCGATATCGTCTAGAATCGCACTCCTATGTTGGACTTAACACAAGGGTCAATATTCTTGCCTCAGCTATGTGTTAATCGGGTCAGCACAGTTATGGACTATTATTGCGTACCAGCCATTGCTTGAATGCTGAAACTCGGGGTTAAAGCAACGAGGAAGCCACGTAGGATTTTCGCTTCATCAAGGTGGTGGACCAGAGGGTGCTAGTGGTGCAAAGGGTCTGGCTTCATCTGTGGTGGGAGACCGAGAAGACGGACCTAAAGCTATTTCACAGGCAAAACTTCTTTGTTGCTCATGACGAGGCCATGGATACAGTGAGCTAATATCCGAAGATGGCCTATCTAGGTGGGTCAGCCAGTCTACTATCTAGAGCTTGGAAATGGGGTCTTCAACCAGATTCAAAATGCTAAGTGTTGATTCAAAATGAGTCACGTACCTATGAACAGGCCTTACACAAACCTTACACATTATTGCGCATTGCCGGCACTTTGGTAACATGGCTCGTAATGAAAACTCTAACTCCCTCAAAATCTATGCATAATAGGATGGTAGCTTGGGCATAGTAGGCTTGGGGAGTTGATGGATGCAGCTCTAACTCCCTCAAAATCTATGCATAATAGGATGGTAGCTTGGGCATAGTAGGCTTGGGGAGTTGACGGATGCGGGCAATAATTAAATGCCGCTTAGCCTCGAAAATAAGTGCTTCCATTGCATCACGGGTGTGTTGTCATGGATTCTCAACCACAGGTAATGTGGATTTGTGTGCCCTATTAGTGTGTCAACTCCTTACTTTAAATGCAATTGTATGAATGCTCTCTAATCTACCATGTTCTCTAAGATAGCCACTATTTGGCTCTTTCTTTAGATTTTGCTTCCAGTTTGATGGAAACATATCCTCCTTAGTCAAAATGTTGCTTGACTTCAAATCTACAGAGATAGAACTGAATATATGGTCTATGTCTTTATGTGTATGGCTTGGTCTGTAGATGGTTTGACATATTCTTCATCATTCATGAAAGCCAATCTCAGTACATAGAGCTTTGAGTAGTAGCTTCATCACATGGTACAATATCTAGATTTGATGTGCGGTTTGTTTTTTTTGGCAACATGTCCAAGACTATGGAGAGGTTATAAGGAATGATTTTTAACTTCTAGATGGTGATCTAGAGGTGAGTGTATGAGTGAGTGGTTTGCACGTAAGTGTTTGAAATATTCATCGAAAGAATTCTACTATATGTGTGTGTGTCTAATGGTGGGTATGTTAGTTTACACATGCCTTAATGTGGTTTTATTCTCTCATAATATTGATGTGGGTGGACTATCATTTGTATTGTTGGTCATGCATATTCCTTGTTTTGACAATGCATCATGCAAAAGTTTTCAAAAAAATGCATACCCACGAGCTAACCATTTTTTCTTTTCTTTTTTCAACCATTTTGGGCCTCTCTACACTTTGTTTAGGGAGCACAAGCTGGTGACACGTTCAACCAAAGGTGGTAAAACAAGGGCACATCTTTGATGTTCAGTCGGGTGGCAGACTTATCAGATCTTCTGATGATACTCTTTTGGAGGTTGCATTTTAGCGTGTCAAGATTGCAGGATTCGTGGAGTGGGGCAAGGATTCACAGTGGTGTCTTGACCCTGATCCTATTCTCCTTGAACTAGGGTCTCGGAGACTCTAGCTATATGGTGGTTCCCCTATTAGGTTCTTGCAGTGCGACCCAGGGGAGTGGGAATGGATTGATGAGGGGCACCGAGAGAAGAGCTTTCCCTTCATTCGCTATACATTTAGAAATGCCGGGAGATTTCAGCTCAACAGTAGAGGTTGGAGGCCCTCCAGAGCACCACATTGGGATAGTTTTCAGATTTTTGCAGCTGTGCAGAAGAACTTTTGGCGTAGGCTCTAGAAATCCCTCAAGAATAGAAAGATCTTTTTTTTTCTTTGGATTTCTATTCATGGATGTATTGCAATGAACCTGTGGAGATCCACGTTCGGGGCTGACTCTACTTGTGCTCGTTGTCACATGGCAGTTAAGTCAGTACAAGAAGAGGAGGAAGCCCCATCTCAAATGGACACATTTAGCTCCTCTTATGTAGGGGTGGTTCAGACTTCTAACTGAGGGTTCTTCATAAATCCTTTCTTAAAGTCCAAATCTCTTTTAGGATTTCCTTGTTTTTAAATGTCAAGCACCAAACATATTTACTATGGCTTCACCTCTGCAGTCTTGAGATAGTCATCCTGATATGATAAAACTAGAACCATGTTGCAGAGAAAAGTCATGGGGTTAAAAATTTTGCATCAATGGGCTTCCAGCATATGTGCACATATTCAATGGGTATAATAGTATATACAGGGCCTTAATGTGAGTAAGACCCATGTACATCATGGGTATTATACTTTGTAAAGGCCTTAATGTGAGTAAGACCCATGAACATCATGGGTATGATACTTTGTAGAAGGCCTTAATGTGAGTGAGGCCCACAAGTGTCATCGACATAACCACTATAATGTGCATTCTTGCTACTTGAATGATTTATTCATGTATTATAAAAACTATAATGCAGTATGGTCGTATGGGTGGAACTTTCATGTGGAATGAATTGATATAAATATCGCAAATAATTAAAAAAAATCATTTTAAACATATGTGGTCTTTAAAATATGGATTATTTTGATTTGATATGGTTGTAGGTGGTCAAATTTCTAGCCAAAGTAGACTAACATTTGAAGGTAGAGATGTGGATATGGAGATGCCAGTGCTTCTAGTTGGATGTGTTAGATCCTATAAAGGATGGTGGGAATTGCTATTCATTACCCTCTAAGGAGACCATTGCTAGTACATCTTTTTCTAGTGAATCTATAACCTCATCGTCACCATTAGACCAAGTTTTAGCATGTAGAGTGTGAAAGAGGACACACCTCTATGGACACACAGTTCTGTACTAAGCACACAACAAAATGAATGAGAGAGATCACACCAAAATTTTGCTATACAAATGTACACTCTCACATAACCAAAAATATCAAGATGATACAAGATATACACAACCCTAGGTGGGTTTCCATAAGTCTAGATAGAAGGACTATTCACTGAAGGACTTGGGATTCCTCTAAAGAGATCTATCCACTTAACCATATACCCATTATATACTCCAACACTCATTGGATGGTGTCTACATCACAAAGAGATAAGCAAGATTTGAACTCCTCAAACTTCTCACAAAGTAAATCTTTTGTGAGCAAAGGTGCCCGATCCTCAAAGAAATTGTGAACTGGCTCAATACTTCCTTCTTCCACTTGATGTAACATGTTGTATGAGATGGTAGTGATATTTTGGGTTCTTTGCCAATGCAATGGAACTTTGGTTGTCAAGAAGATCATGGTAGCACTATCGTGGGCTACACCAAGATCCTCTAAGAGCCTTCAAAGCAATACTGCTTCACATGCATGTCATGCAAGAGATATGTACTCAGCCTCTACTATAGATAATGCCACAGTGGCTTGCTTTGTGCTAGACCAAGGTACACAATGAGAATTCAACATAGATGTGTATTATCAAATAGACTTTCCTTTGGGGCTGCCTCCTAAATCTACATCACAAAAGTCCTCAAGCTGTGGTATTGACAGTTTTGTTTACTCACCCTTGTCAGACTAACTTTAAGGTGCTCGATGCTCAGTTAGAACCAATACCCTATGCACTACTTGGGGAAGATGCTTGCTCCTTAGCGCAATGTGCTCGAGGTGACAACAGATGCTAACATTAAACACTCAGATTTTGGGGTTAGTCACTCAAGGGAAAACTGTATAGTGACGAGTCACAAGAGAACTGAGTTAACATTACTTAGGAAGGATCAACACTTAGTGGAAAACACTATTAGAACAGGTAAATAAAGTAACTTGTATTGCTGCAAACTCTATATAATCAAGACACCTCGGCTTGCAATGAACGCTCAGTATTAGCTTCCTAACTTAGCAAGCTCAGCTGAGAGGGAGAGTGCTCATATCAACACTGCTGTGCCCTTCTCCCTATTGCAAAGCCTTTTAAATAGACTAAGCAAAATTTCCTTCTAAAAGATAGTGTGCTCGATGATGCATCACACCATTTCTTTCCATTGGCTAATCTCTTGAAATGGCCTTCTTCACCAAGTACTATAATCGGTGCTCAATATTCAGAAAGTTGTACCACTGTTCTAAGAAACGTAGTACTCGATATCGTCTAGAATCGCACTCCTATGTTGGACTTAACACAAGGGTCAATATTCTTGCCTCAGCTATGTGTTAATCGGGTCAGCACAGTTATGGACTATGATTGCGTACCAACCATTGCTCGGGGTTAAAGCCACAAGGAAGCCACGTAGGATTTCCGCTTCATCAAGGTGGTGGACCAGAGGGTGCTAGTGGTATAGAGGGTTTGGCTTCATCTGTGGTGGGAGACCAAGAAGACAGACCTAAAGCTATTTCACAGGCAAAACTTCTTTGTTGCTCATGAGGAGGCCATGGATATAGTGAGTTAATATCCGAAGATGGCCTATCTAGGTCGGTGAGCCAGTCTACTATCCAAAGCCTTGAAATGGGGTCTTCAACCAGATTGAAAATGCTAAGTGCTGATTCAAAATGAGTCACGTACCTATGAGCAGGCCTTACATGAAACTTACACATTTTTGCGCATTGCCGCCACTTTGGTAACATGGCTCATAATGAAAACTCTAACTCCCTCAAAATCTATGCATAATAGAATGGTAGCTTGGGCATAGTAGGCTCGGGGAGTTGACGGATGCGGGCAGTAATTAAATGCCGCTCAGCCTTGAAAATAAGTGCTTCCATTGCATCACAAGAGTGTTGTCATGGATTTTGAATCACACGTAATGTGGATTTGTGTGCCCTATTAGTGTGTCATCTCCTTACTTTAAATGCAATTGTATGAATGCTCTCTAATCTACCATGTTCTCTAAGATAGCCACTATTTCTGCATCACACCATTTCTTTCCATTGGCTAATCACACCAAGATCCTCTAAGAGCCTTCAAAGCAATACTGCTTCACATGCATGGCATGCAAGAGATATGTACTCAGCCTCTGCTATAGATAATGCCATAGTGGCTTGCTTTGTGCTAGACCAAGGTACACAATGAGAATTCAACATAGATGTGTATTATCAAATAGACTTTCCTTTGGGGCTGCCTCCTAAATCTACGTCACAGAAGTCCTCAAGCTGTGGTGTTGACAGTTTTGTTTACTCACCCTTGTCAGACTGACTTTAAGGTGCCCGATGCTCAGTAAGAACCAATACCCTGTGCACTACTTGGGGAAGGTGCTTGCTCCTTAGCGCAACGTGCTCGAGGTGACAACAGATCTGCCAACATTAAACACTCAGATTTCGGGGTTAGTTACTGAAGGGAAAACTGTATAGTGTCAAAGTCACGAGAGAACCGAGTTGACATTACTTAGGAAGGATCAACACTTAGTGGAAACAGTATTAGAACAGGTAAATAAAGTAACTTGTATTGTGCAAACTCTATATAATCAAGACACCTCGGCTTGCAATGAACGCTCAGTATTAGCTTCCTAACCTAGCAAGCTCAGGTGAGAGGGAGAGTGCTCATATCAACACCGCATTGTCCTCCTCCCTGTTGCAAAGCCTTTTAAATAGACTAAGCCAAATTTCCTTCTAAAAGATATTGTGCTCGATGATGCATCACACCATTTCTTTCCATTGGCTAATCTCTTGAAATGGCCTTCTTCACCAAGTACTATAATCGGTGCTCAATTCAAAAAGTTGTACCACCGTTCTAAGAAATGTAGTACTCGATATCGTCTAGAATCGCACTCCTATGTTGGACTTAACACAAGGGTCAATATTCTTGCCTCAGCTATGTGTTAATCGGGTCAGCACAGTTATGGACTATTTTTTCATATCAACCATTGCTTGAATGCTGAAGCTCGGGGTTAAAGCCATGAGGAAGCCACATAGGATTTTTGCTTCATCAAGGTGGTGGACCAGACGGTGCTAGTGGTGCAGAGGGTCTGGCTTCATCTGTGGTGGGAGACCGAGAAGATGGACCTAAAGCTATTTCACAGGAAAAACTTCTTTGTTGCTCATGAGGAGGCCATGGATACAGTGAGCTAATATCCGAAGATGGCCTATCTAGGTCCGTGAGCCAGTCTACTATCCAGAGCTTGGAAATGGGGTCTTCAACGAGATTGAAAATGCTAAGTGCTGATTCAAAATGAGTCACGTACCTATGAACAGGCCTTACACGAACCTTACACATTATTGTGCATTGCCGCCACTTTGGTAACATGGCTCGTAATGAAAACTCTAACTCCCTCAAAATCTATGCATAATAGAATGGTAGCTTGGGCATAGTAGGCTTGGGGAGTTGACGGATGCGGGCAGCAATTAAATGCCGCTCAGCCTTGAAAATAAGTGCTTCCATTGCATCACGGGAGTGTTGTCATGGCTTCTGAACCACAGGTAATGTGGATTTGTGTGCCCTATTAGTGTGTCAACTCCTTACTTTAAATGCAATTGTATGAATGCTCTCTAATCTACCATGTTCTCTAAGATAGCCACTTTTTGGCTCTTTCTTTAGATTTTGCTTCCAGTTTGATGGGAACATATCCTCCTTAGTCAAAACGTTGCTTGACTTCAAATCTATAGAGATAGAACTGAATATATGATCTATGTCTTTATGTGTATGGCTTGGTCTGTAGATGGTTTGACATATTCTTCATCATTCATGAAAGCCAATCTCAGTACATAGAGCTTTGAGTAGTAGCTTCATCACATGGTACAATATTCGGATTTGATGTGCGGTTTGTTTTTTTTGGCAACATGTCCAAGACTATGGAGAGGTTATAAGGGATGATTTTTAACTTCTAGATGGTGATCTAGAGGTGAGTGTATGAGTGAGTGGTTTGCACATAAGTGTTTAAAATATTCATTGGAAGAATTCTACTATATGTGTGTGTGTCTAATGGTGGGTATGTTAGTTTACACATGCCTTAATGTGGTTTTATTCTCTCATAATATTGATGTGGGTGGACTATCATTTGCATTGTTGGTCATGCATATTCCTTGTTTTGACAATGCATCATGCAAAAGTTTTCAAAAAAATGCATACCCACGAGCTAACCATTTTTTCTTTTCTTTTTTCAACCATTTTGGGCCTCTCTACACTTTGTTTAGGGAGCACAAGCTGGTGACACGTTCAACCAAAGGTGGTAAAACAAGGGTGCATCTTTGATGTTCAGTCGGGCGGCAGACTTATCAAATCTTCTGATGATACTCTTTGGGAGCATGCATTTCAGCGTGTCAGGATTGCAGGATTCGTGGAGTGGGACAGGGATTCACGGTGGTGTCTTGACCATGATCCTATTCTCCTTGCACTCGGGTCTCGGAGACTCTGGCTATATGGTGGTTCCCCTATTAGGTTCTTGCAGTGGGACCCAGGGGAGTGGGAATGGATTGATGAGGGGCACCGAGAGAAGAGCTTTCCCTTCATTCGCTATACATTTAGAAATGCCCGGAGATTTCAGCACAGCAGTAGAGGTTGGAGGCCCTCCAGAGCACCACATTCGGACAGTTTTTAGATTTTCGCAACTGTGGGGAAGAACTTTTGGTGTAAGCTCTGGAAATCCCTCAAGAATAGAAAGATCGCTCTTTTCTTTTGGATTTCGAGTTAAAGCCACGAGGAAGCAACGTAGGATTTTCGCTTCATCAAGGTGGTGGACCAGAGGGTGCTAGTGGTGCAAAGGGTCTGGCTTCATCTGTGGTGGGAGACCAACAAGATGGACCTAAAGCTATTTCACAGGCAAAACTTCTTTGTTGCTCATGACGAGGCCATGGATACAGTGAGCTAATATTTGAAGATGGCCTATCTAGGTGGGTCAGCCAGTCTACTATCCAGAGCTTGGAAATGGGGTCTTCAACCAGATTGAAAATGCTAAGTGCTGATTCAAAATGAGTCACGTACCTATGAACAGGCCTTACACAAACCTTACACATTATTGTGCATTTCCGCCACTTTGGTAACATGGCTCGTAATGAAAACTCTAACTCCCTCAAAATCTATGCATAATAGGATGGTAGCTTGGGCATAGTAGGCTTGGGGAGTTGACGGATGCGGCTCTAACTCCCTCAAAATCTATGCATAATAGGATGGTAGCTTGGGCATAGTAGGCTTGGGGAGTTGACGGATGCGGGCAGTAATTAAATGCCGCTCAGCCTCGAAAATAAGTGCTTCCATTGCATCACGGGTGTGTTGTCATGGATTCTCAACCACAGGTAATGTGGATTTGTGTGCCCTATTAGTGTGTCATCTCCTTACTTTAAATGCAATTGTATGAATGCTCTCTAATCTACCATGTTCTCTAAGATAGCCACTATTTGGCTCTTTCTTTAGATTTTGCTTCCAGTTTGATGGGAACATATCCTCCTTAGTCAAAACGTTGCTTGACTTCAAATCTATAGAGATAGAACTGAATATATGGTCTATGTCTTTATGTGTATGGCTTGGTCTGTAGATGGTTTGACATATTCTTCATCATTCATGAAAGCCAATCTCAGTACATAGAGCTTTGAGTAGTAGCTTCATCACATGGTACAATATCTAGATTTGATGTGCGGTTTGTTTTTTTTGGCAACATGTCCAAGACTATGGAGAGGTTATAAGAGATGATTTTTAACTTCTAGATGGTGATCTAGAGGTGACTGTATGAGTGAGTGGTTTGCACGTAAGTGTTTAAAATATTCATCGAAAGAATTCTACTATATGTGTGTGTGTCTAATGGTGGGTATGTTAGTTTACACATGCCTTAATGTGGTTTTATTCTCTCATAATATTGATGTGGGTGGACTATCATTTGCATTGTTGGTCATGGATATTCCTTGTTTTGACAATGCATCACGCAAAAGTTTTCAAAAAAATGCATACCCACGAGTTAACCATTTTTTCTTTTCTTTTTTCAACCATTTTGGGCCTCTCTACACTTTGTTTAGGGAGCACAAGCTGGTGACACGTTCAACCAAAGGTGGTAAAACAAGGGCGCATCTTTGATGTTCAGTCGGGCGGCAGACTTATCAAATCTTCTGATGATACTCTTTTGGAGGTTGCATTTCAGCGTGTCAGGATTGCAGGATTCGTGGAGTGGGGCAGGGATTCATGGTGGTGTCTTGACCCTGATCCTATTCTCCTTGCACTGGGGTCTCGGAGACTCTGGCTATATGGTTATTAGGTTCTTGCAGTGGGACCCAGGGGAGTGGGAATGGATTGATGAGGGGCACCGAGAGAAGAGCTTTCCCTTCATTTGCTATACATTTAGAACTGCCCGAAGATTTCAGCTCAGCAGTAGAGGTTGGAGGCCCTCCAGAGCGCCACATTGGGATAGTTTTTAGATTTTTGCAACTGTGCGGAAGAACTTTTGGCGTAGGCTCTGGAAATCCCTCAGGAATAGAAAGATCGCTCTTTTCTTTTGGATTTCTATTCATGGATGTATTGCAATGAACCTGTGGAGATCCACATTCGGGGCTGACCCTACTTGTCCTCGTTGTCACATGGCAGGTGAGTCAGTACAAGAAGAGGAGGAAGCCCCATGTCAAATGGACACATTTAGCTCCTCCTATGTAGGGGTGGCTCAGACTTCTAAATGAGGGTTCTTCATAAATCCTTTCTTAAAGTCCAAATCTCTTTTAGGATTTCCTTGTTTGTAAATGTCAAGCACCAAAAGCATCAAAGAAACATAGAAGACAGTGTTGACGGGGAAACAAAAAAAGATGTTGCATCAGATGAATTAGCTTCATAGTGCAATAACTCGACTCATCTGTAGATGCACAAGATTTCTTGAAAAGAAAAGTCATGGGGTTAAAAATCTTGCATCAATGGGCTTCTAGCATATGCGAAGGTGTTCAATGGATATAATACTTTATAGAGGGCCTTAATGTGAGTAAGACCCATGTACATCATGGGCATTATACTTTGTAAAGGGCCTTAATGTGAGTAAGACCCATGTATATCATGGGTATGATACTTTGTAGAAGGCCTTAATGTGAGTGAGGCCCATGAGCGTCATAGACATTAACCACTATCATGTGCATTCTAGCATATGCGAAGGTGTTCAATGGATATAATACTTTATAGAGGGCCTTAATGTGAGTAAGACCCATGTACATCATGGGTATTATACTTTGTAAAGGGCCTTAATGTGAGTAAGACCCATGTATATCATGGGTATGATACTTTGTAGAAGGCCTTAATGTGAGTGAGGTCCATGAGCATCATAGACATTAACCACTATCATGTGCATTCTCGCTAATTGAATGATTTATTCATGTATTATATAAACTATAATGCATTTATTTGATACAAATTTCTCAAATAATCAAAAAATTTCTTTTAAACATATGTGGTCTTTAAAATATGGATTATTTTGATTTGATATGGTTGAAGGTGGTCGAATCAGCCAAAGTTGACTAACCTTTGAAGCTACGTAGAGATGTGGATATGGAGATGCCAGTGCTTCTAGTTGGATGCATTAGATCCTATCAAGGATGGTGGGAATCGCTATTCATTACCCTCTAAGGAGACCATTGCTAGTATATCTTTTTCTAGTGAATCTATAACCTCATCATCACCATTAGAGTAGGTTTTGGCTTGTATAGTGTGAAAGAGCACACACCTCTATGGACACACAGTTTTGCACTAAGCACACAACAAAATGGATAAGAGAGATCACACCAAAATTTTTCTATTCAAATGTACACTCTCACATAACCAAAAATATCAAGATGATACAAGATATACACAACCCTAGGTGGGTTTCCCTAAATCTGGACAGAAGGACTATTCACAGAAGGACTTGGGATTCCTCTAAAGAGATCTATCCACTTAACCATGTACCCAATATATACTCCAACACTCATTGGATGGTGTCTACGTCACAAAGAGATAAGCAAGATTTGAACTCCTCAAACTTCTCACAAAGTAAATCTTTTGTGAGCAAAGGTGCCCGATCCTCAAAGAAATTGTGAACTGGCTCAATACTTCCTTCTTCCACTTGATGTAACATGTTGTAAGAGATGGTAGTGATGTGCTATGAACTCTCTCGATATTTTGGGTTCTTTGCCAATGCAATGGAACTTTGGTTGTCAACTATCGTGGACTGTATACACCAAGATCCTCTAAGAGCCTTCAAAGCAATACTACTTCACATGCATGTCATGCAAGAGATATGTACTCAACCTCTGCTATAGATAATGCCACAGTGGCTTGCTTTGTGCTAGACCAAGGTACACAATGAGAATTCAACATAGATGTGTATTATCAAATAGATTCCTTTGGGGCTGCCTCCTAAATCTACGTCACAGAAGTCCTCAAGCTGTGGTGTTGATAGTTTTGTTTACTCACCCTTGTCAGACTGACTTTAAGGTGCCTGATGCTCAGTAAGAACCAATACCCTGTGCACTACTTGGGGAAGATGCTTGCTCCTTAGCGCAACGTGCTCAAGGTGACAACAGATCTGCCAACATTAAACACTCAGATTTTGGGGTTAGTTATTGAAGGGAAAACCGTATAGTGATGAGTCACGAGAGAACCGAGTTGACATTACTTAGGAAGGATCAACACTTAGTGGAAAACACTATTAGAATAGGTAAATAAAGTAACTTGTATTGCTGCAAACTCTATATAATCAAGACACCTCGGCTTGCAATGAACGCTTAGTATTAGCTTCCTAACCCAGCAAGCTCAGGTGAGAGGGAGAGTGCTCATATCAACACCGCACTGCCCTCCTCCCTGTTGCAAAGCCTTTTAATGAGACTAGACAAAATTTCCTTCTAAAAGATAGTGTGCTCGATGATGCATCACACCATTTCTTTCCATTGGCTAATCTCTTGAAATGGCCTTCTTCACCAAGTACTATAATCGGTGCTCAATTCAGAAAGTTGTACCACCGTTCTAAGAAATGTAGTACTCGATATCGTCTAGAATCGCACTCCTATGTTGGACTTAACACAAGGGCCAATATTCTTGCCTCAGCTATGTGTTAATCGGGTCAGCAAGCATAGTTATGGACTATTATTGCGTACCAGCCATTGCTTGAATGCTGAAGCTCAGGGTTAAAGCCACTAGGAAGCCACGTAGGATTTTTGCTTCATCAAGGTGGTGGACCAGAGGGTGCTAGTGGTGCAGAGGGTTTGGCTTCATCTATGGTGGGAGACCGAGAAAAAGGACCTAAAGCTATTTCATATGCAAAACTTCTTTGTTGCTCATGACGAGGCGATGGATACAATGAGCTAATATCCGAAGATGGCCTATCTAGGTGGGTGAGCCTGTCTACTATCCAGAGCTTGGAAATGGGGTCTTCAACCACATTGAAAATGCTAAGTGCTGATTCAAAATGAGTCACGCACCTATGAACAGGCCTTACACAAACCTTACACATTATTGCGCATTGCCGCCACTTTGGTAACATGGCTCGTAATGAAAACTCTAACTCCCTCAAAATCTATGCATAATAGGATGGTAGCTTGGGCATAGTAGTCTTGGAGAGTTGACCGATGCGGATAGCAATTAAATGCCGCTCAGCCTTGAAAATAAGTGCTTCCATTGCATCACGGGACATGGGTTGGTCTGCAGATGGTTTGACATATTCTTCATCATTCATGAAAGCCAATCTCAGTACATAGAGCTTTGAGTAGTAGCTTCATCACATGGTACAATATCCAGATTTGATGTGCGGTTTGTTTTTTTTGGCAACATGTCCAAGACTATGGAGAGGTTATAAGGGATGATTTTTAACTTCTAGATGGTGATCTAGAGGTGAGTGTATGAGTGGTTTGCGTAAGTATTTCAAATATTCATCGCAAGAATTCTACTATATGTGTGTGTCTAATGGTGGGTATGTTAGTTTACACATGCCTTAATGTGATTTTATTGTCTCATAATATTGATGTGGGTTGACTATCATTTGCATTCTTGGTCATGCATATTCCTTGTTTTGACAATGCATCATGCAAAAGTTTTCAAAAAAATGCATACCCACGAGCTAACCATTTTTTCTTTTCTTTTTCAACCATTTTGGGCCTCTCTACACTTTGTTTAGGGAGCACAAGCTGGTGACATGTTCAACCAAAGGTGGTAAAACAAGGATGCATCTTTGATGTTCAGTCAGGCGTGTTCAGTCAGGCGACAGACTTATGAGATCTTCTTATGATACTCTTTTGGAGGTTGCATTTCAGCCTGTCAAGATTGCAGGATTCGTGGAGTGGGGCAGGGATTCACAGTGGTATCTTGACCCTGATCCTATTCTCCTTGCGCTGGAGTCTCGAAGACTCTGGCTATATGGTGGTTCCCCTATTAGGTTCTTGCAGTGGGATCCAGGGGAGTGGGAATGGATTGATGAGGGGCACTGAGAGAAGAGCTTTCCCTTCATTCGCTATACATTTAGAAATGCCCGGAGATTTTAGATCAGTAGTAGAGGTTGGAGGCCCTCCAGAGTGCCACATTGGGATAGTTTTCAGATTTTTGCAGCTGTGCGGAAGAACATTTGGTGTAGGCTCTGGAAATCCCTCAGGAATAGAAAGATCACTCTTTACTTTTGGATTTCTATTCATGGATGTATTGCAATGAACCTATGGAGATTTAAGTTCGGGGCTCAATTCCACACTCTGTTTATTAGGGTTCGGCTGCGTCGTGGATTTATAGCTTAGATAGGGATTATCACTGAATAAATTGCATTGCCGATATAGAGCTTGGGAAAAAAACTGTAGGTACAGCTAGTCTGTGGACGGCTAGCCACATAACGGTGAAAATCGGATAAGTTCTATCTGGGGTCATTAGTACCGTACGTGCATCGAATGAATGACCCTAGTAGATCTTGTTCTCTCCCAGTTCAGAAAGCTGAATAGGGAAAGTAGGGGGCGGACATAGCCAAGTGGATCAAGGCAATGGATTGTGGATCCATCACATGTGGGTTCAATCCCCGTCGTTCGCCCATCAGGTTGGAGAACTCGTCTTTATCACTCGGAATAAAATAAGTTGATGAGGATATAGATAAGACATAGATAGGTTTCTTCAACGATTCGAGATTCTCGAGGCAGCTTCAGGTAGGTACAAATACACCCACAAATCACCACATCGACAGTACTCCCTCCATTGGGCCTTGAATCTTTCGATATTATCTATATAATGGAGTGTGAGAGGTGGGTAGTATCTACCACATATAGATAAAGTGAAGAGAGATCATGAGGTAAGAGAAGTGGGAGAAGAAAAAGTAAGAAGTCCAGATTTATTCTCTGAAGTTCCGAAGTTAGCAGAAACTGATGGATTCCACTACTCATTTGAATCATTGAAACAATCAAGATCTAGGGGAATTTCTAATTGGTCTATTCTCCAGTTATGAACCCTCCATCAAATTATTTGACTTATGAATTCTGAGTTCAAACTTTTTACGAAATCTGCACGATTCAATGAAACGGGGTAATAGCATGACTCCAGGAATCCTGATGTTACTAACAATACCAATTCCTATGCATCATTCAGGCGAGAGAAATTTGATTGAAGGAGGTTCTATAGATCTAGCGAAACTAATTAATAGAACTGGTGGAGTAGTAAAAAAACCAGCAACAAATTCTGTTGAATCCTTCTATCCTCTTTCTCTATCAATAAGCTGCTCACTTGTTGAAAAGGATAGAAAGGGAAAGACACGTAATTCTTACTATTCGGATTCAAACGAAAATATATCCACAACTTCGATGAGGGAAGAACCGCAAGTTCCCATATATAGTGCGATGGATCCTTCGGTTTCAGATGGATGGAGGGTCCAACTGATGAGGGATCCACTCCCCATCAAGAATATATCCAAAGATGTGATTGAGAGGATTGAAAAATTACTGGGGGATAAGAATCTAGAAGACTCAAATGAGTTTTTTGAATTCTATAAAAATGTGATACTTCGTAAGGATGACTGTTACTAAAATGATTCTGATTCGTTACTTCTCTGGAAAATCCATGACAAGCAAAGGGTTACTTAGCTACAAACAACAACATTAAGAAGTGATTCCTTCATTCCCGTAATATCAAACTTTTGGGACAAAATGTTACTCGAATCCAGGGATTTAGTAGATCGGCAAGGAGATGAATCACCGTTCTATTCCGAGCGGAAGGGTCTCTCCAATTTGTCTCTATTTCCACCCCATAAGAATACAATGTCATCTCATGATGGTGTATCCCTATCCTATAGCGATATAAGAGATTGGTTCAATTCCATTGACAAGGGGATTGGACACTATTCCGGGATTACGCCGATTTTTATATGTGGCATTCGTGTCACCAAAGTCCTTCTCCATGGAATAAGGATGAGCGCGAATTGAATCTAACGAGATCTCTCTTAGAAAAGAGATTTATCGAACTTGATTATCTATCAGATAATCAATTACTCACTAAGGTAAGAAGTATATTACTAGAAATTTCCTGTGGTTTCTCGAAGTATGTCTCCTCACAAATAGAGACATCTAGAGAATTGGAGGCTTTTCATAGCAACTCAAGGGATGAGTCTGATTCCAAAAATTAGAAGGTTGGGAAGGAGATACCTATCAAAGATACTTGTTTATCTAGTTGAAGTGAGGAGAGAAATCCAAAGTATGATTCAATGAAAAGATCTGGAAATGGCTTTCTAGGCAGTTACTCTCCGGAGGAAAGAGCAATATCCACTGATGATTCTCCAAAGGCAGTGAGTCATGGCTTTTCAACAGAATCATCTATACATGAACAAGGTATGGGTCCCACCATTGATGAAACTCCTATTAAGACATATTTGGCAGAAGAATGATATAAGAATTTCGTGTCTTTTGGTATCGGAAGAATATCTCATTTATGGAAAGTAGAGAGAGATTGTCAGCATTTTACACTTGACTCTCCTTTATTCTTGGGAGATCCTTTCTCCCCTTCTGTAGCGGGAATAGCAGAAAATGATTCCAATAAATGTATTGATTCTTCCTAAAATCATAAGTGGTTCTTCCAATTATTGGGGTTAGATTCCCATGGAAATGAGGGGGAATTTTCTATTCTACTCACCTAATCACAACTAATAAATGAATCAAGAAACCAACTGACTGGATTTCTTTTAAGAGTTAAAAAATCGAATTTGATTTCCAGTAAGGTAAGAATTGGTAGTAGTAGCGAGGAACCTAGGAAAGCTTTTCTATTGAGAGGAGATTTATGATTTGGTGGAATACTTGATGAGGAATCAGAGATGCAAAATGGCGCATACTTCGATCTTGATAAGATTATTTCAAACCGTTTAGAGATCCTTTTCGATGTACCTGTAGAAAGAACTGATGGAAGTTAAAATCCTACTTTTTCATATGAATTGGGAGAGGGAGGTAACATATCTTCAACATACTCTCTAGTTAGGGTATATGAACGAAATAGGTTAATATCTCTCTACTCAATATACACGCTCTTTTCGCGTGACTATTTCTATACATTAGCTAGTGAATATCTATCTAGAATCAACTATCAATTGGGTAGCCGGGAGGGGGGCGAGGAATCTACTGGTGTAACAAGAATTGCAATTGAATAGAGATTATTAGAATGGAGGGGTAACATAGAGCGTTTGTTGCATGACTGTATTATTTCCCCAATTGATGAATATGCAGATGTTCGGTCAAATGTGCACAGGTGGCTTGATACAATCAGAGACTTGTCTTTTTCCCCTTCAAATAGAGTATTCGCAAAAATAAGATCCGACTTAAGTAGATCAATCTATGATCTGTCGATATTAGCACTACATAATATTGGTATCACTATTCGTAGTATAGCTGGGAGGAACAACAAGTATCCCAAGGAATTTACCAATATATCATCTATTTACCGAATCATTATTCCCAAGTCTATTACTGACCCTACTTGTCCTCGTTGTCACATGGCAGTTGAGTCAGTACAAGAAGAGGAGGAAGCCCCATCTCAAATGGACACATTTAGCTCCTCTTATGTAGGGGTGGTTCAGACTTCTAAGTGACGGTTCTTCATAAATCCTTTCATAAAGTCCAAATCTCTTTTAGGATTTCCTTGTTTGTAAATGTCAAGCACCAAAAGTGTTAGAGAAACATAGAAGACAGTGTTGAAAGTGTAACAAAAAAAGATGTTGCATCAGATGAATTAGCTTCATAGTGCAATAACTCGACTCATCTATAGATACACAAGATTTCTTGAAGAGAAAAGTCATGGGGTTAAAAATTTTGCATCAATGGGCTTCTACCATATGTAGAGGTGTTCAATGGGTATAATACTTTATACAGGGCCTTAATGTGAGTAAGACCCATGTACATCATGGGTATTATACTTTGTAAAGGGCCTTAATGTGAGTAAGACCCATGTACATCATGGGTATGCTACTTTGTAGAGGGCCTTAATGTGAGTGAGGCCCACGAGTGTCATGGACATTACCACTATAATGTGCATTCTCTCTAATTGAATGATTCATTCATGTATTATAAAAACTATAATGCAGTATGGTCGTATGGGTGGAACTTTCATGTGGAATGAATTGATATAAATATCTCAAATAATTAAAAAAATTCATTTTAAACATATGTGGTCTTTAAAATATGGATTATTTTGATTTGATATGGTTGTAGGTGGTCAAATTTATAGCAAAAGTAGACTAACATTTGAAGGTAGAGATGTGGATATGGAGATGCCAGTGCTTCTAGTTGGATGCATTAGATCCTATAAAGGATGGTGGGAATTGCTATTCATTACCCTCTAAGGAGACCATTGCTAGTACATCTTTTTCTAGTGAATATATAACCTCATCGTCACCATTAGAGCTAGTTTTAGCTTGTATAGTGTAAAAGAGCACACACCTCTATGGACACACAGTTCTGCACTAAGCACACAACAAGATGGATGAGAGTGATCACACCAAAATTTTGCTATACAAATGTACACTCTCACATAACCAAAAATATGAAGATAATACAAGATATACACAACCCTAGATGGGTTTCCATAAGTCTAGAAGGACTATTCACAGAAGGACTTGGGATTCCTCGAGAGAGATCTATCCACTTAACCATATACCCAATATATACTCCAACACTCATTGGAATGGTCTCTATGTCACAAAGAGATAAGCAAGATTTGAACTTCTCAAACTTCTCACAAGGTAAATCTTTTGTGAGCAAAGATACCCGATCCTCAGAGAAATTGTAAACTGGCTCCATACTTCCTTCTTCCACTTGATGTAACATGTTGTATGAGATGGTAGTGATGTACTATGAACTCTCGATATTTTGGGTTCTTTGCCAATGCAATGGAACTTTGGTTGTCACAGAAGATCATGGTAGCACTATCGTGGACTACACCAAGATCCTCTAAGAGCCTTCAAAGCAATATTGCTTCACATGCATGTCATGCAAGAGATATGTACTCAGCCTCTGCTATAGATAATGCCACAGTGGCTTGCTTCTTGCTAAACCAAGGTACACAATGAGAATTCAACATAGATGTGCATTATCAAATAGACTTTCCTTTGGGGCTGCCTCCTAAATCTACATCATAGAAGTCCTCAAGCTGTGGTGTTGACAGTTTTGTTTACTCACCCTTGTCAGACTAACTTTAAGGTGCCCGATGCTCAGTAAGAACCAATACCCTGTGCACTACTTGGGAAAGATGCGCTCCTTAGTGCAACATGCACAAGGTGGCAACAGATGCCATCATTAAACACTCAGATTTTGGGGTTAAATACTGAAGGGAAAATCGTAGAGTGATGAGTCACGAGAGAACCGAGTTAACATTACTTAGGAAGGATCAACACTTAGTGAAAAACACTATTAGAATATGTAAATAAAGTAACTTGTATTGCTGCAAACTCTATATAATCAAGACACCTCGGCTTGCAATGAACACTCAGTATTAGCTTCCTAACCTAGCAAGCTCAGGTGAGAGGGAGAGTGCTCATATCAGCACCGCTCTTCCCTTCTCCCTGTTGCAAAGCCTTTTAACCAGACTAAGCAAAATTTCCTTTTAAAAGATAGTGTCCTCGATGATGCATCACACCATTTCTTTCCATTGGCTAATCTCTTGAAATGGCTTGCTTCACCAAGTACTATAATCGGTGCTCAATTCAGAAATTTGTACCACCGTTCTAAGAAATGTAATACTTAATATCGTCTAGAATCGCACTCCTATGTTGGACTTAACACAAGGGTCAGTATTCTTGCCTCAGCTATGTGTTAATCGGGTCAACACAGTTATGGACTATTATTGCATACCAGCCATTGCTTGAATGCTGAAGGTCGTGGTTAAAGCCACGAGGAAGCCATGTAGGATTTCTACTTCATTAAGGTGGTGGACCAGAGGGTGCTAGTGGTGCAGAGGGTCTGGCTTCATCTCTAGTGGGAGACCGAGAAGACGGACCTAAAGCTATTTCATAGGCAAAACTTCTTTGTTGCTCATGAGGAGGCCATGGATATAGTGAGCTAATATCTGAAGATGGCCTATCTATGTGGGCAAGCTTGTCTACTATCCAGAGCTTGGAAATGGGGTCTTCAACTAGATTGAAAATGCTAAGTGCTGATTCAAAATGAGTCATGTACGTATGAACAGGTCTTACACAAACCTTACACATTATTGTGCATTGCCGCCACTTTGGTAACATGGCTAGTAATAAAAACTCTAACTCCCTCAAAATCTATGCATAATAGGATGGTAGCTTGGGCATAGTAGGCTTGGGGAGTTGACGGATGCGGGCAGCAATTAAATGCTGCTCAACCTTGAAAATAAGTGCTTCCATTGCATCACGGGAGTGTTGTCATGGATTCTGAACCATAGGTAATGTGGATTTGTGTGCCCTATTAGTGTGTCATCTCCTTACTTTAAATGCAATTGTATGAATGCTCTCTAATTTACCATATTGTCTAAGATAGCCACTATTTGGCTCTTTCTTTAGATTTTCCTTCCAGTTTGATGGAGCATATCCTCCTTAGTCAAAACGTTGCTTGACTTCAAATCTACAGATATAGAATTGAATATATGGTCTATGTCTTTATGTGTATGGCTTGGTCTGCAGATGGTTTGACATATTCTTCATGATTCATGAAAGCCAATCTTAGTACATAGAGCTTTGAGTAGTAGCTTCATCACATGGTACAATATCCGGATTTGATGTGCGGTTTGTTTTTTTTGGCAACATGTCCAAGACTATGGAGAGGTTATAAGGGATGATTTTTAACTTTTGGATGGTGATCGAGAGGTGAGTGTATGAGTGGTTTGCATAAGTGTTTAAAATAATCATCGGAAGAATTCTACTATATGTGTGTGTGTGTCTAATGGTGGGTATGTTAGTTTACACATGCCTTAATGTGGTTTTATTCTCTCATAATATTCATGTGGGTTGACTATCATTTGCATTGTTGGTCATGCATATTCCTTGTTTTGACAATGCATCATGCAAAAGTTTTCAAAAAAATGCATACCCATGAGCTAACCATTTTTCTTTTCTTTTTCAACCATTTTGGGCCTCTCTACATGTTCAACCAAAGGTGGTAAAACAAGGACGCATCTTTGATGTTCAGTCTGTTCAGTCAGGCGACAGACTTATCAGATCTTCTTATGATACTCTTTTGGAGGTTGCATTTCAGCCTATCAAGATTGCACGATTCGTGGAGTGGGGCAGGGATTCACAGTGGTATCTTTACCCTGATCCTATTCTCCTTGCGCTGGGGTCTCGCAGACTCTGGCTATATTGTGGTTCCCCTATTAGGTTTTTCTAGTGGGACCTAGGGGAGTGGGAATGGATTGGACGGGCACTGAGAGAAGAGCTTTTCCTTCATTCGCTATACATTTAAAAATGCCCGGAGATTTCAGCTCAGTAGTATAGGTTGGAGGCCCTCTAAAGCGCCACATTGGGATAGTTTTCAGATTTTCGCAGCTGTGCAGAAGAACGTTTGGTGTAGGCTCTGGAAATCCCTCAAGAATAGAAAGATCACTCTTTTCTTTTGGATTTCTATTCATGGATGTATTGCAATGAACCTATGGAGATCGACGTTCGGGGCTGACCCTACTTGTCCTCATTGTCACATGGCAGTTGAGTCAGTACAAGAAGAGGAGGTAGCCCCATCTCAAATGGACACATTTAGCTCCTCTTATGTAGGGGTGGTTCAGACTTCTAAATGAGGGTTCTTCATAAATCCTTTCTTAAAGTCCAAATCTTTTTTAGGATTTCCTTGTTTGTAAATGTCATGCACCAAAAGCATCAGAGAAACATAGAAGACAGTGTTGGAAGGGTAACAAAAAAAGATCTTGCTTCAGATGAATTACCTTCATAGTGCAATAACTCGACTCATGTGTAGATGCACAAGATTTCTTAAAGAGAAAAGTCATGGGGTTAAAACATTTGCATCAATGGGCTTCCAGCATATGCGCACGTGTTCAATGGGTATAATACTTCATAGATGTTGCTTCAGATGAATTAGCTTCATAGTGCAATAACTCGACTCATCTATAGATGCACAAGATTTCTTGAAGAGAAAAGTCATGGGGTTAAAAATTTCGCATCAATGGGCTTCCAGCATATGTGCACGTGTTCAATGGGTATAATACTATATAGAGGGCCATAATGTGAGTAAGACCCATGTACATCATGGGTATTATACTTTGTAAAGGCCTTAATGTGAGTAAGACCCATGAACATCATGGATATGATACTTTGTAGAAGGCCTTAATGTGAGTGAGGCCCACGAGTGTCATCGACATAACCACTGTAATGTGCATTCTTGCTAATTGAATGATTTATTCATGTATTATAAAAACTATAATGCAGTATGGTCGTATGGGTGGAACTTTCATCTGGAATGAATTGATATAAATATCTCAAATAATTAAAAAACTTCATTTTAAACATATGTGGTCTTTAAAATATGGATTATTTTGACTTGATATGGTTGTAGGTGGTCAAATTTCTAGCCAAAGTCGACTAACATTTGAAGGTAGAGATGTGGATATGGAGATGCCAGTGCTTCTAGTTGGATGTGTTAGATCCTATAAAGGATGGTGGGAATTGCTATTCATTACCCTCTAAGGAGACCATTGCTAGTATATCTTTTTCTAGTGAATCTATAACCTCATCGTCACCATTAGAGCTGGTTTTAGCATGTATAGTGTGAAAGAGCACACACCTCTATGGACACACAGTTCTACACTAAGCACACAACAAAATGGATGAGAGAGAGCACACCAAAATTTTGCTATACAAATGTACAATCTCACATAACCAAAAATATGAAGATGATACAAGATATACACAACCCTAGGTGCATTTCCCTCAGTCTAGAAGGACTATTCACACAAGGACTTGGGATTCCTCTAGAGAGATCTATTCACCAAACGATATACCCAATATATACTCCAACACTCATTGGAATGGTCTCTATGTCACAAAGAGATAAGCAAGATTTGAACTTCTCAAACTTCTCACAAGGTAAATGTTTTGTGAGCAAAGATGCCTGATCCACAGAGAAATTGTGAACTGGCTCAGTACTTCCTTCTTCCACTTGATGTAACATGTTGTATGAGATGGTAGTGATGTGCTATGAACTCATCTCGATATTTTGGGTTCTTTGCCAATGCAATGGAACTTTGGTTGTCAAGAAGATCATGGTAGCACTATCGTGGGCTACACCAAGATCCTCTAAGAGCCTTCAAAGCAATACTGCTTCACATGCATGTCATGCAAGAGATATGTACTCAGCCTCTGCTATAGATAATGCCACACTGGCTTGCTTCTTGCTAGACCAAGGTACACAATGAGAATTCAACATAGATGTGTATTATCAAATAGACTTTCCTTTGGGGCTGCCTCCTAAATCTACATCACAGAAGTCCTCAAGCTGTGGTATTGACAGTTTTGTTTACTCACCCTTGTCAGACTAACTTTAAGGTGCCCGATGCTCAGTAAGAACCAATACCCTGTGCACTACTTGGGGAAGATGCTTGCTCCTTAGCGCAATGTGCTCGAGGTGACAACAGATGCTAACATTAAACACTCAGATTTTGGGGTTAGTCACTCAAGGGAAAACTGTATAGTGACGAGTCACAAGAGAACCGAGTTAACATTACTTAGGAAGGATCAACACTTAGTGGAAAACACTATTAGAATATGTAAATAAAGTAACTTGTATTGCTGCAAACTCTATATAATCAAGACACCTCGGCTTGCAGTGAACGCTCAGTATTAGCTTCCTAACTTAGCAAGCTTAGCTAAGAGGGAGAGTGCTCATATCAACACCACTGTGCCCTTCTCCCTGTTGCAAAGCCTTTTAAATAGACTAAGCAAAATTTCCTTCTAAAAGATAGTGTGCTCGATGATGCATCACACCATTTCTTTCCATTGGCTAATCTCTTGAAATGGCCTTCTTCACCAAGTACTATAATCGGTGCTCAATTCATAAAGTTCTACCACCGTTCTAAGAAATGTAGTACTCGATATCGTCTACAATCGCACTCCTATGTTGGACTTAACACAAGGGTCAATATTCTTGCCTCTGCTATGTGTTAATCAGGTCAGCACAGTTATGGACTATTATTGCGTACCAACCATTGCTTGAATGTTGAAGCTCGGGGTTAAAGCCACGAGGAAGCCACGTAGGATTTCTACTTCATCAAGGTGGTGGACCAGAGGGTGCTAGTGGTGCAGAGGGTCTGGCTTCATCTGTGGTGGGAGACTTAGAAGACATACCTAAAGCTATTTCACAGGCAAAACTTCTTTGTTGCTCATGAGGAGGCCATGGATATAGTGAGTTAATATCCGAAGATGGCCTATCTAGGTGGGTGAGCTAGTCTACTATCCAGAGCTTGGAAATGGGGTCTTCAATCAGATTGAAAATGCTAAGTGCTGATTTAAAATGAGTCACGTACAAATGAACAGGCCTTACACGAACCTTACACATTTTTGCGCATTGCCGCCACTTTGGTAACATGGCTCGTAATGAAAACTCTAACTCCCTCAAAATCTATGCATAATAGAATGGTAGCTTGGGCATAGTAGGCTTGGGGAGTTGACGGATGCAAGCAGCAATTAAATGCCGCTCAGCCTTGAAAATAAGTGCTTCCATTGCATCACGGGAGTGTTGTCATGGATTCTGAATCACACGTAATGTGGATTTGTGTGCCCTATTAGTGTGTCATCTCCTTACTTTAAATGCAATTGTATGAATGCTCTCTAATCTACCATGTTCTCTAAGATAGCCACTATTTCCGCATCACACCATTTCTTTCCATTGGCTAATCATACCAAGATCCTCTAAGAGCCTTCAAAGCAATACTGCTTCACATGCATGTCATGCAAGAGATATGTACTCAGCCTCTGCTATAGATAATGCCATACTGGCTTGCTTCTTGTTAGACCAAGGTACACAATGAGAATTCAACATAGATGTGTATTATCAAATAGACTTTCCTTTGGGGCTGCCTCCTAAATCTACATCACAGAAGTCCTCCAGCTGTGGTATTGACAGTTTTGTTTACTCACCCTTGTCAGACTAACTTTAAGGTGCCCGATGCTTAGTAAGAACCAATACCCTGTGCACTACTTGGGGAAGATGCTTGCTCCTTAGCGCAATGTGCTCGAGGTGGCAACAGATGCTAACATTAAACACTCAGATTTTGGGGTTAGTCACTCAAGGGAAAACTGTATAGTGACGAGTCACAAGAGAACCGAGTTAACATTACTTAGGAAGGATCAACACTTAGTGGAAAACACTATTAGAATAGGTAAATAAAGTAACTTGTATTGCTGCAAACTCTATATAATCAAGACACCTCGGCTTGCAGTGAATGCTCAGTATTAGCTTCCTAACTTAGCAAGCTTAGCTGAGAGGGAGAGTGCTCATATCAACACCGCTGTGCCCTTCTCCCTGTTGCAAAGCCTTCTAACTAGACTAAGCAAAATTTCCTTGTAAAAGATAATGCGCTTGATGATGCATCACACCATTTCTTTCCATTGGCTAATCTCTTGAAATGGCCTTCTTCACCAAGTACTATAATCGGTGCTCAATTTAGAAAGTTATACCACCGTTTTTAGAAATGTAGTACTCAATATCGTCTACAATCGCACTCCTATGTTGGACTTAACACAAGGGTCAATATTCTTGCCTCAGCTATGTGTTAATCGGGTCAGCACAGTTATGGACTATTATTGCATACCAGCCATTGCTTGAATGCTGAAGCTCAGGGTTAAAGCCACGAGGAAGCCACGTAGGATTTTTGCTTCATCAAGGTGGTGGACCAGAGGGTGCTAGTGGTGCAGAGGGTCTGGCTTCATATGTGGTGGGAGACCGAGAAGATGGACCTAAAGCTATTTCACAGGCAAAACTTCTTTGTTGCTCATGAGGAGGCCATGGATATAGTGAGCTAGTATTCGAAGATGGCCTATCTAGGTGGGTGAGCCAGTCTACTATCCAGAGCTTGGAAATGGGGTCTTCAACCAGATTGAAAATGCTAAGTGCTGATTCAAAATGAGTCACGTACCTATGAACAGGCCTTACAAAAACCTTACACATTATTGCGCATTGCTGTCACTTTGGTAACATGGCTCGTAATGAAAACTCTAACTCCCTCAAAATCTATGCATAATAGGATGGTAGCTTGGACATAGTAGGCTTGGGGAGTTGACCAATGCGGGCAGCAATTAAATGCCGCTCAGCCTTGAAAATAAGTGCTTCCATTGCATCACGGGACATGGTTTGGTCTGCAGATGGTTTGACATATTCTTCATCATTCATGAAAGCCAATCTCAGTACATAGAGCTTTGAGTACTAGCTTCATCACATGGTACAATATCCGGATTTGATGTGCGGTTTGTTTTTTTTGGCAACATGTCCAAGACTATGGAGAGGTTATAAGGGATGATTTTTAACTTCTAGATGGTGATCTAGAGGTGAGTGTATGAGTGGTTCGCGTAAGTGTTTAAAATATTCATCGCAAGAATTCTACTAAATGTGTGTGTCTAATGGTGGGTATGTTAGTTTACACATGCATTAACGTGGTTTTATTGTCTCATAATATTGATGTGGGTTGACTATCATTTGCATTGTTGGTCATGCATATTCCTTGTTTTGACAATGCATCATGCAAAAGTTTTCAAAAAAATGCATACCCACGAGCTAACCATTTTTCCTTATTTTTTTTCAACCATTTTGGGCCTCTCTACACTTTGTTTAGGGAACACAAGTTGGTGACATGTTCAACCAAAGGTGGTAAAACAAGGATGCATCTTTGATGTTCAGTCAGGCGATAGACTTATCAGATCTTCTTATGATACTCTTTTGGAGGTTGCATTTCAGCCTGTCAGGATTGCAGGATTCGTGGAGTGGGGCAGGGATTCACAGTGGTATCTTGACCCTGATGCTATTCTCCTTGCGCTGGGGTCTCGAAGACTCTGGCTATATGGTGGTTCCCCTATTAGGTTCTTGCAGTGGGACCCAGGGGAGTGGGAATGGATTGATGAGGGGCACTGAGAGAAGAGCTTTCCCTTCATTCGCTATACATTTAGAAATGCTCAGAGATTTTAGATCAGTAGTAGAGGTTGGAGGCCCTCCAGAGTGCCACATTGGGATAGTTTTCAGATTTTCGCAGCTGTGCAGAAGAACATTTGGTGTAGGCTCTTGAAATCCCTCAGGAATAGAAAGATCACTCTTTACTTTGTTGAAAAGAAAAGTCATGGGGTAAAAATTTTATCTTGTATCATCTTGATATTTTTGGTCATGTGAGAGTGTACATTTGTATAGCAAAATTTTGGTGTGATCTCTCTCATCCACTTTGTTGTGTGCTTAGTGTAGAACTGTGTGTCCATAGAGGTGTGTGCTCTTTCACACTATACAAGCCAAAACCTGCTCTAATGGTGACGATGAGGTTATAGATTCACTAGAAAAAGATGTACTAGCAATGGTCTCCTTAACGGGTAATGAATAGTGATTCCCACCATCCTTTATAGGATCTAACGCATCCAACTAAAAGCACTGGCATCTTCATATCCACATCTCTACCTTCAAATGTTAGTCGACTTTGGCTAGAAATTTGACCACCTACAACCATATCAAATCAAAATAATCCATATTTTAGAGACCACATATGTTTAAAAGGAATTTTTTTGATTATTTGAGATATTTATATCAAATAAATGCATAATACATGAATAAATCATTCAATTAGCGAGAATGCACATTATAGTGGTTATGTCTATGACACTCGTGGACCTCACTCACATTAAGGCCCTCTACAAAGTATCATACCCATGATATACATGGGTCTTACTCACATTAAGGCCCTTTTATGAAGAACCCTCATTTAGAAGTCTGAACCACCCCTACATAAGAGGAGCTAAATGTGTCCATTCTTGTACTGACTCAACTGCCATGTGACAACGAGGACGAGTAGGGTCAGCCCTGAACCTGGATCTCCACAGGTTCATTGCAATACATCCATGAATAGAAATCCAAAGAAAAAAAAAGATCTTCTATTCCTGAGGGATTTCCAAAGCCTACGCCAAAAGTTCTTCCGCACAACTGCAAAAATATGAAAACTATCCCGATGTGGTGCTTTGGAGGGCCTCCAACCTCTACTGCTGAGCTGAAATCTCTGGGCATTTCTAAATGTATAGCGAATGAAGGGAAAGTTCTTCTCTCAGTGCCCCTCATCAATCCATTCCCACTCCCCTAGGTCCCACTATAAGAACCTAATAGGGGAACCACCATATAGCCAGAGTCTCTAAGACCCCAACGCAAGGAGAATAGGATCAGGGTCAAGACACCACCGTGAATCCCTGCCCCACTCCACGAATCCTGCAATCCTGACACGCTGAAATGCAACCTCCAAAAGAGTATCATCAGAAGATCTGATAAGTCTGCCGCCCGACTGAACATCAAAGACACGCCCTTGTTTTACCACCTTTGGTTGAACGTGTCACCAGCTTGTGCTCCCTAAACAAAGTGTAGAGAGACCCAAAATGGTTAAAAAAAGAAAAGAAAAAATGGTCAGCTCGTGGGTATGCATTTTTTTGAAAACTTTTGCTTGATGCATTGTCAAAACAAGGAATATGCATGTCCAACAATGCAAATGATAGTCCTCCCACATCAATATTATGAGAGAATAAAACCACATTAAGGCATGTGTAAACTAACATACCCACCATTAGACACACACACATATAGTAGAATTCTTCCGATGAATATTTTAAACACTTATGTGCAAACCACTCACTCATACACTTACCTCTAGATCACCATCTAGAAGTTAAAAATCATCCCTTATAACCTCTCCATAGTCTTGGACGTGTTGCCAAAAAAAACAAACCGCACATCAAATCTGGATATTGTACCATGTGATGAAGCTACTACTCAAAGCTCTATGTATTGAGATTGGCTTTCATGAATGATGAAGAATATGTCAAACCATATGTAGACCAAGCCATACACATAAAGAAATAGACCATATATTCAGTTTTATCTCTGTAGATTTGAAGTCCAGCAACGTTTTGACTAAGGAGGATATGTTCCCATCAAACTGGAAGCAAAATCTAAAGAAAGACCCAAATAGTGGCTATCTTAGAGAACATGGTAGATTAGAGAGCATCCATACAATTCCATTTAAAGTAAGGAGATGACACACTAATAGGGCACACAAATCCACATTACCTGTGATTCAGAATCCATGACAACACTCCCGTGATCCAATGGAAGCACTTATTTTCAAGGCTGAGCCGCATTTAATTGCTGCCCGCATCCATAAACTCCCCAAGCCTACTATGCCCAAGCTACCATCCTATTATGCATAGATTTTGAGGGAGTTAGAGTTTTCATTACGAGCCATGTTACCAAAGTGGCGGCAATGCGCAATAATGTGTAAGGTTCGTGTAAGGCTTGTTCATAGGTACGTGACTCATTTTGAATCAGCACTTAGCATTTTCAATCTGGTTGAAGACCCCATTTCCAAGCTCTGGATAGTAGATTCGCTCACCCACCTAGATAGGCCATCTTCGGATATTAGCTCACTGTATCCATGGCCTCCTCATGAGCAACAAAGAAGTTTTGCCTGTGAAATAGCTTCAGGTCCATCTTCTCAATCTCCCACCACAGATGAAGCCAGACCCTCTGCACAACTTTCTTCCAGCACTTTGATGAAGCGGAAATCCTATATGGCTTCCTCGTGGCTTTAACCCCGAGCTTCAGCATTCAAGCAATGGTGGCTGGTATTCAATAATAGTCCATAACTGTGCTGACCCGATTAACACATAGCTGAGGCAAGAATGTTGACCCTTGTGTTAAGTCCAACATAGGAGTGCGATTGTAGATGAAATCAAGTACTACATTTCTTAGAACGGTGGTACAACTTTCTGAATTGAGCACCGATTATAGTACTTGGTGAAGAAGGCCATTTCAAGAGATTAGCCAATGGAAAGAAATGGTGTGATGCATCATCAAGCACACTATCTTTTAGAAGGAAATTTGGCTTAGTCTATTTAAAAGGCTTTGCAATAGGGAGGAGGGCAGTGCGGTGTTGATATGAGCACTCTCCCTCTCACCTGAGCTTGCTAGGTTAGGAAGCTAATACTAAGCGTTCACTGCAAGCCGAGGTGTCTTGATTATATAGAGTTTGCAGCAATACAAGTTACTTTATTTACGTGTTCTAATAGTGTTTTCCACTAAGTGTTGATCCTTCCTAAGTAATGTCAACTCGGTTCTCTCATGACTCATCACTATACAGTTTTCCCTTCAGTAACTAACCCCAAAATCAGTAACTAACCTCGAGCACGTTGCGCTAAGGAGTAAGCATCTTCCCCAAGTAGTGCACAAGGTATTGGTTCTTACTGAGCATCGGGCACCTTAAAGTCAGTCTGACAAGGGTGAGTAAACAAAACTGTCAACACCACAGCTTGAGGACTTCTGTGATGTAGATTTAGGAGGCAGCCCCAAAGGAAAGTCTATTTGATAATACACATCTATGTTGAATTCTCATTGTGTACCTTGGTCTAGCACAAAGCAAGCCACTGTGGCATTATCTATAGCAGATGTTGAGTACATATCTCTTGCATGACATGCATGTGAAGTAGTATTGCTTTGAAGGCTCTTAGAGGATCTTGGTGCATACAGTCCACGATAGCTAACAACCAAAGTTCCATTGCATTGGCAAAGAACCCAAAATATCGAGAGAGTTCATAGCACATCACTACCATCTCATACAACATGTTACATCAAGTGGAAGAAGGAAGTATTGAGCCAGTTCACAATTTCTCTGAGGATCGGGCACCTTTGCTCACAAAAGATTTACTTTGTGAGAGGTTTGAGGAGTTCAAATCTTGCTTATCTCTTTGTGATGTAACCATCCAATGAGTGTTGGAGTATATATTGGGTATATGGTTAAGTGGATAGATCTCTTTAGAGGAATCCCAAGTCCTTCTGTGTTGTGTATATCTTGTATCATCTTGATATTTTTGGTTATGTGAGAGTGTACATTGTATAGCAAAATTTTGGTGTGATCTCTCTCATCCATTTTGTTGTGTGCTTAGTGCAGATTTGTGTGTCCATAGAGGTGTGTGCTCTTTCACACTATACAAGCCAAAACCTGCTCTAATGGTGACGATGAGGTTATAGATTCACTAGAAAAAGATGTACTAGAAATGGTCTCCTTAAAGGGTAATGAATAGCGATTCCCACCATCCTTTATAGGATCTAACACATCCAACTAGAAACACTAGCATCTCCATATCCACATCTCTACCTTCAAATGTTAGTCGACTTTGGCTAGAAATTCGACCACCTACAACCATATCAAATCAAAAGAATCCATATTTTAAAGCCCACATATGTTTAAAAGGAATTTTTTTGATTATTTGAGATATTTATATCAAATAAATGCATAATAGATGAATAAATCATTCAATTAGCGAGAATGCACATTATAGTGGTTATGTCTATGACACTCGTGGGCCTCACTCACATTAAGGCCCTCTACAAAGTATCATACCCATGATGTACATTGGTCTTACTCACATTAAGGCCCTTTACAAAGTATAATACCCATGATGTACATGGGCCTTACTCACATTAAGGCCCTCTATAAGTATTATACCCATTGAACACCTGCGCATATGCTAGAAGCCCATTGGTGCAAGATTTTTAACCCCATGACTTTTCTCTTCAAGAAACCTTGTGCATCTACAGATGAGTCGAGTTACTACACTATGAAGCTAATTCATCTGATGCAACATCTTTTTTTGTTACCCCGTCAACACTGTCTTCTATGTTTCTCTGATGCTTTTGGTGCTTGACATTTACAAACAAGGAAATCCTAAAAGAGATTTGGACTTTAAGAAAGGATTTATGAAGAACCTTCATTTAGAAGTCTGAACCACCCCTACATAAGAGGAGCTAAATGTGTACATTTGAGATGGGGCTTCCTCCTCTTCTTGTACCGTGAATCCCTGCCCCCCTCCACGAATCCTACAATCCTGACACGCTGAAATGCAACCTCCAAAAGAGTATCATCAGAAGATCTGATAAGTCTGCCGCCCGACTGAACAGCCCGACTGAACATCAAAGATGCGCCCTTGTTTTACCACCTTTGATTGAACGTGTCACCAGCTTGTGCTCCCTAAACAAAGTGTAGAGAGGCCCAAAATGGTTGAAAAAAGAAAAGAAAAAAGGGTTAGCGCGTGGGTATGCATTTTTTTGAAAACTTTTGCATGATGCATTGTCAAAACAAGGAATATGCATGTCCAACAATGCAAATGATAGTCCACCCACATCAATATTATGAGAGAATAAAACCACATTAAGGCATGTGTAAACTAACATACCCACCATTAGACACACACACATATAGTAGAATTCTTCTGATGAATATTTTAAACACACAAACATATAGCGAATGAAGGGAAAGCTCTTCTCTCGGTGCCCCTCATCAATCCATTCCCACTCCCCTGGGTCCCACTACAAGAACCTAATAGGGGAACCACCATATAGCTAGAGTCTCCGAGACCCCAGCGCAAGGAGAATAGGATCAGGGTCAAGACACCACCGTGAATCCCTGCCCCACTCCATGAATCCTGCAATCCTGATAGGCTGAAATGCAACCTCCAAAAGAGTATCATAAGAAGATCTGATAAGTCTGTCGCCTGACTGAACATCAAAGATACGTCCTTGTTTTACCACCTTTGGTTGATGTCACCAGCTTGTGCTCCCTAAACAAAGTGTAGAGAGGCCCAAAATGGTTGAAAAAAGAAAAGAAAAAATGGTTAGCTCGTGGGTATGCATTTTTTTGAAAACTTTTGCATGATGCATTGTCAAAACAAGGAATATGGATGACCAACAATGCAAATGATAGGCAACCCACATCAATATTGTGAGAGAATAAAACCACTTCAAGGCATGTGTAAACTAACATACCCACCATTAGACACACACATATAGTAGAATTCTTGTGATGAATATTTTAAACACTTCGCAAACCACTCATACACTCACCTCTAGATCACCATCTAGAAGTTAAAAATCATCCTTATAACCTCTCCATAGTCTTGGACATGTTGCCAAAAAAACAAGCCGCACAAAGGAAACACTTATTTTCAAGGCTGAGCGGCATTTAATTGCTACCCGCATCTGTCAACTCCCCAAGCCTACTATGCCTAAGCTACCATCCTATTATGCATAGATTTTGAGGGAGGTAGAGTTTTTATTACTAGCCATTTTACCAAAGTGGCGGCAATGCACAATAATGTGTAAGGTTTGTGTTAGACCTATTCATAGGTACATGACTCATTTTGAATCAGCACTTAGCATTTTCAATCTAGTTGAAGACCCCATTTCCAAGCTTTGGATAGTAGACTGGCTCACCCACCTAGATAGGCCATCTTCGGATATTAGCTCACTGTATCCATGGCCTCCTCATGAGCAACAAAGAAGTTTTGCCTGTGAAATAGCTTTAGGTCCGTCTTCTCGGGACCACCTACAACTATATCAAATAATAATAATCCATATTAAAGACCACATATGTTTAAAATGATTTTTTTAAATTATTTGAGATATTTATATCAATTCATTCCACATGAAAGTTCCACCCATATGACCATACTGCATTATAGTTTTTATAATACATGAATAAATCATTAAATTAACGAGAATGCACATTATAGTGATTATGTCCATGACACTCGTGGGCCTCACTCACATTAAGGCCCTCTACAAAGTATCATACCCATGATGTACATGGGTCTTACTCACATTAAGGCCCTTTACAAAGAAGTATAATACCCATGATGTACATGGGTCTTAGGAAAACCACTCATACACTCATCTCTAGTCACCGTCTAGAAGTTAAAAATCATCCCTTATAACCCCTCTCCATAGTCTTGGACATGTTGCCAAAAGAAACAAACCACACATCAAATTCAGATATTGTACCATGTGATGAAGCTACTACTCAAAGCTCTATGTATTGAGATTGGCTTTCATGAATGATGAAGAATATGTCAAACCATCTGCAAACAAGCTATACACATAAAGACATAGACCATATATTGAGTTCTATCTTTGTAGCTTTGAAGTCAAGCAAGGTTTTGACTAAGGAGGATATGTTCCATCAAACTGGAAGGATTTAGAGCCAAATAGTGGCTATCTTAGAGAACATGGTAGATTAGAGAGCATTCATTCAATTACATTTAAAGTAAGGAGATAGCACACTAATAGGACACACAAATCCACATTACCTGTGGTTCAGAATCCATGACAACACTCCCGTGATGCAATGGAAGCACTTGGAGGGTTCACAATGTACAAATGTTGTATATCACATGCATTCAATTTGTAAAACCCCTTATCTATGATTTTTTCATTAATAAAATTCACATTTTTTAAATTTCATTTGTATTTTTTTAATCTATTGAATGACTCCCCTTGCCCTGGGGCTTTGGCCCCTAAGTGGGAGCACTTTGCAGTGAATGGAGATAATTTATGGATTGATCCATATGCTTGATTAGAGTGAATAACTCTATTGGAGAAAATTAAGTTTGTCCTTGCAAAAACAAAGTACTTGACATAAATGAAATGAGAGTCTTGCAAGACTTTATTTCACATGTGAAAAGTATGATGCAAAAATATCCGAAAGAGTTAACTAAAAAGATGGAGACAATTAAGTCAAATGCCCTTGTTGAATATCTAAACGGACAATCAAATTTAATGAGCATTAAATAGTGTAAATCTCTTTAGCCAAAACGAAGTGGAGTCAGGAGGGTTGCAACTTGATAGTAATACAATGAATATGGAAGAAGTTAGCAATGCCTTTTATGGTATGAATGGTGACAAGCCCTTCATAGAGTTTGTAACATCCAACGAAATTAAAGAGGGTATTTTCGTTACTGTTTGGGCATGTGATCTGGTATCAGAGCAGGATGGGAAAGGTGGCCTGATCTAGGTAGAGCAAAGCTCATTAAGATAGCAAGGATGAAAGGGAAATTCTTACAACATTAGCAGCTTTATAGTATGAACCATAGCCTTTGAAAAGTCTCCAAAAGAAACATACAATGAATACTTTATGAGCGTTGCTTGCAAAAGAAATATGAATGGAATCTATATTGAGGGTTAACTAGGCACCTAGCCTAAGTCTTAAGCTAAGTATGGTCATAAGTAGTAGTTGGTGAGTCATAGGTCATGTGGGAGTTAGTAACTACTCTAGCATGTTCATTCTTTATGTATTGATTCATGCATTGCAAGTATGCTTCATGGAAGATGATTATTTCTGATGTAGTTCTATTCCAACAGTAGTCCAACTATAGTACCACCGAGCAAGAAGCTTTGGGTATGATATTCAATGTGCTGAAACTAAGACATTATTTATTTGTTTGGCAACCCCTTTGCATTTTGAATGGATCAACAAGATTGTTCTTCAAGGATGCCTCATGCATTGGATGCTTCTTCAAGAGTTCAATTTTAAGATTGTTCATAAGCCTAGGAAAACTCATATAGGACCTGACTATTTGTCTTGCCTTGGAAGATACTCAAAGAGTTACAACTAGACTATTTGTCTAGACCTTGCCTTGGAAGATACTTAGAGAGTTACCACTAGACTTCTAGATGCTATGAACTCTTTGCAGTTGACTACTATGAACATGAGTATGCCAAGTTGATGCATTTACCATCTAAGGGTACATTTCTTGACACAATGCCTCATGATAAGCGCGGAGAATTAGACTTGAAGGCTTGGAAATATATTTTAATTGTGACACCTTTATCGTTAGTGTGTCGGTGGTATTCTTTATCACTGGGTTATGCTACACGAGTGAGTAACAGTTTTACAGGAAGCTCACTCAGGTCCTTCAGTAGGAGGACAATTCCAAGGAGAGAGAACTGCAAGAAAAGTGTTATAGGCCCTTGGGTTATGGTGGGAAACCTTGTTCAAGGACGCTCATACTAAGTTTATGTAGTGTGATATTTGCCAATGCACTGGACAGTTATTGCCAAATCAGCCTATGCCATTGCAGCCTACTCTTCCTTGGGAAGCATTCCTAAGGTGGTGGGCTTTGGATTTTATTGGCCCCCTAGGTTTACACTAAGCAAATACATCATTGTGGGTACTAACTTTCCTGCTAAGTGGGCTGAAGCTAATGCCCTCCGAGATAACTTGGCTCGGAACACTGCCAAGTTTATCTTTGAAAATATCATTTGCAGATGTGGATGTCCTATACAACTTGTTAGTTATCAGGGTTCACATTTTCTCAATGATATTGTGCAATTCCTCAAGCTTGAATTCAAAATTATGCACACAATTTTGACCACTTACTATGCTCATGGAAATAGTGAAGTTGAGTCGATGAATAAGACATTGAAGCTTATTCTCACTGAAATAGTGCAATCATATAAGAGTAATTGCTTACAATGTCACTACAAATCTAACTCCCTTACATATGGCCTTTGGCGGTGGTTCCCTTAGAATTTTATTGTTCCTAGTCTTTATGTAGCAAATGAGCATCATCTAGATGAATCAAGGGTTATCAATGGGCAACTGCATCAGCTAAGCCACCTGATGAATTACAACTTTGACCAAGTTGGTCATACCAAGTGATACAGTGTAGGAGAAAGGCATGGCATGATAGGCATATTGTCCCTACGCATTTGGAAAAGGGTATGCTCGTACTATTGTAAGGCCAAGTTGGACCCCTTAAAATAAATTTCAAACTTGGACCGAATGGTCTTCCCTATTGGGACAGTACAACTTAAAGATCTGCAAGGGAATGTATTCCTCGAGTTATAAAATGGGAGAAAAGTGAAGCCATACCAAGAAACGGGTTTCTCAATCATGCAGAACTCTGATGTAGGTTACTGGATTGATAATGCCTTGGTGAATTTTATGCCAACATGAGTGCCAGTCAGATGTTTAGAGATAGCAAAAGGGATACACTGCATGCAGACACATGGCAGATTGAACGTTATGGGGGCATTAATTTTTAATGATATGTCCAAGAAAGGGGTGCTCCACTTAATCATGCATTCATTCAAGCGATGGGATGTCCAATTTAGTTCATGATCTACACTTAGCTTTGGGTTTTCGTTGTCTTTATCATTCACTATTACATTCTTCCACAGCCTCCTTACCTTTGTTGTTTACAATAACTCTCCCACTCTCTTTGCCCTCGATAGTTTCCTTTGCTCTCTTATCTTTTCTGTTGTCATCACCTTCCATCACCATCTATGCACTGTCCATTGTTATGGAGGAGCACAGAGAGCACAAAGATTACCAGATGATGCACAAGGTGCCTTCCTATGTGTCACCTATGCATCCCATTGAGGATTTTAGCAATGATATTATGAAGAGAATTCTAAGGAGCAACAAGCTCCTAAATTTTACTCATTTTCCATGGAAGCAGTGTGGGATGAAGCATTGGCAGAGGAGATACTAGAGTACCATGATGCATAGGACTACATCATCATTATTGGCGATGTCCATGTTTGACTAAGCACTTAACTGCTAGAGGAAGTTTTTCAATTGAAGGCACCAGAAAACTCTGGGACAGCTAGCCTCTGCTCAATGGTGTGATGCCTACTTTGACAAAGTCAGCTCTTCCAACTTGCAAGGCTACTTGATTAGCAAGGCATTCAACAAGGGTCTTTGAGCAGTATATAGATTTTATCAAAAGTCATTGATCTAAAGAAAAGTGTGGGTTATGTCCCATAAAAATATGTGGCGAGCTCGGTTGGTGGCAGCTCTAGAGGATGACCTTGCAGTTGACCGGTTTACAAATTTTGAGAAGGCATTTGAGTCCCAGCTAAACGCAGTTAACAAGGGACAAACCCACTACAAGCTTGGTTCCCATCTTTGTATGCTGCATCACAGGCTTACTACCAGCCAAGTACAGTGGCCAAATACCATCCTAGCTCCTGGTGGAGTGGCCTCGATCATCAAGAGCAAAGGATAAAGAGAGTCGAACAAACAAGGTTCTAAAGAGCAAAATGACCGCACCGACTAAGGCAATAAGAGAAATGATCATACTCAGGTGGGGACCGTGGCAAGGGCACCTCCTAGGAGCAATTGGCAATAGAAGATTCTACTAAGGGGATAGATAAGGTTGACACCAAGTAACCACAAGACACCAAATGAAAAAAAACGATAGCCCAAGCAAAGAGCTGGCAAAATTGTAATGGAGGTTCTGACTAGTGCCATCACACTCACTTCAGATCCTTTTGCTTTATGAGGCTTATCTCTTCTTGACCCATTAACCCCATGCTGACACACAGGACGATCACCACCAAGATCGATATGCCACTAAGTCAAAATGGCAAATCTTAAGGGAGAACATGATCCATGCAGCCCAAGATCTCAATCACTTAGTCAACCATTGGCTCCCTCCCCAAGTTTTGGACCATAATTTGTTCCTTCAAGCATAGTATAGGGAGGATTTAGCTCAGTTTTTAAAGGAGCAAGTAGTAGGACTAAGATAGAAACAAGTAGATCTCATAGTTGAGTGCAAAAGTCTACAAGATCAACTTGATAGCAAGAAAGTAGTGCACAATGAATTGGTCCAAAACTCTTCCCTGCTAAGTTAGAATCACACCAAGCTACAGATGGACTATGGCAACCTCAAGTGTGAGGTAGATAGAATGCATATAGTCAATGACAAGTCCCAAAATGAGTTAGTAAATTTAGAAGCGGCCACCATCCAGTTTCAAGACCAGTTGGCAAAAGTGCAACAGACAAGGGTAGGCAGCCCAGACACAGGTGGAAGCACTGCATGTAGAAAATCCTCGACTCCATCAAGCAATTGTGGAAACTAAGGATCTAAGGGAGGAGAATGTTTGGATGCAAGGCAAGTTGGAACATTACACCCAACTTTAGTCTCTTATTCAGCTCCTCCAAGCAGCTGACCAGCAACCACGCAAGTTGCTCCAGAGACAGTGACCAAACATTGTTCACTTGGCAATAGGCCAAGTTGGTGTGCACCAACTGTCTTAGGCCATTACTCTCACAGATAGGTGCCAAGCTTGTAGGAAGCAATGGTGCCTCAAGCACCAAAGCAATGGAGGAAGCAATGGCCTAGGCACTACTGTTACTCAATCTAGTGGGCCGAGTTGAGTCTAAGGACATGGACACCCACACTTTCAGCAATTTTATAGAGGCAATAGTGCAAGTCTTGTTTTTGGTGGATAGCAGTTGTGACGTGGAGATCCAAATGTCTGAGAGATTTTTAATGTGGAACCAATTTTACCAAGACATGATCTCCCTAAAGTCATGCTAGTATTTGAAGTTTTACACCAAGTGCAAGGCCTGGGAAGTTTTGCCTGTTCGATATCAATCCTGGCAGCAAATCGAGGGGATAGAAATTAATCCTGCTCCCCTTCAATCACTGCATAAAGGCTTATTAGGGCCAATACATCTTGTGATATCTATTTATGACTAAGCCATACAGGCCTTCAATCATTTTGTCGAGGAGAAAGTGGTGCATCAGCAAGGATGAGCGGCATTTACTTGCTGCCTGCATCCGTCAACTCCCCAAGCCTACTATGCCCAAGCTACCATCCTATTATGCATAGATTTTGAGGGAGTTAGAGTTTTTATTACTAGCCATGTTATTGTCCATCTTGATAAGGAATTGAGAATAAAGCTTGAAGAAAAATCCAAGAAGTGCATCTTGAGGTAGTGAATTTTGTTATTATCTATGGGATTATGAAAGTATGAAAATGATTAGAAGCAGAGGTTTTGTATTCAATGATAATGTTATGTATAAAGATCACTTGTAGAAAGGGAAGAAAGAAAATGTAGACACATAATATACAGCTCCTAATGAAATCACAAGAGATGAAATTCCAAAGGTTGTAAAAAAATGAGTAGCAGTAGTAGCAACAACAAGAATCCCAAATTCCACCAGGTGCACTGAGAAGGTCTACAAAGGTAAATAGACCACCTGAGTGGTTTTCTCCTTCTTTCATTTATGTTCAGTTGATTGATTCTAGTGGACCAGAAATGTATGAAGAAGCAATTCAAGTAGATCCAAAAAGGAGTGGGAGCGAGGCATGAAAGAGGAAATGGGCTCTTTGCTACAACATGAAATTTGGGGTTTGGTTTGCTTGCCTATGGGAAAACAACATTACAAGTGAAGGAAGAAGATGGAGAAAAAAGGAGGTACAAGGCAAGGCTTGTTGTAAAGGGGTTTGCACATAAGAAAGACATAGACTTTGGTGAAATATTCTCTCAAATTGTTAAAATGGCTTCAATTAGAACTATTTTGAGTCTTGTGGCTGTAGAGGACTTGCATCTTGAACAATTCGATGTAAAGACAACTTTTCTTCAAGGAGATTTGGATGAAGGGATTTATATACAGCAGCCACAAGGATACAAGGTCAAATGCAAGTTGAAGAAAAGTCTATATGGTTTAAAGCAAGCTCCAAGATAGTGGTATTTGAAGTTTGATGGGTTTATTTAGGGTTTAACTAGATGTCATTTAGACCACTCTGTTTATTCTCAGAAACTAGACACTGGCAAATACATGATCTTGTTATTGTATGTTGATGACATGCTTATTGCATGCTCTAACATGTAGGATATAAATGTGCTCAAGAGGAAGCTGGCAAATGTGGGGGTTAAAGGTCACTGTGCCTTAACCCCAGTTATGTACAATACTCAAACACATATATAAATGAATGAAAAAGAAGATTAGGGTGGTTCTGCACCCACCAAAACTTGTGTGGCTCTCTATCTCTCTCTCTCCTTCTTCCGTTCTTGCTTCCGTTGAGAGCACTCTCAACTGGTATCAGAGCACGGGTGATCTAGCTGAGCGTGCGTGAATGCTAAAAGCTCAGCAGCTCTGTGGGAGGAAGGAGAAGCTCTGTGGGAAGCTTTGTGGGTGACTTTACTTGCATCCGAGTGTGCAGAGACCTTGGAGGAACCTTTGGAAAAGTCACTTTAGCTTTGCAAAGTGGTTTTGAGAGCCTGTTAAGTGGTTTCAAAGAAAAAGTCGTTTTTTGAGCTTTTTCCTGTTCCGTTCGATGACAGAGACTCCGTATTGACTTGTAGAGGCAACTATTGCTTGCTTTTGGTGTCCATATTACTTCAAGAGCTTGGAAACACCTTCATTCTTGAATCTGGGGTCATTTCATTGGATTTCTGACTCACTGTGTCAGTTCCTGCGTTTTTTGCCCGGGTGTTGGAACTCAAGTTTGGAGCAACCATTTGCAGATCTGTCAGTTCCAATGGACTCAGGAGGTCCTAAAACTTCTATGTTGCTCATCATTCGCACTCCGGTGGAGTTTACAAACAGCTCTGTTTCAAAAAACGTTTTTCAGTCCGTGTGTTGGACCCAGTGATTGAGACCACAGTTTCCAAAACCGTCTGTCCCATTGCGTTCCGGACGCCCAAAAACCCCTATCTATCAGTTCTTGCATGATTCGGTGGAGGATTTTCAGAGTTATAAATCTCTGTGTATTCGATTTCGTCTCTCTGTTATGCATTTTTCATTCTAAGGTTTTGAAACCTTAGATTTATGCCACATGGCAGTGGATAAGTGTTGACTCCCATTTCTCACTCATCGGTTGGGATTTTGGAGTTCTGGCAGAAGAGAGATATTTGCAGATTTTCTTGCTGAGTCCGATTATGCAATGGCGCCCATGTTTTGAAGCATCTCAGGTTCTATTTTCAGTAGCGCTCATTACCGTGGGACTATGATTTCTTGAGCATACCTTATGCAGATCACTCTGGTTGCAGTTTGAGCAGTGTGTGCACTCATTCGTGGTATGCATTGGGTTGCAATGGATGATTTATAGGCCATTTGGATGCATTGCGGTCCTTGTTGGATGCGCTGATAGGCCCAAATTGCCTTGTGGGATGCTATTTTTTATGGACGCTTTGCACATGGATGCTATTTTATGCTGAGGGACAGCTTTGACACATTGTTGGTGATGCACTGATAGTGCTATGCTCTCTTAAATGAGATATAATTGATGCATATGCCAGTGGACGGTGTTTATGCTTGAGTCATTTGACACTTATTAGCATTTTCTTTTGGGCCAGATTTGCTCATATGGATGCATAGTATATGCACATGAGTCAGATGCATCTTTTGATGCTTTGAGCTTTGAGTTTTTTTTTTTGGGTGATATTTCAGTCTATTGTGGCATACACATTTGGATGCACCTGGTATTTGTTGTGATTCTCTCTTGCAGGCACTAGCATTTGGGATTTTGCTTTATTTGCATCATGGCATCCTCTTCCATGTCTGAAAAGGAGTTTTTCAGCATTAAAAAGTTTGATGGGACAAACTTTTCTTTGTGGAAAGAACAAATAAGAGATGTGCTTATTCAAAAGAAGCAGATTAAACCCTTGGCAGGTATTGAAGCTAAGCTTGCGGATATGTCTGAGGATGATTGGAATGAGTTGGATGCATTAGCAAAGTCTACTATTAGACTTCATCTTGCAGAGAGTTTATTTCACAGTAGTAAATGAGCAGACTACGGAAGATTTACTGCGGAAGATTTGTGGAAGAAACTGTGTGCCACTTATGAGAAGGAAACTGCCTCTAATAAAGTTTACCTCATGAAGAGGTTGTTTGAGCTGCAGATGAAGGAAGGGTCTCCATTGCTTCTCACTTGAATGAATTCAATATTATTTTCAGCCAACTTCAGGCTCAGAAAATGAATTTTGATGCGGAGACTAAGGCAATATTCCTCTTATGTTCATTGCCATCCTCATGGGATACCTTCCGTACAGCTGTCAGTAACTCTGCACTTGGTGGAGTACTGAAATTTGATGATGTTGTGGGTAGCTTGTTGGCCGAGGAGATTAGACGGAAGTCTATGGATGGCAACAAGCAGGATGCAGCCTTAAATGTCCAAAGGGGCAAATCACAGCTCAGGGGGAAGTCCCAAGAAAGAGGGAAGTCTCGTAGCAAATCCAGGGCACGGAACATTGAGTGTTACCATTGTGGCAAGAAGGGCCATATGAAAAAGGATTGCTACAAGCTGAAAAGAGAGCAAAAGGATAAGAAAAAGAATGCAAATTAGGGTGCAAATCAAAAGGAAGAGAGTCCAAGGGAGGACAAAGGAAAAGTGAAGATCGAGGAGATCAATGCAGTCACACATGATAGTGACAATGATGTTCTCTTCATGTCTACTTTATCTGCAGAGTTGCTTACCACTTCAGATGATGCATATTCCCAGGATTGGATTTTGGATTCTGGTGCTTCATTCCATGTTACTCCCCATAGGGAATGGTTCTCCACGTATGACAGTGGAAAGACAGGTTGTGTGCATCTTGGAAATGACTATGCATGTGACATAGTGAGAGTAGGTGACATAAAGTTTTCTTTTGCAAATGGGTCTGCATTTGTTTTGAAACATGTGAGACATGTGCCTAAGCTGACCAAGAGTCTTATTTCAGTGGGTCAGCTAGATGATGCTGGTTTTCACACCACTTTTGGCTTTCAAAGTTGGAAAATTTAGAAGGGCTCTGTGCTTTTGGCTAGGGGTGCCAAGTGTGGGACTTTGTATCCCTTGCATGTATCAGGGGTATTTGATCATGTTGTTGCAATAACCGAGCAGCCAAGCACTTCTTTGTGGCATTGCAGGTTGGGGCACATGAGCCAGAATGGAATGAAACTCTTATGCCATTTGGGTTATGTACCGCATTTGAGTTTCTCTGATTTTGAATTTTGTGAGCACTGTCTCTATGGGAAGCAGACTAAATCAACCCATAAAAGAAGGGAAAAGAAAGAGTTTGAAATGCTTGATTTGGTGCATTCAGACGTATGTGGTCCCATGCCTACACGGTCATTAGGCGGGGCTGAATACTATGTGACATTCATTGATGATGCAACTAGGAAAGTGTGGGCTTATGCTATAGCTCGGAAGAGTGATGTGTTCCAGGTATTTCAGAAATGGCTGGCCTTCGTTGAGAATCAGTCAGGTAGAACGCTTAAATGCCTACGGATTGACAATGGTAGAGAGTATCTCTGTCATGACTTTCAGCATTTCTGTGATACACGTGGGATTAAGAGGGAGCTCACATCCCCTCATACTCCAGAGCAAAATCCAGTTGCAGAAAAGATGAACCATACCATTCAAGAAAGGTTGCAATGCATGCTTTCCAATGCAAGTCTTTCCGGTGGTTTTTGGGCTGAGGCAATGAAGACTGCAGTGCATGTGATCAATAGATCACCTAGTAAGAGTTTGGATGGTGGTATTCCTGAAGAGGCATGGAGTGGCAAGAAGCCCTCTTACTCTCATTTGTGTATATTTGGGTGTGAAGCATATGCACATGTGCCAAAAGAGCTTCGAAAGAAGCTAGATCCTAAGTCTAGGAAATGCATCTTTCTGGGTTATGGTGAAAGTGGAGAGATGGGCTATCGTCTCTGGGATCCAGAAGCAAAGAAGATCATATGCAGCCATGATGTGGTCTTCAATGAGAAGAAGATGCATAAGGCACCCATGAGGGATGTGGAAATGAGGGGAATCACTTTCCAGGATGTGAATCCACTTGCATATGTTGATAGACAGCAAGCTGTCCATGCACCAAATGTGCAAGAAATGGTGCCACCAAGTACTCCCACAGGTATACAATCAAGGGTAGATGATGGATCATCTATTGGTGGAAATGATGAGCCAAATGTGGCTGATATGCAAATGGGACAGCAAGCTGAAATGCCCTTGAGAAGATCATTTAGAGTGTCTAGACTGCCTGATAGGTTTGTTCCAGGGATAAACTATGTGATGCTTACTGATTGCGGGGAGCCTTCTTGCTACAGAGAGACTATGATGCGTGAGGATAAATGCAAGTGGGAGTATGCTATGCAATTAGAGATGAGTTCACTTATGAAGAATAAGACTTGGGACTTGGTTTCTTTGCCACATGGAAAGAAAGCATTGCCATGTAAATGGGTCTACAAAATGAAGGTCACAGGTGATGATGTGCCTAGGTACAAGGCCCGTTTGGTTGCTAAAGGGTTCAAGCAAGAGAAGGGTGTGGACTTTGATGAGATATTCTCTCCGGTTGTGAAGATGACCACACTTAGATGCATGCTTGGACTAGTGGCAGTAGAGGATATGGAGCTTATGCAAATGGATGTCAAGACAGCTTTCTTGCATGGGGATTTGCATGAGGAAATTTACATGGTGCAGCCGGAAGGCTTTGAAGAAAAGGGCAAAGAGCATTTAGTTTGCAAGCTAAAGAAGAGTCTCTATGGTCTTAAGCAAGCACCTAGAGAATGGTATCAGAAGTTTGATGCTTTCATTCGGTCCCAGGGTTTTAGAAGGAGTGAAATTGATCACTGCCTCTACACTAAAAGGGCTAAGGATAATAGCCTGATAATCTTGGCACTATATGTGGATGATATGCTATTGGCTAGCAAGAATACTTATGAGCTAGATGCATTAAAGGCCAAGTTGCATGAGGCCTTTGATATGAAGGATTTGGGACTTGCAGGTCATATTCTTGGTATGCGCATCACGCGTGATTGGAGTAGGAAACTCCTTTGGCTTTCACAAAAAGAGTATGTTACAAAAGTATTGCAGCGTTTCAATATGGAGGGGGGGAAGGCAGTGAGTACTCCATTGCCTCCATATGTGAAACTGAGTCATACAGATAGTCCCAAATCAGATGAGAAAAGGGCCATGATGGCTAAGGTTCCTTATGCATCAGCAGTTGGGAGTCTTATGTATGCTATGATAGCTACTAGACCAGACATTGCATTTATAGTGGGAGTTGTTAGCCGGTATATGGCTAATCTAGGAAAGAGGCCAATATTGGGAGGCAGTTAAGTGCATCATGAGGTACATGAAGGGTACCAAGGAGATGTGCATTCGCTTTGGTAGAGGAGACATGCATGTACTTGGGTACACAGATTCAGACTATGCAGGGCATGTGGATAGTAGGAGATCCACTTCTGGTTATGTGTTCCCCTTTGCAGGTGGTGCAGTGTCGTGGATGTCTCGTGCACAGAAGTGCGTGGCTTTGTCTACCACACAGGCTGAGTATGTTGCAGCCACAGAGGGTTGCAAGGAGGCTATATGGCTTGATCGGCTAGTGGGAGATTTGGGGATTCATACAGGTGTACCGACATTGCATAGTGATTCCATGAGTGCTATTCAGCTAGCACGGAATCCGGTCTTTCATGCAAAGACCAAACACATTGAGGTCAGGTACCATTTCATCAGGGAGGTACTTGAGGACAAGCGCATAGAGCTTGTCAAGGTTCATACAGATGATAACCCTGCAGATATGCTGACGAAGAGTCTACCTAGTCAGCGGTTTGAGTATTGTCGTGTATTGATGGGCATTGGATAGTATGCTCACTGGTTGTTCTCCCTTAAAGGCACATTGTCCTTTAAGTGGGAGGTTGTGGGGGTTAAAGGTCACTGTGCCTTAACCCCAGTTATGTACAATACTCAAACACATATATAAATGAATGAAAAAGAAGATTAGGGTGGTTCTGCACCCACCAAAACTTGTGTGGCTCTCTGTCGCTCTCTCTCCTTCTTCCGTTCTTGCTTCCATTGAGAGCACTCTCAGCAAATACATTTGCAATGAAGGATTTAGGGTGCTGCAAAGCAAATACTTGGCATGAGAATAACAAGAGATGGGAAAAACTACAAATTGACATTATCTCAAAGCGAGTACATTGAAAATGAATTGGAAAGGTTTGAAATGTAGAATGCAAAACTTGTTTCTACATCTATGGCTAATCATTTCAAATTATGCAAGGATACGTGTCCCAAGTCATAGGAGGAGATTGACTATATGTAAAGGGTTCCATATGCATCACAAATTAGTTGCTTGATGTATGCCATTAATGGTATGCACAAGTCTAGATATTGCACATGCAGTGGGAGTGTGTAGAAGATTTATGAACAATCCAACTAAAGGACATTGGATGGTTGTAAAGTGGATTCTTAGATATTTGAGAGGTATGATTACTCATGCATTATGTTTTGAAAATTCAAACATTTCTCTACAAGGATATGTTGATTCAAATATGGCAAGTGATAAAGATTGAAGAAGGAGCACCATCAGGTATGTTTTCACTATAGGTGAAACAATAGTAAGCTAGGTTTCAAAGTTGTAAAAAGGTTGTTGCATTTCCTACAACCAAAACAGAATATGTTGCAGTTATAGAGGCTAGTAAAGAGATGATTTGGTTGTAGAGATTTATGGAGAAAATTGAGAAGAAGTAAGATAATTTTAGCTTGTGTAGTAATAGCCAGAGTGCTATTTATCTTGGCACAAAGAATTTAGCCTTGCATTCAAGAACAAAACATATAGAGCTTAAGTATCATTTCTCTTGATCTATTTTGGACTGCCTATAGAAATTGGAATTTTAGAAGTATTTCTCCTTTTTCATTGACACCAGGGATGATTTTTTCACGTTAGTTTCGTTAATAAGCGGAAGTTTTATTATGCTTTTATAAAAATAAAAGCTTAGTATATTCGCCACAATTTGAAACTAAAATTAAAAAAAGAGCTAGGTTTAGCCTTTAAGATTATAAAATTATAAATAAAGTCCATGAAAATTCACCAAAGTTTTATATAATAAATAAATATATTTGGAAACTTTTGCCAACATATTATATATACAATTTAAAATTTTGGCTAGATCTATAGAATTAAGCACCAAAAGAAGACTTGTGCAATCAAGAAGACTTGTGGCTGGCCATCTTCTTTCCCGCGCTTGCTATGTGCAGACATTGCATGCCTGCCACACCACCAGTGGCCTTGTTCCTCCAGTTTCTATCACTAGCTATATTCAATCACCTACCCTCTCAAGTCTTCACCTCTACTAATACCTTGGGTGTCATGCCTCCATGCATGTGCCCCATCTCTACCATTTTCCCATCACTCTTGCCATCTCTTGGCCTAAAACCCTAGCCACAATTGTGCCTACTCTACCCAACCTCTTTCAGTAGCACCACCCCCTTGCTATGCCCACAACTTGCCCAACCTGACTCTTGCTCAGGTCCTTGCTTAGTCACTGCCACTGGTGGTAGCTCTACGACCCCTCAATAGGTCCCCACCCAACCACTTCCCACCAGTGGTGGTGGTTGTCATCTCTGACTTCTTCCCACAAGAAACCCTGAGTAGTCTAACCCTAACTAACCTCACCTAACCTAAAGCACAAATTGATGTTGCAAACTATCCTACTTGGGCTTGCTATATATTAACCTAACCACAAGCTACTTGCTAATTAAACCACAATTATGTACACTAATCATAATTAGTCTAATCGACATGAATTGACCTTGGGTTAGGTTAGAACTAAGCTAAGTTTTAAACAATCTAACTTTGGTTAGACTAATCACACTAAATTATACTTAGCTATTATTAATTAAACATGGGTCAATGAAATCTAGCTATAGTTAGCCTAATCAACACCAATCAGTTAGTTGCACCTTAGGTTTAGTTTTCTTAAGCCTAAAGTCTATTCAAAGCTAGGATTCTAGTTAAAGGACATTTACGTCTAAACTTAGACTTGAAAGGTCCTTAAAAAGCCTCACTGTCACCCTAATTTTGATGAGGCATAACTTGCTCAATTGAATCCCAAATTGGACCCTATTAAAACCCACCTTTTGACCCAATTTTGGACATCATTTCCAAGTTTAATAATTTCACCAATTGCAGCCTTATTTTGAAATGAAGAATCAATGTAACTTTAGCAAAACATATCATAATTGTTTAAGGCAGGCATATCCAACAAAATTTCTCTCGGTTTTCTTGTAGATGCATTCTCTTTACATTTGGATGACCTCGAGGAACCTGGAGTCTTGCCAGAAGTAAAGGTATGGTACCCAAGGGATTGCTTCATGGGGAAAAAGGGAGAATGTTTTGGCCATATGCTAGAATGGATAGTCGATGAGGAGCTCATTAGACTCACACAAATGCTAGAAATCAACAATGGACCCTATCAAAGATTGACACTTGTCAAACTTCAAAAGGGAGATTCAACACTATCAAAGATTAACACCACTTATCAAAATTCAAACGAGTCAACACTATCAAAATGACAAGAAGACTCTCTAGTCAAGATTTGCTCAACAATAAAGACCAAAAAGGACTCCAAAGAAAATCACTTAGTCAAATGGCAACACAGTAAGATGTCAACATGGAGCCATCAACAAGAAAACAAATGGACATTTAACAACAACAAGTATTCTAGTCCATACAATTGGATGCAAACAAAAAAACCAAGGACAAAAGAATAAAGACAAAGGCATCCAAAGTACAAGCTTTGTCATTCGTGCTAAATTGTACTCCATTTCTTTTATTTTTTATCTTTTGTATGCTATGGTTGTCCATATTGTGTAAGGACTACTTTAATTCCATAACCACAAGCACCAACTATAACAACTACTTAAAAATGGTAAAGAAAAGCTAGGTAGTTATAACATAGTGGGCATTGTAAGGGCTTTTTTTAAAGATTCAAAACATTTGTTGTGTCATTTAATCTAATGAAAATGCCTGGCTTTCCTAAAAATTTATGTTAATGGATGTGCAATAAATACAAGTTCTTGACCAACTTCCTATAAAAGCTACACAATTCTAGAAATGATCTCAACTCGGGTATTGTGATGTAACTATACACTCTAGCTTCTTTAGATCCACTTGGGTTCCATCAACTACTGATATATTATGGCCTAAGTATTGTATGTGGTCCTGAATGAAACTACTCTTTTTAGGATTAAGATATAACTAGTTTTCCTTCAAAAGTGTAAAGACTAGCTCTAAGTGTTTCTTATGTTCTTGTAAGTCTTTAGTAAAGACCATTAAATTGTCAAAGAATGCTACCACACAATCTTTGATGTTTAAGAAATATTTGAATCATCATTTTACTAAGAGTAGCTAGAGCACTAGTTTGTATGAAAGCCATAACTAAGAATTTATAATGCCCCATTCGGGTTCTAAAGGCAGTCTCTACTTATAGTTTTTGATGTTTAAGAAATATTTGATTCATCATTTTGCTAAAAGTAGCTAGAACACTAGTTTGTATGAAAGCCATAACTAAGAATTTATAATGCCCCATTTGGGTTCTAAAGACAGCTTTGTATACATCTTCCTTTGCCATACAACCTTCAAGTTAATTGGACTTAAGATCAATCTTGCTCACATCATTGACCCTAACAACTTTCCCAATAGATCATCACCTATCATGTATATGTTCTCTATCATAATTTTGGGTAGTGCATAGTAATCGATGCACATTCAATAGGTATCATTCTTCATTTTAACCAAAATGACAAGTTCTTAATAGGAGAACTTCTAGGTCTTATTAATACTCTTTCTATCAACTCTTTCACCTATCTTTGAATTTTCTTTTGTTCTATTATGTCTACTCTATATGGTGCTTTACAAGGTGGACTGTTACAAGATTATTCCTTGGTACTATTTCTATCCTATGAGCTTTAGGCCTTAAATATGGTAGAGTAGGTGGTATGTCTTTTTGGTGAGTATTTTTTGTGACAAGGTTTGTAGCAATGGCCATATTCATCAAAATCATGAAAATTTTCCCTTGCTCTCTGAGTATGAGTATGATTTAGATCTCTCCTCTCGTTTGAGTTTTCAAACACAATTTCTTGTCATCTTTTCACTATGTGCGGGAGAAGATTCTAGTAGGTTTTATTGATCTAGTTTATGTCAACACAAAGGATCAGGTAGCTAACATATTCACGAAGGCATTGGGCGCAGAGAAGCTGCGCAAGTTCAGAGGCCTGCTTGGTGTGCAGGAATTAGGATTGAGCTCGAGGGTGAGTGTTGAGATATCGAGCTCCACTCGTGATATGCCAGGGTGACCGTTGTGCATTTATGTCACCGACTTGTTAGCTGCAAATGTGGTTGGTACACTGCCCCATGAATAATAGCTAGATGATAGCTATCTTTATGTACTCTAGTTAGTGGCTCATTTAGTATGCCACCTAGGTTAGCTGAGTTTGGTTTGAGACCCACATAGTTCATCTATTCCTTTAGTACTAAGAGAGAGTTCTTTTGGCTTTCACAACTAAGAAGAGGAAAACTGTTTTCAGCCTCCACCTTTGTGTGTATTCCCCCATTGTGTATGTGAGAAAGCTACAAGTGACACTCCTTACTTCTCTCCCACTCTCTTCACAGCCATCTTGGCAACAGGGCTGAAAGTTTCCTCATAATCTAGCCCATACTGCTGTGCATACCCTTTGGCAACCAGCCTTGCTTTATACCTTTCCACTAATCCATCAGACTTGCATTTTACTTTGTAGACCCATTTGCAACCAATAGGATTCTTGTCTTTAGGCAACTCCACCAAATCCCAAGTCTGATTAGTGGCAAGAGCATCCATCTCCTCATCCATGGCATTCCGCCAATGACCATGTTGCACAGCCTCACCAAAGATAGTTGGCTCAGTATGTCCCATAACTTTTGTCATATATGCCATAATGCTGAGTAGCATAACCACTATAAGTTAACCTGTCAACAGGATACCTAACTCTCTGTGACCTTCTCATTGGAGTGTCTAACTCTCCTCGTTCATGAGGAGATATGTACTTGCTTCCCTTGACTCCAGGTGTAGACATAGATGGTATACCCATCTCACTATCCAAACTATCACTACATGATGAATCATAGCCATAATTTGATGGCCCAGGGACATCATTTTCAACTTGCGAAAGCACCTCAACAACCTTGCCTTACCCTTTATCTCTCCCCCTCACTGACATAGCAGTGTTAGTGGAATTGTGTAACCTGCTAGACCAAGGATTCACTGTAGTAGAACCAGTAGATGTAGGCTCAAATATGGATGTACTAATTTGCTGATTTTTATAATATGCATGACCTACAGATGCATCATTTGGAACAACCACTTTCGGCTTGCCATACCAAGATTCCAGCTCATCAAAAATAACATCCCGATTCACCATAGTCTTCTTGGTCGATGGGTTGTAGCATTTGTAACCCTTCCGATTATGTGCATAGCCAATAAACACACATCTTTCAGCTTTGGGATCCAACTTTCATTTCTTTTCATCTGGTATATGCACATATGCCAAGCTGCCAAACACTTTTAAATGACTGACATCAGGATTCCGTCGATACAATTTCTCATATGGTGTGAGCATATGAATGCCAGCAATAGGAGTATGATTCAGCACATACACTACAGTTGCAAGTGCTTCTGCCCAATAATAATCAGGTAAGTTCTTTTCATTCAACATGGCTCTACCAGACGAACCAATCACCCCATTCTTACGTTCAGCCACTCCATTCTGATGTGGTGTATATGGGCATGTAAGCTCTCGTCTAATCCCATGATAGGCCAAGAAGTCATCAAATTCATTTGATAGATATTCACCTCCATTATTTGATCTCAAGCATGTGATATATGACCCAAACTCCTTTTCAACATGTTGCTTGAAATGCTTGAAGGCAGGCAGGACCTCATCCTTATGTTTCAAAAAATATAGCCATGTATACCAGCTGAAATCACCAATAAATGTAACATAATATGACGAGCCTCCCATTGAGGTAGTGTGTGCGGGACCCCAGACATCAGAGTGAATCAACTGCAAAGATCTACTACTCTCTCGCAGATGCTTAGTGAATGGCAACCTTGATTGTTTTCCAAACTGGCATGCAGGACATACATGCTCCAAAGCATTATACTTAAACTTTGGTAGGCTAACAACAATGCCTTTATGCTGCATATTTTTCAGCTTCTGAATATTAATATGACCAATGCGTTTGTGCCAAATTTCCAAATCGGAGACAACACCCGTACCATGGGTAAACATGGCAGCCTTTAGTTCCGGCATGCCTGCATCTAAAGTAAACATTCTTCCTTGCCTTTTCCCTTTCGCAATCAACTTGCAGCCATTACCAAACTCCTCAATGAAGCATCCATCCTTATTAAACTGGACTTGCAAGTTCTGCTCAGCCATTTGTCCAACAGACAACAAGTTCTTGGTGATTGAAGGCACATGCAACACTTCACGCAGCTTCTTGGTCTGACCATCATGCATCACCAGAGGCACAACACGCTTGTGTGTAATGTCATGCTGTGTATCATCTCCTATGCAAACATAACCATGCACACCAAGAGTCATCTCATCAAACCACTCTCCATGTGGTGTCATGTGATTAGATGCTCCTGAATCAATATACCATATATCATCCAAGCCACCATCAGTAGGCTTATGATCCTGCACATGCGTCATAGCAAAAAGCTGATCTGAGGATGTCTCATGCGCATGACTAGAAGAGACAAAATGACCATGTTGATTTGCCTTTCCTCTTTGATTTGCTTGCTTCTTGAAACAGTCTCTAGCAATATGGCCAACCTTGCCACAGTAATGACATGTCTTATCACTATTAGGATTATGCAGTGTTTGTTGCGGTTGCTGCCAAGTACCTCTACCATGAGAAGCACCTCTCCCCCTATCTCTAAAGGCTCCACCTCCTCTCTGAAGTGACTGACTAGGGGTTTTAGGGACATGCCTGCCATCACCTCTACCATGGAATGAACCTTTGTGTCATCCACCATGGCCTCTTTGATCAGAGTAAAACACTGCATCACTATTCCTTGAGCTACTTCCATTGGTATTCAGCCCAAGCTTCACTTTCTCATGGCTCAAAAGAGCAACCAACTCATTGAAATCCGGCATATTCTGTCTCACAAAAATAGAAGTGTCAAATGACTTATATTCGGGACCAAGTCCATTCAGAGTGACTGCAACCATGTCATCATCATCCACAGGAGCATCAATAGAGACCAATTGATCAGCTATAGTTTTGATATCAGTCACATATTCCTGTATCGTTCTCCCCCTTCTTAACATATTGTTAAATTTCAGTTTCAACTGTATCTTTCTGGCACTTGTTGTGGTGCCATAATACCTCGTCAAGATATCCCAGGCATTCTTGGGGGATGTGCAACTCATAATCTGCATGACCATGGCATCCGAAATACAAAGAGAAAGCCAGTGTAGCACCTTCCATGCTCTCTCTAGCCAAGCTTTGTGGCTCTTGATTTGATCTTGAGTAGGATTCTTGACAGGCATGTCAGGCTTTGCCTCATCACCAATAATGAGATCCCAATACCCTTTTCCAATCAACACTGTAGCACCTTCCGTGCTCTCTCTAGCCAAGCCTTGTGGCTCTTGATTTGATCCTGAGTAGGATTCTTGACAGGCATGTCAGGCTTTGCCTCATCACTAATAATGAGATCCCAATACCCTTTTCCAATCAAAAAATTTTCCATCCGAAACTTCCAAATGGCATAATTATTTTGATCCAACTTCTCTCCAACAATCTGTGTAATGTTGTAACTGCCACTAGACAGATTTCTGTAACTTTTTGCTGTCTTGCACAGTCAATAACTTCCGCACGTTACCTCAGATGCAAAAACTATCAACGAACAAATTGTAGCCAATCCACAGGTCTACGACTTTCCAGTTTAGTGCAGGTCCAAATTTCGTAAGGTTTCACTGTTATTTGCTACTAAATACAGGCACCTGCACACTTTTGACAACAGTCTGGTAACTTCCAGTTACTAGTTTAATGGATCAACTGGACTCAAAATGCCACTTTGCTACTATCACTGGCAAGGCATAGCATCTTTCAAGCTACTTGACATTAACATCCAACCACTGGGCATCCAAATACCATCACATATATCCATGAACATTGCAATATCATGCCTGCAACTGCATCTGACAATTTGACAGTAAGTTGTAAACTGAGACTTTTTCTGATTTTCCCAAGCTCATAACTTTTGACGGTAAATCCAAATGAACTTGCTTCCAAAAGCAAAGTCGGAGCTTGTATACTTGTCTCCAACTTGTCAGTTCAGACCATCCAAATCCACACAGTTTGAGAAATAAACAGCTCGGAAAATGACAATTTGATCGCTTTTGAACAAAAATAAATAGCCCGAAAAATGACAATTTGATCGCTTTTGCCTCCAACTTGTCAGTTCAAACCATCCAAATCCACACATTTTAAGAAATGAACAGCCCGAAAAATGACAATTTGATCACTTTTGATCGTTAATGTTAAGCTACCATCCAACCACTGGGCATCCAAATACCATCACATATATCCATGAACATTGCAATATCATGCTTGCAACTGCATTTGACAATTTGACAGTAAGTTGTAAACTGTCACTTTTTTTAATTTTTCCAAGCTCATAACTTTTGACGGTAAATCCAAATGAACTTGCTTCCAAAAGCAAAGTCGGAGCTTGTATACTTGCTACCAACTTGTCAGTTCAGACCATCCAAATCCACACAGTTTGAGAAATAAATAGCCCGGAAAATGACAATTTGATCGCTTTTGAACAAAAAAACAGCAGTAACACTTTTTGTGTTTGGAGGAACACGGGAGTCCTGGTAGCTCACAAAGATACTAAGACTCCACAAAAATGATGTATGAGGATGTAGCACACCTTTGGGGTGCTGGAAAGGGAAGAAAGCAAGTTGTATATCACTTTTAAAGTCTCCAATTCCAGGAGCAAAACAACGAGATCTACAAGCTGAAGGTTCTCCTCACTTGATAGGACATATAGGAGAGTTTTTTTCAGCCACAAACAACCTTCAGAGAGCTGGGCGATGAGGTTTGGAGAGACGTTTCACAAACAACCTCCAGAGAGCTGGTCAATGAGGTTTGGAGTTTTGCTTCTTACTGCTGTATATACCTGTCGCTTGCCTCAAACCAACTAGTAGTTGCCAGAAAAAGAGATCAGCTCCGTTCTATCACACCCAAACAGTAAAAACGAGTTGTGTTTTGCCAAAATACATCTCCCATGAGCAACCCTATGGGTAATAACGATCTCCCCTTAACAAGAAGACATCAATTGGATAGCTCCCAAGCCAAACAGAAGCTGGAAATTGCTACTTCAGTCCAAAAAACGAGATCTCTTCTCATCACTTCGAAGCTTCAGAGTAGGAGAAGCACTCTTGTAAGCTTCCACAAGCAGTGGGCGACCAGAAGGCAAGGAATGGTAGCTTTGATACCATATTAAGAAAAACAAGAAGAGAGATATAGGAAGCAACCAGGAGGGAGCAATAGTCTCCTCCACAATCAACCCATATTCACCCCACACAATACAATTGAACACTACTAAGGTCACACTCATACATAGAAGATAAGAACTAACTATGGTTGAGTCAGTGTGACTCACCTTATTCGCCTACTCACACAACAAGAACAATAACCGAGAGCTTAATTTCCAACAAGACACATGAAGGGTGTGCTAGAAATATCGAGTTCCATCCCTGCGTCTACATTCAGCCTCATTGAATCATGGTTCCCCCAAGCATCCACCCATCTTGTTGTGCCTCATTCAACCCGTAGAATCCTTTCAAATGCTTTTGTCTAGACATGTCAAGCCTAAACATGGAATCCGATCCCAAAGTGAAGGTTGGTAGATCCAAATCATCCTATTGGATGATTATCCTATTGGATGAGGTCAAAATCGCACTCTGAAACATCCAAATATGTGAAATGCAGCAAGGAAATGCCTCTATTAGAGAATGTGAGGGGGCGAAGTTGAAGGTTGGCAACAAGTAGACTAGAGACAATGAACCATGTTCTTCCTCTCAGTTTTAGAAACTTACAAGGCTTCGAGTGAGATGGATACCAAAAGACCCAAGCGATCAATAGGGCATCCTCCACTAGCAAAAACAACTCCTATCACAATTTTTGCTCTAATATTTGTCACCACCACCTTGCTCTACCGTCTGTCACCACTACACTAAGATACTACTTGTTGTGTGGCAAAACTTGCTCTATAAAGAAGAGATGAAAGGTAAGGACTATGGGAAGGGCAGTAGGCCCGACTTGCACATGGGAGTATCATCAATCTGAAGGGTCTATCCATTAACCCAAGTGAGAAGTTGGCCGGCCGTACTAGTTCCTGGGATGGAAGTTAGAGATCAATTCTACTTCAAATGGGGCTTTGCTACATTGGAATGCATGATTTGATACAAGGTGGAACTGAGTACTTCACAAAACGAAGGAGAGTCGATCGAACATACCGTTTGCCGAGCATCATTTCCGTAAGGGAATACGATGATCAAGATGATGATGAAGAGTTGTTATAGGTGAAGGTGGAACACCTACTTTGTTCAGTGCAAGCCCAACGAGGAGCAAAAGCTGAAAAGGCTATTCTTGGAAAGGAAGAGAGTAGGAAGCATGAAGTGTCGGTATGGGCATGATCATTATGAGTTGCTTGGTGATGCCATTCCTATTGCATTCTCTTATACAGATCAAATACCTTTCCGAGGGATTTTTAGAGCTCCTAACCGCACGAGGTGCATGTAAAGGCCTCCAATGCCATCGTGGGAGATGAGAGCGATGCTGTGGAGGAGTTGGGCAAGGAATTCGGCACACTCTTGGTGGTAGGAATTAGTGAGGCTATGGAGGAAATCAATGAGCTAAATGAGATCAACCAAGAGTCCTTGATTTTCTCAAGTTCTTCTTGATGCAAGATGAAAGCGAGGAGGGGACAAGGGGGGAGGAGAAGGGGGCTCGCTATGGCCAGGAGGGGTGTTGACTATCGAAGTGGAGCTACAATAGCTATGGCTATGGCAAAGACGAAGGGAAGGTTGTGCTATGTGGCATCCTCTCCTTGCGCTTGCCTTGCTCCTCCCACATTCTCACTCCTTGCACGCCATCGCTAGCGCCGTCTTGACTCTCTGCATAACAAACCTCTCTCCCTCTCCCCCTCTCCCTCTCACAATGGACCTTGTTTAACTAAATCATTGAGATGGACCTTGATGTACTCATGATGTGGGCATACTTTTACCCCCCCCCGCCCTCTCTCTCTCTCTCTAATTATTTGGGACTTTCCCTTTGTGATTGTTCTTTGCCTCATTCAAGCTTTCTTGAAAGTTGGTGTTATCATCCCCTATATGACAAGCCCATTACCCCTTGATCGACATCAAACTTTTGCTCATATAGCTAAATCGTTGAGTGAATTGAGCATACTCTAGCCAAGCCACATAGTGCCTTCACAGTTGGGGGTCAAAATTTTAATTGAAATTAAGGAGATTTAAGATCCCACTTTGAGGGACTTTCCCTTTGTGATTGTTCTTTGCCTCATTCAAGCTTTCTTGAAAGTTGGTGTTATCATCCCCTATATGACAAGCCCATTACCCCTTGATCAACATCAAACTTTTGCTCATACAGCTAAATCGTTGAGTGAATTGAGCATACTCTAGCCAAGCCAAATAGTGCCTACACAATTGGGGGTCAAAATTTTAATTGAAATTAAGGAGATTTAAGATCCCACTATGAGGCCCCTCTTAGAGGAGCCACTAATCTAAAAGGTCATGCTACTAGTAATAATAATTACACTTAAATAGGCGGGTTGGAAATTCACATATATAAATATAGAATCCAACTCCAAGGCTCAAGCCTCAAGGAAGAGTAGTAACAAATGACATTTCTACACGACGAAAATGAACATGCGGGTACAAATTGAATTTATGAAGAAGTTTCGAGGACAAGGGGCAGGTGGAGGGCCTGATTGTGAATATGGAAGTTTGCACATGGCTGCAAGTCCAAGTAAATTAGGTGACGGTGACATTCATTCAGGAATCCCCCGGTTTAGAAGATTAGAGGAGCAGCCATATCAAGAAGGTAAGTGGAGTGAGGTGGCTCCACATTGCGAGAGAAAGGGTCACGCCCAAATTCTGCAGCACAAAAGAAAAACATCTTGTAAGAAGGATATCATTCTTTCAATTTAAAAAAGAAAAAAAGAAAAAAAAAGAAGGATATCATTATCCAACGTAAATAGAAAAGATGGGAAGTGGACTGGCGAAGAAGCAGGGGCTGGGGTAGAGGACAGCGGAGGCGCTGGTGGCGAGGAGATCGGGGCAGGCGGGGAGGCTGAGTTTGGGACAGGCGAAGAGGGCACTGGGGGGACGGAGGGTGGAGGGGAGGTGGTGGTAGCGGGCGCTGGCGTAAGGGTGTGGGTGGCAGGAGGAGAGGCGATGGCGGGGGGAACAGAAGGTGTAAGAGGGGTGGAAGTTGGTGCGGACAGGGGCGATGTGGGTGGCGAAGACGGGGTGATTGAGGGCGATGGGGGGGTGGAAGTTGGCGCGGACACGGGGGATTTGGATGGCGAAGACGGGGTGATTGAGGGCGCCCTGCTAAGAAATTGGGGGAGCAGCGGGAGTTGGTGGTACAACTGGCGGGGTTGGCGAGGTTGTGGGCGTGGCGGGGACGGGCGACTGGCGTCGGTGGCGCAGCAGATGGGCTTACCGTTGGCGTGGCGGAACTCAGCGGCGCAGCTGCTGAGATTGGCGTAGGCGTTGGCATGGCGGAGTGCAGCGGGGCTGCTGATGATGAAGGCGCTAGTACCAATTCCATCCCATCACCTCCTCTCACTTCCAGCAGCGACCGCCGCCGTCCCCGCACCACCAGCGCCATCTTCTGGCCGCTTCCGCAGTGGTTGCCCTCCTCTTCCACCTGCTTGTTGCACCCAAAATAATATACGCCCGGCTTCGAAGCCCTCCACTGCACGCAAGACAACCACCCAGCCACCACCAACACCCCCCGTTAGATTCCTTCCAGCCGGTGCCGTTGATGGTAGTACCTTACTATATTCACAGCCCTTATGGTTTTTACTCACAATGTAGGTCCCCGACTCGCCCGCATCCAACAGCCTCGCCTTCGAGAAATCGCAGCTCAGATATGCGTCCATGTCCGGTAGTTGGTTCACGTTGTGCTTCCCCCTTACATACTTGAAAACTGCAATGCAAACCAACACCAAGCACCGCCGTAAGACTCGCGACGGAGAGAAATGATCCCCCCTGTTTTTTCTTTGGGCTCTTACCTACGTAGTCTCCCACCATAACCCTCTGTGATGTCGCCCACGCTCCATAATTCGGCACTCTGAAGCTTTTCAGATCATAGTTCGTCCACCCTACCTGATTGCCCACGACGAACTCCGTCGCTTCGATACCTTGAAGAATCAGCAGTGTTGCTACCAACAGCGCCCAACAACTTGTTCGTGACCAGGCCATTTTTTCGCAACTAAAACCCATCACAAAGTAGAATCATATAATTATATTGAGAAATGCAATATATCATCGCTTATCTGCCCACAAAACATGTTAACCATCCTTACAAGAACTCAGAGAGGCCAACAGAACTACAAAGCTGATCTACAATTACATCAACCGATGAGTCGATAAAAATTGAACTTACTCAGCGTCCTCTGTTGGAATTCCTACATTTCAATCCACACGCCTAATACACTCTGGACGCCATAGATCAAGCGTTCTTTGAACCTAGCATATAGGCCGTGGTATTTTAGTTCGGGAGATCGCTTTTCGGATATTCTATCTCAGCCCCGTGCCTAAAACCTCAGTCTGCCAAAAGCCTTTAAGTACGACTGACTACGTAGCGCTCCATATCCTGCCTTAACTCGGAAGACATGGCTGGCTGAGAAATTTCGCAAGGAACCAAAGAGAAAGGATACGAGGCTACGACCATGACCAGCGCATCGTACCTTCAGGCCTTGCCGAAAATTACACGATGGAGGAGGCACAATGTGGTCGCTATGTATGACGCAGAGTAAACTAGAGGAAAGGAAAAAGAGCTTCGGTGCAGGAAAATCTGAAATGAGGTTAAAATTGATCAGAGGGGGGGGGGGGTTCCAGCATCAAGAGCTCCAGAGTCCAGAATGCAGATGTCTGCAGAAGCGGCCTCAGCAAGGAACGCTATGCTTCTTGTCTGCAAAAGGGGTCGAGAGTCAGTTCGCGCTACGAGGGAAGGAATCGATGCTTACTGCGAGCCAAAGAGACGTTGGAGTGTGTCAGTACAAGGGGCAAGTTGTCAGGCGCGCAAAACGGAGGCACAGTGTGGACCTATTTTTGGCCTGCCGTAGGTAGCCTTTTAGTGAAGCCTTCAGTTTGGAGATGGGCAAAATTCAGAATTTTTTAAAGTTTTTATTATGAATTGTTGATTGGCCCAATTATGTGTTTTTTGTATTTTATGATTGATTATCTCCACCTATTCCTCCCTCTTTCTCTCTCTTTCTATTTGAAGGCACCCCAATGATCCATTCCTCCCTCTTTCTCTCTCTTTCCTATTTGAAGGCAAGCCCACCCCCCATCCCCCTTTCTCTCTCTCTCCCCCTCTTCTCCTTCATGCACATTGAAGTCCTCTCTCTCTCTCTCTCTCTCTCTCTCTCTTTTCCAAGCTACGCATTTGAGGCAGGCCTTTTCAATGCTTTATGAGCATTCATCTTGTTTACTCAATTGACATGACTTGGTTAATTCGTTCATTCCAGGGTGCAATTTGCAAACAACAAATCATCAGTCTCCAACTCTTCTAATCGAGGTTCAAGAGCGAAACTTGGAATATCGAGTAATATCGACTAGCCTTCTGCATATTATTAAATGTCAAAACGAACGCCTTTATTCATTCTGGAAACCTCCGCACCCTCGAAATCATCTAAATGGGTTCAGTTTTATTGGCGACTAGGCTGGTCGTTTGGCCATCGTGAATTTGACATACACTTCATTCATAACCAAAACTTGGAAATTCTCAGTGTCAATGAAAAAGGAGAAATACTTCTAGAATTCCA